>NC_030686.2:32872960-33245460 GCF_000004195.4 Xenopus tropicalis
TTAAAAGAAACACAAAAAATGAGTGTATTAAAGTAATTAAAATATTATGTAGGGTCGCCCTGCACTGGTTAAACTGGTGTGAAAGAAAGAAAACTATATCTTGTGTAATCAAAGCTGCTGTGTAACTATAGAGGGTAGCTACAGTATTTAAACTGAAATAGGGCTGAATGGCACAGGTTACATAGCAGATAACAGATAAGTCCAGTAAAACACTATGGGATTTTATAGAGTTGTCTGTTAACTGCTATGTAACCTGTTCTTTTCTCCAGTTAGAATGGCTGCCCCCCAGCTACACAGCAGCTTATTTATATAAACTATAGTGATATGCAGTATTCAATAAGAGATTTTACTAGCCAGTGCTAAAAAAAGCAAAGAGTGAGCTATACTTTGTATTTTACTATGATATTAGTTAAATTCTATTAAGAGATCATTTCTTTGTTTGTCAGTGTTTAGTCAAGGTGCCCTCTCGGATGTATCAGTCTGGGATCCTGTGTGTGCTTCAAAAGCCAGACTGATGCTGTGCAGGTCACTCTGGAACTGTGGGTACTCTTGCTGAATTTGGTGGATTATGGTGCTGATTGTGTGTATGCGGCTCTCTGTTTGTGCTTGCTCTGCCTCCAGTGCTTGCCATGTGCTGCAAAGAGGTTTATATTTCCATCTTTCACAGCCTGCAGGTGCTTCAGGCGGGGTCTGTAGGACACGATTTGCAACAGGTTCTGTTATATTAGGAACAGAAAGGCAGGTTCTGCTTAGTACAATTGCCAAGGTGAAATATATATACCCACATACCATATATGCTGATCACCCATTCTACTGGAAAAGAGTCTCTAAAAGTGTTACCTGTCGTTTTTTTTCCTGCAGCTGTTCTATTTCAGCCGCCGTGGAACTAAAATCCTGTTTCATAGTGGAGATATTGTGCTGTTTCTCAGCAATGGCTGCAGTGAGTGACTCCTGAGTGTCTTCTAGGTCAGCAATGGTGTCTGTGCACTCTTCTGTGTTCTGTGTAGTACAACACAAACTAATCAGTGGTCTCACCCAATACTCCACCCACGGCAGACAAGGGTTGCATTGAGCTGTGTGTACAGCTCTGAAAGCATATATCAATATATCACCTCTGTAAGATGAGAACATAACAAAGAGCCGTGCTATTATTAGGGATTTCGAATTCAATACTCACTTTCTGAATTTCTTTTATTTTTTTCCTTAAGTCTTGTAGTTTCCTACGAAAGTCACTGACGGTTAACTGCTTCTTATTTCTTCTCACTTTGTCCTTGTCCCCTCCTTGCAATCGTTTCCCTTCGAGATACCACAGCCTCCATGTCACAAATCATCTTCTCTTGTTGTTTCATTAGCTGCGAGTGTCTTATCTGTACATACCACGTATTGCAACAAAATTACTTAATAAATACAATTCAAACCCCAAATCCTCTGCTCTCTCATTTCTGCCAAACTCCCACTTCATTTGTACCTGCATTCTATGTATCTCAGCTTTCATTGCTTGTATGTCACCCTGCCCAATCTCAGAGTCCACTGCATTTCGCATTTCCTTTGCCAGCTGGATCTTCTTTCCCACAACATGATCTGATGCCTTTACAAACAGAAATGTAGGAATATAACTTCCTTTTATTTACACGTGTGGTAACATTCAGTGAATGGATATGTAGGGGATCAGAGAACCCTGACCCCTGTTTCTCAGTCTGTGACATCATCAAGCATAGCTACAGCCTGGGGAAGGACCTGATTGGCTGGATGCCCCAGTGCATGTCTGGGAGAGGTGTGCATAAGGTTTGGAGCCAAAAATCTAGGGGCGGGCCCAGAAGTTTATAAAGGGAGCCCCTGCTGTTGTTTGCCAGTGCAGAGAGAGAGATTCAGAGTGAGCAGCCAGTACAGAGTGTGGTGTGTTCAGATTTGAAAGAATAAAAGTCTGCTGGGCTGCCAGGGAGTATAAAGTCCTCTGTGTGTGTCCACTGGAGTGAACAGGTATTGCCCATTTACCTGCTACGTGGGAGCAGCCACCCTTTTCAACGGGCAAGGTACTCTGGGGCAGGTAGCGCTACCTGGGGGGACTAAACTGAGTTAAGGGTTGGGGTCTATCAGCATCCAAGTTGGGACTGGGCACCTACAGAGGTGGTGCCAGCAGTGGATAGACTACACAAGTTCCTCAGGACAGGATTATCAATTATCCCTAAAGCTGTTCTACCTTATATTTCAAAATATAAAGTTTTGTATTGCAGCAAAACTGTGTGTGATTATTCCTAGTGGAAAGTCCCTTGAGGTGTGCTCCTCAGTGTCCACTAGGTGGAGGCAATGCGCTGTTTCCCAGCTCCCAGTATCTATATTTCACAGAGAACACAAAAATCTGTATATACAGCCCAAATTAAGTGAGTGTGCCAAGAAAGGGTTACAGATAATCATGGGGATTTTTGTGGATACCATCAAGTCTGGATGCATGGAATGTGTAGACTTATTACAACTTTTGATTTATCATCTATTGGGCTGTAGATTGGGGTACAATTTGGGGTTCTACTGTATTGCCAACAGTATAAAGACACACTATGCGGCCTAAAATATCTAGATAGCCTTTCTAAAATTCTACTTAGATGTTTTACACACTGCTAAGTTCCAAACTGTCCCTGGATGTTATAATAGTAACAGCACATGAACTTCTTTGTAACCATGTTTTTTAATGGATGAGCTGCCACACACAAGCCTAACACTGCCAAATGCAATGCCAAGAGAAGGTTAGAGTAGTGTAAAGATTGCTTCCATTTGACTACAACGCAGTGTAAATGCTTCCTATAAAGACATGAGTCGTGTCCCACCATCTAGAACGTAATGGAAAGGCCTGTGTTTCTCAGATACCAAGAAACAATACCTTCCAGAATATGCAATGCAATAATAATGGTCTGAGCTGTTTTTAATAGTCTACTGCCCCCTGGTTCTAGTGAAAGCAAGCCATAATACTACAGTGTACAATTACATTCTCAGGCTTCCTAATTTGCCTACACAGAGTCCTGTTGAAACCCAAAAGAACACCTTGTGCAAAGAACTGGAACACCAGGCCTGATAGACCATAATGAGTGCTCAACCATATTTATGCTCTCCTTTCTTAATTACAGCAAACCCCTTTAACAATATACACCTAGTAGTATGCCTTTCCGAAGGATTAGAAGGTTAAAACATCAAAGGGCAGACTAAATATATTTATACCCTCGATTATGGAATGAGATGTTGGAAAGACAAGTGTACAGATACCTTGGAAAATATATATTTCAACCGGCCAGATTAGATCTGTGTGTTTGCATATATGTATGTTTGCCATCTCTACTTGTAGTGAAGATATTCTGCCTTTTCTCTTTGTAAAAACCAAAATGCAGTCCCAATGGCTTTCAAGCAATAAACTCACTCTGTTTCAACAAGGCTGTGAAGAATTCTTTCCTTCTCTTCTTGAAGGTTTCGTAGATTTTCCTGCATCTCTATAGACTCCCTTTCTGCCTCCTGAAATGCAGACATAGGACAATTACCTTTTGCCATAAGGCATCCAGAAGGAAGGATCCCTAGTTAGCACTTACACGAAGCGAGCGCATGAACTCGCTTTCCATCAGCTGGTTGTTCTGCTGGAGCTGTTCTTTAGTGCTGCTATTCTTGCTAAGCAGCATGTTGAGCCGAACCATGTCATTTTTCAGGTTCCTCATATGATGTTCAATATCTTTTTGTTCGTTCTTTTCTTGCTCTATTTCATCTGCAGAAAAGTTAATGTTATAGAGCTGTCATATTATGAACACACTATTCAATACTGTGTCAGGATGATCCATTTTTTTCATGTTTGCCCCTTCTTGTGTATTTCTATTTTAAAGTTTTTCCTTGCTACTAAAATGGTGTTTCTAATTCTGGTTGCAGATTGTGTTTTGTCCTCCACATATTATTCCATCCTATCATTTTAGTTTAGAGTTAAAATCCAAGCAAAATATAATGGCTTGGAGATATGATTTTGATAAATGATGGTGTGAAATTGCTGGGGGCATGCCTAGAACAACAGAAATAAAAATGGCAGAGAACAGGCATAGGAAAGCAATACAAGATTGGAAGCATGTTACTAGACACCTTTTTAAAGGGGACCTGTCACCCTAAGAAACAATCCAAATCCTATTTTGAGTGGAACAAAATACATGTTACTTACACTTACACAAAATGATTGACAGCTGAGATTATTAAATATGTTTATAACAGGTGTGGATCTTTTAATACATTTCTTGTTCATTGCGGCTGCCATCTTTGAAGCCAAGCATTATCAATAACAAGCGGGCTGTGAGACACCCAGTGAACTAAGCAGTGGAGTACAATAGAAGCCTAAAAGAGTCTGCGGTAGAGAACTGCACTTATTCCACAGTAAGCCATGTCTATATCCATGTATGTTTGTTATTTTTGAGTGTCATGTGGTACTAATCTGTACATATAGGGATGTGATCTTTTGTGGCACAACTTACTTTCAGTACGAATTTTCTTCTGCTGTAGGATAGTAAGTTCTCTCCTCAGCATTTCCACAGACGCATCCTGTTCTTCCCTTTGCTTGGTTAGATTCACCATCTCAGTCTGTAGTCGCAGCCAGTACTGCTGGAGTGACATGATCTCTGAGTTGCATTCATCGATCTGCTTGGTCAATGCAGTGATTTGGATTTCCAATGGTCCCACTTCTTTCCCCTGTAAAATGGAAGGGTCAGTACAACAGTGAGGCTGTGCCCTTATTGGAGCCATATTGCTACCCTAAAGATCATTTTTGGAAACTTTCTTGCAGTAAGTTTCTTGGCTTAGCTCAAAAAAATCACAACATGCTGTACAACATACTGCCAGGTAAAAAATACTGTTCATAGAGTTAAGAAAACTGTATAGTTTATTAACCTTTTCAGATTTATAGATTCTAGAAAGGATGAGAAAAAACTATTTTTCACTTACCCCAGTCTGTGCGATGGTGGCTTCTATTTGCTTGCTGAATAAATTAATGGTGGCTTGTTTCCTCTCAATTGCCAGTGTACGTTTGGTTATCTCATTCTGACTTTGGGAAATCAGATCATTGGTGTCTTCAATGTTTTTGTCCAAGTCAACCAGAGTCTTCTGCAGAGCTTTCATACGTGACAAGCTGTGGTTGATCTCCAGAGAGATCTGAGCTGTTTCATTTTCTACCTTTGAACAATTAATTTCCTGTGGGATTGGTGGATGCAAACATTTGTTATAAAGTCACATTTGAATTTTATGGGAATAAGGATAGTTTATATAAACACACACAATAACATTTTTTGAGCCTATTTGTCAGCAGGTCTTAAGAAAAGACAGGGCATCCACAATTAGCAACTAACAATGAATTTTGTCTCTCTCCAATAGAATAAAAAATGTAACCTGGTTGGCTCCACCAAAGAGAATGAGATAAGGCTTGGTCGCTATAGGTAGATAATTAATAACACATACAGATTGTCTTAAGGTGGGCATACATGCTAAGATCTGCTCACTTGGTGAGGTCGTCAAGCGATCGGATCTTCTTCCGATATCCCCACCTACGGGTGGGGCGATATCAGGCTAATTATAACTACAGGTATAGGTGTCCATCGGTTCAGGGACTGCATCAACGAGCCAATGAGGTCCACAATCCGACTAATTTTCAAACCTGCCCCATTGAGATCTGCCTGATTTCAGGCCAGATGTTGGTCGGGCAGACCCGTCATTCCTGCCCGTACATGGGCAGATAAGCTGCCAAAACGGTCTAAGGGACCGATATCAGCAGCTAGAATTGGCCCGTGTATTGCCACCTTTAGGGTTGCAAGATCTACATCATTCAAAAATGTCATCTCTGATACTGCCCATATATTTCATAAACCTTACGTACCAATTCTAGCGTTTGCTTTTGCAGCTTGGCTGCAAGGAGAGAGGAATATTTGGCTGCCTTGTCAGATGTCATCTTCTCTTGCAGCTTTGCCAATATCTGTGCTTCGAGGTTCACTTTCACCTGAGATTCTTTCTCAATTTTTTTCTGCATAGCTGTGATTTCATTCACATACCCAGACCGCTCCTTAAACATAGACAAAGGAAATATTTTGTAGAGTAAAATTATTTGACCAATTATTTTGCCAAAGGAAAGTTTATGCAACAAAATGACAAGGAGCCATGTATAATCCTTTCCAGATGAATACGGACACCAAAAAAATCTTAAAAGCACTTACAACAGCGACCCTATTTATCGCTTGCTCAGTCTCCTGCAATGTACGTGCATATGTGCTGAACTCCAGGCGCAATGCCTCCTGCTTAGTAAGAGACTGAGCGACCTGTTTCTTGCTCATAGCGGCATCACTTTCTGCACGGTTCAACATTAGCTGCTCATTTCTCTCCTCCTCCTTTGTAATTGTCTTCTTACAGCCTTCAATCTCAGCGTCTATAGAGAGGAGTTCCTGTTGAGCAAGACTTTGGGAAAAAGATTGTGTAAGAAGGAGTGCATGGACAGTATCTAAATGTATATTCATGTGTGTGTAGTCTAACATCACTATGCTCAATGCAAATCACTGGCTGGAGTGATCTAAAGGCCACAGCCTTTAGCCTTTGTATAATTCTCAATAGAATCATGGCAGACTAGTCTCTCTAACAGTAGGACAGATTAGTGTGGGTTATGGCAGATGCCAGGAGAGCCCTACCTGCCAAAACGTGACTGTAAAGTTTAGTTTCTCATGGTTTGGGTTTGGCTTTAGTGAATGCAAAACTTAAGGCAACAGCATACAAGGGCATTCTTAACAATTATATATTAATAATTTGTGACAATAGTTTGAGACAGGTTCTCCTCTGCACAATAATGCCCCTATGAACAAAGTGAGGACTTTACAGAATTGGTTTGCTGAGATGCCAGTGAAAGAACTTGACTAGCCTGAGCAAAGTCCTTACCTCAAATAAACATCTTTTAAATGGATTGAAACACTGACTATGTGGGGTAGTGTGGTACATTTTATGTGGTAACTTAGCATTGCCTATTCCTGGCCATAATCATGGAATCCTTGGTTTACAAATAGTATATTTAAATAGAAGACTGCTAGAACACTTTCTGTTAAAGGCATACCTAAAAGCCTCCTGAATGGCAGCATAGGCTTCATCTCGTCTTGTCATACCAATCAGACTGCTGTTCCACTGCTGAATAAGCTGTTTCTTCTCTACAGCAATGGCCTCAATCTCCATACAGGCCTAGATATAAGTGCATGAAATTAAATAGGTGAAGAAAATAATATCACTTGCCATAGCAAGTAAACTGGAAACATGAATTTGAAGAACTAAAGGAATACATTCTTGTCAGTGAACTGCATGTAGCGAGTGGATATAAACACTACCTCTGCTACTGTCTCCCTTGCAGCCTTAGTGTCTTCTCTCTGTGCAGAGACTTGGGCTTCATAAAGGGCAATCTGCTCACGAAGACGGTCCACCTCACAGGTAAGCCGATCCACAAAAATATCCTATGGATTGATAGAGAGGTGCAAATGGTACAGAATTGAAAAGATATGGAAATTGGGCTAATTTATTTTACACAAATTCAGGAATGATTATAAGCATTGTAAAATAGTGCTACATAAATAAAGAATAATAATGATAACATATAAGCTATGTTTCCTAGCCTGCAAATGTAGATAGTAAGACACCGATTTATTATTCTTCAGAGATCCAGGAACTGACTTTTTTATTTTCTGCCACCAATTTTACCGAAGATGATATTCAAAGGATCATAAATCAGTGTTTGCTACTCAAGATCTGTGATTAGGAAACACATATAGAGCCATTCAACAGTTTAATATAGTGCAGGTATACTATTGCTTGTTATGTCACGCAGATAGTTGTAGATAACTGTGGTCCAACCCACATTACTGGATGACCAAGTTTAAATTGCAACTTTATTGTATGTTAATTAAACACTGCCAAGTAAAACGTAATAGAGCAAAAGGTTTATAATTTTGATGTACCTGTTTTTTTTTCTCCACCTCTGCTTGCAGCCTCTCCATCTCTGCTTTCTGCACTGCACGTTTCATTACATTAATGTCCGAACGCACATCCCGATTCATATTCTCCATATAAAAAAGCCTCAGTGCTAAATTTTCTACCTCTGTCTGCATGGAGGATACTAGAAAAGAGAAGATTTCATGTACATCAAGTGACAATTCAACATCTACAGTTGGAAACTGGATCTGTACTGGTTCCTGCTAAAACTAACCATATTGTCTTTAAGTGTTATAGAAATTTTAGATGGTAAGCTACATTGCAGCAGTAGTGCTATATTAAAGGAGAAGGAAAGTTACAAATTTCAGGCTAGCTAGAATGTACCTAGTTGTCTCTGATGTACCTAGGTGTCATGTAATTTGGGTATGTCCTATGATGGTGTGGGGTGTTACATTATGCAGAAACTGTGCTGGCATTAACCAGTATATTGTCATTTAAACTACCGTCTCTTGGGCATCACATAAAGCTTAAAGGGGAAGGAAAGGCAAAGTCACTGGGGGTGCCAATATGTTAGGCACCCCCAAGTGACTTTAATTGCTTACCTTGTACCTTGGGCTGGTGCCCCTGTTTGAAGAAAACAGCACCAGCCCGGGGTACCTGGAGAGCAGTGCTTCCTCCTTCCAGCTTCCCTTTCCGAAAATGCGAGCGGTCGGCGCATGCGCAGTAGAGTGAAAAGCCGACATCACTGTTAAAGTTCCACTATTCACTCTACTGCAGGGAACCAGGAAGGGGGAAACGATTGCTGCTACCCCGGGCTGGTGCTGTTCTCTCCTAACAGGGGCACCAGCCCGGGGTAAAAGGTAGGCGATTAAAATCACTTGGGGGTGCCTAACATTTTGGCACCCCCAAGTGACTTTGCCTTTCTTTCTCCTTTAACATTATAATCTCCTGCTAGACTGTACTACCTACAATTATTTTAGTGATATAACGTGTGTCTTGTTTAATGGTGTGTCTCACCTCTACCTCCCCCCCTAGCTCAACCTTTCTCAACTATTCTCTTCTTTCTCCTCTTACTCCTCTCCACCCTTCCTTTTCCCTTGGGTATTGCTCCCTTCACCGTAAAAGTCAAATAAAATCTTTAAAAAAAGAAATAAAAATAATGGTTCACAATCACAACAGTGATTTAACAGTGTTTAACAGTGCAAAATGGTATATATTTATCTAGCCAGATGGCCAGTAACTAGAATTTAGATATGTGACCTTTAAGTTCTGAAAACCTTTCAGAGAAGTATGTCGTGTTAAACCTTTTCTTTATCTAGAAAGGTAAGCTTCATTACAGTTCCCCCTTGTGGTGCTACACATTGTCTCTGCGATGATCTGTTATTGTATAAGCTTTTATACAGCACAGTAGGTAGCTCACCTTTCTTGCGCTCTGTGTCTGTGATCTGATGGGTCTTCTTGTACAAATTCCTTATTGTTTCCAGCTCATCCTCTTTCTGACGGCGTTGGACAGAGACATGTGAATGTTTGTCATGCTGCTTTTCAAGTCCCATCTGCAGGCGAGCCAGTTCCTGCTGCACCCCATACAGAAACATGCCAAGATCCTCACGCTCTTTCTTATTATTCTTCATGGATTCAGTCTAAAAATACACAAAATAAATAATATAATAATTGTTATAATTGTAAGATAACTGTTTCAAGGTCTATTGAACAGATGGGTGTTAACTTTGTTACCTCAATTCCTTGTTCATTACTTACATTTCTAAAAGAAACAATGAGGTGAAGTTCTGCCCTGAAATGTTTGCAAGCCCCACGCTTGATGAAGGGCCGAGCACCCGAAACATTGCATTTACTAATAAACCATGCAGTGGGTTAACTCGCTTGAAATTGCTCTTTTGTGCTGGTTTGACATTTTGCTGACCTGATAGCAAGGTGGCTGATCCTCTGAACCAAGGACTAGGTGTATTTTAAAGGAGAGGTAGTGGGTGTGTCGGTGCAACTGCACTTCTAGAAAGACCATAAGCTAACTATACGTTATGAAACTTGGTTTACAGATATAGTTTATAATTTCAGTCTTTACTTTCTTCTACTCCTTCTAAGCTCCTTTCCTATCCCCTAGATTGAGAGATGCAATACCCTTATACCTAAACCCTAAATTCCACTTAAAAATTTCAGTACCCTTATAACTGCTCAATTAATTCCACGAGATTAATTTAATATTCTAGGTCTGCAACTCCCTCAACTAAACTAGAGAAAGTCAGTAACCCCTATATCCCCCTCCAACTCCCTATTGAAAGCCAATAACCCATACTGGGAGTATACTCCACTAGCGATCCTCAAACCTATGCTCTCTGCTCTTCTAGCAACATTCTGTAGCCTCATTTCTGCACTGTACTTTTCCTCTTAGGGAACAGAATTCTCATACTTGCACCCTAGAAAGATTTAGTATTCCTCCACCTTCGGACTGCAATGCATTCATACCTGCAACCCCCTAACCCCCTTAGTAAAATATTCTCTGCAACCACAACTCCCAAGGCAGTATTCTCATACCTGGACACCCTTAACACCTCCTAACTGCACCCCCAACTCCATTAAATATATTCAATATAGAATGCCAGAGTCCCATAAAGCCTTCATTTGAATTTGTGCATGAATTTGTGAATATCTCTGCTATAGATTCAGTGTTCCCATGCACGTACCATTTCACGCAACTCTAGGTCCAGACTCTTGATCTGTTTTGTTAGATAGGTCTTGAGAGCCGTCTGGAATCTTCCCATCAGAGGCTGTTGAAAAGAAAGTAAACAATTAAAATGTTTTCTGAGCCATATATATTCTCTATATAATATGTAATATCTTTGTTAACCGGTTTTTATGATTATGGGAACATTATACTAGGTACATTTTAACCCATTATATCATTTTCTTCCTGATTAAATTAAGCCTAACTTACATACACCTGGGATTATTCGACTTAAAGGTAATACTGTATGATGGGCAAATTAAAAACACAGTTTTACACCATACAAAAAGCCTCTGGCAGACGACTGCCTATATTATATTTTAATAGTATTGCAAGATGCCTTGCAACACTCAGAGGCATATTTTTAAAATGAAAGTTGGCTCAATTGCCAGCACACTCAGAGCCCACTTTGTGTAGAAGTGATAACTTCCAACAAATGTACTACTGAGAGTAGCACAGCAGCAAAGAAATCTCTGCCAATTCTGATATTAGGTAACATACTGCCAGTTTTACTGTCTTCTTTTCATGTTTAAAGAATGCATTGACTACAAAGAACTATATAATTTCATCAGATAAAGATATTCTCCACCAACAAGAATGTCATTTCAACCCCAGCGAAAAGCTAGGGCAACTCATCCAAGTGAGGAGACTGGATTTTGGTTTTGCTCTTACATGGTCTGGGTCCAGGACAACCAGTTCTGATTCTTTATCATCATATTCTTTCTTTTCCTCTTCAGCTGTCTCCTCTTCCCCTACTGGGTCATCTGAATCTTGGTTATTTGCCTCATCATCAGTCTCTCCCATCTGCATGGCAAACTGATGAAAAGTGGAATAGGACGATGACCCCACCACTCCTGTTCATGGGCGTCCACAGAAGGGGGCAAGAGGGGGCACTTGCCCCCCCCTGGAAAAGTAGCAAAAAAAACCTTACTTTCTGCACTGTCTCCTCAAGCCCGTTTTTGCTGTGCTCCGATTGGATCTTTCTTCTTGTGGATTCTCCAATCAGAGCACAGCTTCCTTGACAGACAGTAAAATTGACCAATCAGAGCACAGATGCACACAGGGATCGGGAGATTTTGCAAACTGGAAACAAATGAAGACTGAAAAGAAGAATCTGCAGCTGTAACTTTACCTGAGAACCAACTCTCAACTTTTGCTGCAGATTTCATCCCACAGGCACTATACACAGGCACTATACACAGGCACTATACACAGGTACTATACACAGGCACTATACACAGGTACTATACCCAGGTACTATACCCAGGTACTATACCCAGGCACTATACCCAGGTACTATACCCAGGCACTATACCCAGGCACTATACCCAGGCACTATACCCAGGCACTATACGCAGGCACTATACGCAGGCACTATACCCAGGCACTATACCCAGGCACTATACCCAGGCACTATACCCAGGCACTATACCCAGGCACTATACCCAGGCACTATACGCAGGCACTATACGCAGGCACTATACCCAGGCACTATACGCAGGCACTATACCCAGGCACTATACCCAGGCACTATACACAGGCACTATACACAGGTACTATACCCAGGCACTATACGCAGGTACTATACCCAGGCACTATACACAGGCACTATACACAGGCACTATACACAGGTACTATACCCAGGTACTATACCCAGGTACTATACCCAGGCACTATACACAGGCACTATAAACAGGTACTATACCCAGGTACTATACACAGGCACTATAAACAGGTACTATACCCAGGTACTATACACAGGCACTATACACAGGTACTATACCCAGGTACTATACACAGGTACTATACACAGGCACTATACACAGGTACTATACCCAGGTACTATACACAGGCCTCTGTTCTGCCTCTATACAGATTTCAAATGGGGGCCAAAAATATTGCTCTGTGAGGCTACAATTTTATTATTATTATAATTTTGTATTACTTATTTTTCCAAGTAGGCCCCTTAACTATTCATATTCCCATCTCTTGTTTAAACCACTACCTGGTTGCTAGGGTAAATAAGACCCTAGCAACCAGATAGCTGCTGAAATACCAAATGGAGAGCTGCTGAACAAAAAGCTAAATAACTGAAAAACCATTAAAAATAAAAGTGAATTTGAATGCGAACTAGCCCTGATCACAAACACAAATGTTTGCAGATCCCCTCACAGAAATGCGCGTATAAATACTTTAACATACTAAACATTTTAGGGTAAAAACAAAAAAGCCCCCCCCGCACTTTTGTACAGTATCCCTGGGAGTCAGTGGGAACGGCAAGAGGTAGTTGGGAGGTTAACTTTTTACGCCAGCAGCGAATCCACTAAGTGTCACATTAGCTGTAGGTCAGTCTGTGTATGGGCCATCTTTAGCCTCCCCTAGTATCATCCTGCAAAAAAAAAAAAAAAATATATATATATATATATATATATTTGTCTGTTGCAGGATGATACTAGCTTACTTGCCCCCCCTTGGAAAATTTTCTGCGGACGCCCATGCTCCTGTTTCACCTGGGTAAACAAGGATGGAAAAGTTCCCAATGAAGAATACAATGGATACAGGTTGAAGGATTATGAGGCTCATGTGGCTGTATCTAGCTGCTTTTTTAATGTGTCTGACCTTTCTTGCTAAAAGTGGAAGTTTACAGTTAATACATTCTAATAAACGAGTTTATTTGATTAAAAGTGGCAAAGTTTGATACAGGTCTAACTATGGCAGCCAATCAGCAGGTAGCTTTTTTCTGGTGGTCACCTGTTTAAAAGCAAACGTCCTAAAGTTTACTGCACCTGAGCAGACTTTATGCCTTTTTAGTTACATTGGTGGTACAGTTAGCCTTTATTAAGTGAAACCTCTCTACTTAATTTTTCAGAATTCATTGAGGTCTGGCATGGTGCCAAGAGACTAGCGAATTACTAATGTAGTCTGAAAACTATAGGCCTGTTAGTCTGACATCAGTGGTAGGAAAGCTTGTGGAAGGGGTTATTAGGGAACTTGAATACATTGCAAATACAATACTATAAGTTTATGCCATCATGGCTTATGCGTAACAGATCTTGCCAGACTAATTTAGTTGCCTTTTATGAGGGGGTGAGTAGGAACCTCGATGCTGGGATGGCAGTGGATGTCATCTACCTGGACTTTGCTAAAGTATTTGATACAGTACCGTGCAGAAAGTTATTGCTAAAATTGAACAATATTGGCCTAGAACATAATATTTGTAATTGGATAGAGAACTGGCTGAAGGATAGATTACAAATAGTGGTGGTAAATGGTAATTGGGCCAGTGTTGTTAGTGGAGTACTGCAGGGGTCAGTTCTTGGTCCTTTGCTTTATAACTTGTTTATTAATGACCTGGAGGTGGGCATAGAGAGTACTGTTTCTATTTTTCTGACAACACTAAATTGTGCAAAACTATAAGTTGCAGGATGCTGCCACTTTGCAGAGCGATTTGACAATATTGGAAAATTGGGCAGCAAAATGAAAATGAGGTTCAATGTTAAAAAGTTCAAAGTTATGCGCTTTGGTAGAAATAATATAAATGCAAGTTATACACTAAATGGTAGTGAGTTGGGGGTATCCTTAATTGAGAAGGATCTGGGGTTTTTTGTAGATAACAAGTTGTCTAATTTCAGGCAGTGTCATTCTGTGGCTACTAAAGCAAATAAAGTGATGTCTTGTATAAAAGGGCATTGACTCAAGGGATGAAACATCATTTTGCCTCTTTATAGGTCCCTGGTAAGGCCTCACCGTGAGTATGGGGGGCAGTTTTGGGCTCCAGTCCTTAAGAATGATATTAATGAGCTGTAGAGAGTGCAGAGACTGCAACTAAACTGGTAAAGGGGATGGAAGGGTTAAACTATGAGGTAAGACTGTCAGGGTTGGGGTTGTTTTCTCTGGAAAAAAAGGCGCTTGCGAGGGGACATGATTACTCTGTACAAGTACATTAGAGGGGATTATAGGCAGATGGGGGATGTTCTTTTTTCCCATAAAAACAATCAGCGCACCAGAGGCCCCCCCTTTAGATTAGAGGAATGGAGCTTCCATTTGAAGCAGCGTAGGTGGTTTTTCACGGTGAGGGCAGTGAGGTTGGGGAATGCCCTTCCTAGTGATGTTGTGATAGCAGATTCTGTTAATGTTTGTCTGTGCTGGTTTCACTTGGAAGGGTTGAACTTGATGTACTCTTTTTTCAACCTTATCCATTTATGTAACTAAATTATCAGACATCTTTTTCTGCTTAAAATACTACCTAGTTGTCAGGGTCACTGACCCCCATCAAGCAATAGACAAAATTAACTTGAAGATTCCATTTTTATGTTATTTTGCAAAATGTTATTGACAAAGTTAATTTTAAGGGTAGTATCCATTCAGGGGCAGTTTTCTGTAATTGCCTGGTTGATGGGTTTAGTGTCAGTCCTTACAAACAGGCCTACATAGTTCTTGACTGCAAAAGACACTACACTTGCTACAAAGGCATGCCTAAATAAATGCGAAAATGTGGGGAAAATTATAGCAATAACATCTTTCTATATTGAAGCATGTCCAAAATATTCCCTCATACCTGATTCTTCAGGTTGCTCCATATCCTGAGACAGGGCTGACCTCTGGGTAATGTCACCAAAGTAGTTAGGGACCGCACTGTGACTGCTGGTAATCATTGCCTCATCTGTGTCAGAAGCTTTTGGTGAAAGAGGTTGTTCTCCTTCTGCAACAGATATGTCTTCACTTGCAGCCTGTTAAGAAGAATGGACTTCTGTTAACAAAACAGTCACAATGAAGGGTGAATGGGGAGTGTCTCATTATATACTTTGCAAAGCCCAAACAGGGAACGTCTTTTTACTTCTGTGTACTTCCACTGAACGCCAGTGCCCCCTGCCCATGTTTTTCTGATGAATAGTGCACAAATGCAGCAACTGATGAAATAAATGTTGGGATTATATTTCATTTTGAAATTTTACGTGGGCTAGCCATATTCTTATTTTTCCGCCATGTGACTTGTGCTCTGATAAATTTCAGTCACACTTTACTGCTGCGCTGCAAGTTAGAGTGATGCTACCCCCCTCCTTTTGCCCCCCCAACAGCAGATCAGCAGAACAAGTAGAAAGCTCCTTGACACCTGCATTGCTAAAAATGCCTCCATGCCCCACCTCGTAGTAGATTTGAGAATAACACCAAGTCCAACCATGACTCCTCCAGGCACATTAAGTAGGAGAAAGAATAACTTATCTGAAAGCAAATGTATGGTGAAGTACTGGCTCTTTCTGATAGCACAAGATCAGGCACAGTGACCTGAGATGGCGCCTACACACCAATATTTCTAAAAACTAAAAAGTATATGTTTATTGGTTCAAGAATAAAAATTTAAATTGCGGCGGCGCGATTTCACGCAAATCACCCCGCCGCGTCTGCCATCCCGCCGGCGACTTACATTTTCGCCGGTGGGATGGCAGGGGTAGGCAACTCGGGGAGATTAGTCGCCCGCGAACAGGGAGTTTTGCCGCGGGCGACTAATCTCCCCGTGTGCCAGAGCCCTTAAGTTTATCAGAGCACAGGTCACATGGCTGTGGCACCCTGGGAAATGAAGAATATGGCTAGCCCCATGTGAAATTTCAAAATTAAATACAGTATAAAAAAATCTGTTTGCGTTTTTGAAAAACAGATTACAGTACAGAATTCTGCTGGAGAAATTCTACCTGATGCGTCTCCCATGACAGTATTCCTTAAATATCTGCAGCTCTGTATATAAACCTGAGCCTACTTACCGCATTATTTGTGGCCTGTGGCTTCTCTTCTGTATCAGGGACATCTTCTGCTCCAGATCTAGGGCTAAGGAACATCAGTACACAATATTTTATTTTTCTTTCCATTATTATAGCATATTAATTCCATATCTATAATAAACAGTCAGCATTTATAAGCAATTCTAAGATAAACAATAAAAAGGAGCTATTTAGTTTCCAAATTAATGTAATGAAACCCCTCCCCCAAATCCCTTTGTTTTGGAGGAGGGGTCCGAGTGCTGAAATAAATTGTTTTTATAGTGCTAATTCTTGTCTATTTGTTTCGGGACTATTAGTTGCCATCAGATACAAGGTATTGTGTTATTATTAAAGAGAAAAACCCAGTGGTTGCCATGTAACTTGTAATATTAAATAGTAGATTTTACTTGGAATAACTTAAGCCAGGTCTGGCCTGGGATCCAAAATAGGCCCTGGCATTTCAAGTACACAGAGGCCCAACAAGCCCCCCACCAGCCCAATAAATAGTGACTGTCTATGGGATCTTACAGCAGCCCCTTTGGCATTTGCCTGAACCCACAGATTGCCATTGGTATAAAGTCTTTGGCACCAGGTGGGGGTCTTAGTGACTTTTATGTATTTTTATTCATAGGTATGAAAGCACCTGTCATTTCTCCTACAGTGTAAACCATCAAAAACAATAGTCAAAAAGTGACATCTTGTGGCCAAGTAAAGCAATGGGAAGAATGCTGGAGACTTTTCTAAAGAGTCTGTCAGACAAGATAGCGCAGTAGAACTGTTTTACCTCACTAGAAAAACATTAATTGCTCACTAAATCAATACTTGTTTGGTATAAATCCCTTTATTTGGCAGTGTGGCAGTGCAAATATTCTCTACATTCAAACCTTGCACTTCATACTGGAGAACTATGGTCATATTACCAGGAAAATTATAAACAAAGTGTCTAATGTCTAAACAGGAGAATAACTTAAATGTAGGAATGAGTGAACTTTTTATCGCCTGGTCCTGTTTCCCAGCGAAACTCAAAGATTTGCCAGTGCAAATATATACACAAATCTGTTCTGGAATTTCAGAAAAAATGCAGAGAAAAGCCATTGTCATTATTATGTGCCCCTTGCCTTCTACATACCTCCCAACATTTGAAAAGTGCAAAGAGGGACAAAAAGAAATGTTCTGACCACGACCATTTTTGCAACAACATCCCCTAAATACCGCTCCCATTTTACACAATTTGAAAGTTCATTTCAAGTTTGAACAAATTTCTGGGGGTTTTGGGGTCTTCTTTTATGTGTTATTACAGTTTTGCTAAAAAAAAAAAAAAAGGTGAAATTGCCCTTTAAGCTGAAAGTTTAGCTTATTAGTTACAATTGTATCTAAGTGCAGGTATAGGCTGTTAAGTTTTCTGGGCTCTCTGCCAAAAGCTTCTTTTTCAATTAAGTTTGAGAAACATTGTATCTGTATATGGGCTGAGCTGTCAAAATTGAGACTGTCCCACAAAAATCAGGACAGTTGGGAGGTATGCTTCTACATCAACCAATCAGACTGGAGCCCTCCTGGGCCTTCTTCGTCTTTCTAAGGAGCTGTCCAAGCAGCCTGTTTGTAGGGTTGCCAACTTTTTATTGGCTCTTTACCGGCCGATGATGTGGAAGCAGGGAGCTGGCCCGGGGGGGGGGGGGGGTGGATAGGTGACATAAGGGACAACGGAGACAGGATTATGACATTGGTGGCCAAAGCAGTCAGAGAATGGTGGATGGTGGGAGGCACTGTTAGAGGTGATACAGAGTGGTGGGAGGGATTGGGACAGATAGGAGGTGGACCAGAAGCAAAACAACCAGGGATTACTCTATGCACGGCCAATATTTAGTAACTAATTGGCAACTATGCACTATGAAGAACAGTTGTAACATAGTGGAAAGGACTATGAAGATTTTCATTCATCCAGGTCATGGTATATCTAGTATTAATAAATCTAAAGCAACTGGACTTGTTAAGTAATCATTGAAGACGTTTCACTACTCATCCGAGCAGCTTCTTCAGTTGTGGAAGCTGCTTGGATGAGTAGTGAAACGTCTTCAATGATTACTTAACAAGTCCAGTTGCTTTAGATTTATTAATACTAGATATAGTGGAAAGGAGCTTCTCTAACAAGGTAGGGCAATGTCATTAAAACTTTCCATTGACTCCAATGCATTTTGGCCAAATTCTGCCATTTTGCTAATTTTTTCCCATGGTTTCACACATTTTTTGGCAAAGCAGGCTAGTTTCACTCACCACTATTCACCTGATGTGAACTGTATACCTCTAAATATAAAATAAATAGCAATGCATGACTTGTTCCTGCAAATGTTTGAGGTTAATATATATCATTTGAACAGAAAGAAGAGATTTGGTTGAATACCAAACAAAATATTACTCATTTTCGCCAGGCAGCAGCAGCTACAAGGGCAAACAAAGTTTTGAGCTGTATTAAAAGGGGCATAGATTTGTTGGAGGAGGGGGTTAATCTTCCCCATCTAGCATATGCCGTGCAGTTTTGGTCTCCAGTGCTCAATCGGGAAATTATTGAATTAGAGAGGGTACAGAGAAGGGCAACTAAGCTGGTGAAAGGTATAGAAACTCTCAGTTATGGGGAAAGCCTGGCCAAATTGGGATAGTTTACATTGGAGAAAACGAGCTTAAGGCGTGATATGATAACTATGTATAAATATATAAGGGGAGTCAGGAAGGAATCTGTTCCCCCTCTGTGCCAAATTGGAGAGGTTTCGGTAGGGTTTTTTTTTGCCTTTCTTTGGATCAACTAGCAGTTAGGCATAAAAGGTTGAACTTCATGGACATGTGTCTTTTTTCAACCTAACTTACTGTGTTACTATTGCTGATTAGCTGCTAAGCAACACTGCACCAAGGCAAAACCCCGCTCCCTCTTGCACCACCTTGTATGCAAAGTTGCAGTTAATGTTGAAGTGCAGGCAGAATAATGAGAACAGTGTGTTAGTAATTACTTTAAAATCACAGGCAGCACGAGACCATTATTGCACACTGTTTCAATTTGCCACCCTGGGAGGCTGCTGATCATGCAATGTCCATAACATTGTTTATTTACCAGCATACCTATCCTCATTAATAAGCATCTGTCTGCATACTGGCTATGTGCCATTTACCTTAGCTATCATTACCCAGTCAGTTAATGATGGGCTCCAGCTCTGGATATAAAAAGCAACAGTTTTGTTATCTGAGAAATGCATGGTCTCATATTTTCTGTTCATAGTTCATAAATGAGTCAGCAGTGTATATTCTGTATATTCTGTGATTAAAGGAGAAGGAAAGGCTAATAAATAGTTAATCCCAACCTGCAGGCATACCTTCAGTTCTCTTAATAGTGCCCTTAAGTCTCCCCATATTTCACCTGTTTAGAGGATCAGAAGGCAAACAGGAAGAAAAAACACTGAGCTGTGTAAAGAAAGTTCCCATAATGCCTCACTCCTGCACAGACATGCAGACCAAGTGAACATGCTCAGTTAGTAAGACTATGGGGCTGATTTACTAACCCACGAATCCGAATTGGAAAAATTCTGATTGGAAAACGAACATTTTGCGACTTTTTCGTATTTTTGCGATTTTTTTGCCGCCGTTACGACTTTTCGTAAATTGTCGCGAATTTTTCGTAACCATTACGACTTGCACGAAAAGTTGCAACTTTTTCGTGGCCGTTACGATTTGCTCGTATCTTGTTGCGACTTTTTCGTATTGAGCGCTCGTAAGCTGCGGGCAAAACTTTCAGACTTAGCATGATTTTGGAAGCCTCCCATAGGACTCAATGGCACTCTGCAGCTCCAACCCGGCCCAAGGAAAGTCTCCCATAGGGCTCAATGGCACTCTGCAGCTCCAACCTGGCCCAAGGAAAGTCTCCCATAGGGCTCAATGGCACTCTGCAGCTCCAACCCGGCCCAAGGAAAGTCTCCCATAGGGCTCAATGGCACTCTGCAGCTCCAACCCGGCCCAAGGAAAGTCTCCCATAGGGCTCAATGGCACTCTGCAGCTTCAACCTGGCCCAAGGAAAGTCTCCCATAGGGCTCAATGGCACTCTGCAGCTCCAACCCGGCCCAAGGAAAGTCTCCCATAGGGCTCAATGGCACTCTGCAGCTCCAACCCGGCTCAAGGAAAGTCTCCCATAGGGCTCAATGGCACTCTGCAGCTCCAACCCGGCCCAAGGAAAGTCTCCCATAGGACTCAATGGCACTCTGCAGCTCCAACCCGGCCCAAGGAAAGTCTCCCATAGGACTCAATGGCACTCTGCAGCTCCAACCCGGCCCAAGGAAAGTCTCCCATAGGACTCAATGGCACTCTGCAGCTCCAACCCGGCCCAAGGAAAGTCTCCCATAGGGCTCAATGGCACTCTGCAGCTCCAACCCGGCCCAAGGAAAGTCTCCCATAGGGCTCAATGGCACTCTGCAGCTCCAACCCTGCCCAAGGAGAGTCTCCCATAGGGCTCAATGGCACTCTGCAGCTCCAACCTGGCCCAAGGAAAGTCTCCCATAGGGCTCAATGGCACTCTGCAGCTCCAACCCTGCCCAAGGAGAGTCTCCCATAGGGCTCAATGGCACTCTGCAGCTTCAACCTGGCCCAAGAAAAGTCACCATAATGAAGCTTGAATGAATCCGAAACTTTCGTACTCGGCGCGAAAGCTTGTCGCTACGAAAAAGTCGCAACATTTTGCAAAACATTCGTAATGGCTACGAAAAAGTCGCGACAATTTCCGAAAAAATCCAAAACCGATCATTACGAAAAAAACGCATTCGGACGCCTTCGGACCGTTTGTGGATTAGTAAATCAGCCCCTATGAGTCAGATTCCTGCTGATTGGCTCAGATCCACATTCCTAAGGAGTGTATGGAGCATATATACGCTCCATACGCTCAAAAATACCCCTACCTGTGCCTGTACCCTAATGAATTGAATACACACAGGTGCAGGCACATGTAGCCGATATTCGCCAAAAATGTGATTTGATATCGGCTACATGTGCCTGCACCCATGCGTATTCCATTCATTCAGGCGCAGGCACAAGGTAGGCCAAATTTACAGTAGCAGGGTGTATTCTTGGCAAGCATTTTTCAGCTTGCGAGAATCTGCCCCGCAAAATCTCACCATTTAGTGCTCATTCAAAAAGCACTTCCCTCAGTGGTTGTGAACTTCACCAAGTGGCAGATTAGGCTAATGCCACACGGGCATGTTCTCAGCAATCCGAAAAATGCTTGCCAAGAATACACCCTCTATACGCTCAAAAATGCCCCTACCTGTGCCTATGAATGGAATACGCTTGGGTGCAGGCACATGTAGCCGACATCAATGAAAAAATGCAAGACTTCACATTTTTGGCGGATATCGGCTACATGTGCCTGCACCCAAGCATATTCCATTCATTCGGGTGCAGGTACAGGTAGGGGCATTTTTTAGTGTATTCTCAGCAAGCGTTTTTTGGCTTGCCATAAATACGTTCTATACCAGGGCAAACTTTTTGGCTCAGGGGCCACATTCAGGGCCACCATCAGAAATCACGGGGCCCCTCACACCAAAACTTTCTGGGCCCCCCTCCTCCCACGCCCCCCAATGGCCCCTTACATCAGTACATAGGATACACAGACATTGGTAGGGCCCCCTATAACATTGGTAGCCAGGGCCCCCTATAACATTGGTAGCCAGGGCCCCCCTAAAAAATTGGTAGCCAGGGCCCCCCAGCATCCTCCAGTTACCCCCCCCCACAGCGTCCTCCAGCTCCCCCCAGAGTCCTTCCCAGCATCCTTCAGCTCCCACCCACCCAAGCATCCTAAGGCTCCCACCAGAATCCTCCAGCTCTCCCCCCCCCAGTCCTTGCCAGCATCCTCCAGATCCCACCTTCCCCCCCAAGTATCCTCCGGCTCCCCCCCAGCTCCCACCAGAATCCTCCAGCTCCCCTACAGAGTCCTTCCCAGCATCCTCCAGCTCCCACCCAGACTCCTTCCCAGCATCCTCCAGCTCCCACCCAGACTCCTTCCCAGCATACTTCAGCTCCCAAATGCAAGTTTTTCGTAGCCATTCCGAAAGTTGCACAAAATCTGGCGATTTTTCGTAGCGTTAAAACTTGCGCAAAAAGTTGCGATTTTTTCGTAGCGTTAAAACTTGCGTGAAACGTCGCACCTTTTAAGTTTTAACGCTACGAAAAAGGCGCAACTTTTCGCGCAAGTTTTAACGCTACAAAAAAAATCGCCAGATTTTGCGCAACTTTCGGAATGGCTATGAAAAACTCGCGTTTTTTCGCGCGAATCGTATTGGTAACGAAAAAGTCGCGACAATTTCCGAAAAGTCGTAAAGACGCCGAAAAAATAGCAAAAAAACCCCGAAAAAGTCGCAAAATGTTCGTTTTCAAATCGGAATTTTTCCAATTCGGTTCAGATTCGTGTCTTAGTAAATGTGCCCCTAGGAATCCCATCATCTTCATGAAATCAGTTTTTGGGTGCAGATCCCCTTTAAACAATACACAGTCAAGGATCACAGCCTACTGAGGCAGAATTCAGAGAACCCTCCTGCAGGTACCCCAGGAGAATTTAGGGTTCGCCCACAAAAATGAACCCAACCTTCCACAGAACGTAAGGAAAAGAACACCCTAATCTCATCCTGTGCAGAAACAGCTCCCACTTACCTCCCGTTCGCAGACATAACTGTTGCTAAGCGACGCTATCAACTTCCGGGAGAGTGTCGCTTTGGTGGAGCGTACCAATAGTGCAGGGTGAGATGGGGGTGGGCTGACAGTGAAACGGAGATATGATTGTGCGCTACAGCTATGGATCAGGATTTGGTATGGAATGGAACTAAACAGGTTCGTATAAATATGGGAATCTGCAGAATGTACATGGGTGTTGAGTATAATGCTCTCCTCACCCCTACTGTGGGGAGTGGTTATGTCCCATGGGACTTATTTTGACGCCCTCTTGGGTACGCTGTGTATGTATGACAGGCTATGTTCGCTGACAGTAGGCAGATTCCGGTGCCGGTTATGTTGTTGTGAGTGGGCCTCAGTAAGCCATAGCTGGTGATATAGGCGTGGGAATGCAGTGAATTCATAGTACGAAATCTTAGTATACAGCCTCCTGGTGTTTTGGTTAGACTGGTAATTCCGGGCGGGGAATGCCGGCGCTTAAGGGGTTACACGGATGCGCCCCGCCCAGCTCTCTGGCTCCAGTACACGTTTGGCTCAGAGGGGATGGGACAGTGAGCCGTGTGGCTGCCCGGGGAGAGAAGTTGGGAGCGCTGCACAAAGGGCACATGAGCTGGAGGCAGGTAGGAGACGGATAGAGGGGATTCCCGTTAAGTGACTGCTTGTTATCATGTAGCCATGCTGGGCTGCTGTCATGTGTAAGCTCTCTGGGCGTGGGAAACTATAACTCTCAGCTCCCACTGCAACATTAGTGGGAGACATGATTTCCCATATGGGAGCTGCCTGTACTGCGCACCCACTGACATATAGGCGCAATTGGCAAGTCGGTAGCCCGACTCCTTTATATTTCCCAGCCTTGTAGTCTGTGCCAGCAGGGGGTGTCCCAGCTGCGGCCCTCCGCAAATCTTACATCTTCCTCATCACCGGGGGTTCCTAAGGGCAACCCTCATTGGCTTAGGCTGCTGCAATGGTAGGTTGCACTTAGCTATAAGGCTTTAGCAAGGACATGTTCCCTTTACCCTTTGTCTGCCGGATTCCTTAACTCTATGTCTACTGAATGAGGAGCTCCTGCTAGGTTACTGGAAGGGCATATTCTTCTATTCATTGGCTGCAAGAGTGGGACATTTCCCTTAACCCTTTATCTGCTAGAAGAGTAAGTCCCTTAACCCTTTCCTGATGGAAGAGCAGCTAAATGCACATGTTCTCTTGAGTACTGGAAGGGTAACTATTTGGCTGATAGATGGGTAGGTTCCTGTAACTATTTGGCTGATAGATGGGTAGGTTCCTGTAACTATTTGGCTGATAGATGGGGGTAGGTTCCTGTTGACCCCTTTTCTCCTTGAGAGGTACATTTCCCTTGCTAATGAAAGGGCAAGTTTCTTTTAAATCTCTGCTAAATGTGCAATTTTGCTAAACCCATGGTCTATTAAAAGAGCTGGTTCCTGTTACAATGGCTGCTAGTAGGTTTCCTTGATTCCCTTATGCCTGATGGAAGAGCCGGTTGTGTTACAGCAATGTGACCTCAGAATACTGACACAAACCTGTCTTGGTAAGAATTTCCTCCTGTACCCCTAGGCTTGGCCCCAGGAAAGCTGCTTTTTGTCTTGCCCAGTTTCTGTATAAGATCTGTAATTCTGCACCCAGGTTGGTTTTCATGAGGCTACTTGCTACACCCAGTTTATGCCTGCTTTTAGCTTTGCCACCTCGCCCTGCTTAATGTATAAAGATCCACTACATCACATATGTGAAGAATAATGACCATTTAGGAAAAGAGGTCATCTGCTATAGATATATACATGGCCGAGCGGTTAGCCTTCTGTTGGTAGCCCCCTCCAATCCAAATATCAAGCTCCTTCCCTGCTTGTTCAGCAATTTTTACAGATGTTATGCCTTTACAGGGATCTGTTTTCACTCTCATTCAGTTTACTGGGCTAGTCTAAGGACACATGGGTTGCTATAATGTTTACTTTTTCCTATATGGTAAGCTACATGGGCCAGAAAAAGTTGTATAAGGGTGAAGACTGACACTGAGCTACTAGTAGCAGCTACTTTTTCAAGGCTACTAAATGCCAGAAAATACCCTGCCATAGACAATACTGAGAATTGCCTCTGCTAAAACACACATAGCAACAGTTATCAGTAAATGATCAGCATTGTCTATTTTAGTAGCCGTGACAAGTAGCTGCTACTAGTAGCTCTGTGTGTCTTCACCCTAATATTGATGCGTGCTGCTGGATAAAGTAAATGAGGCATGTTTTTAAGCAACTGCAAGTAGCCTGTGTGGCCGTAGCATTATAGGACTGTGCTCCTCTATTAAATATACAGCATTTGCCTGATGCACCATCTCATGTTTCCATCTACCAAAGTCATGTCTGTGACCTATAGAGCTGGTTCTGTGATTGGGCTGGTAGTAGAAGCCTTCCCCCTAATCATATAAAGTTGCATTTAGCTTTTCTTCATGAAATAATCAGTTTAGCTTCCAGTGGATGTACACTCTGCCTGCTTCTTGTGTTACTAATCATTATTATTGTTATTAACACATTTATAAAGTGGTAACATAATGTTTGTTACAGTAAACAAATGTATACATTGAACATACAGCTTACAAACAAAAATGAATAGTGACTATGAATAAGGTATACAACAGGTAGAGAGGGCCCTGTCCAAAAGAGCTTACAATCTTATTTATAGTGGGGGTTTTCTGTTACTAGATGATATTCAGTACCATGGTGGTAATGTAAAATCCACTGTCATTGTCTTTTGTAAGAAGAGTTTGATTTCATTAAAGAGTCTTCCTCTTGAAAACTACTGAAAATGAAACTTCTTCAATGGTTTTAACATTGTTTTTAAATGTTATTGCTATTAAAATCAGTGTTTCTCTCACTGTTTATCATCACTGTACATGTGGTTCTGACTGCTAAACAATGTAGCAGTACAAAGTTGACTTAAGGTTTGGCTTATTACACACATTTTTTAATGCAATTAGAAAGGCATGCTAAACACACAAATTTATTTTATTATGTATTTTTCTCCCCTCCAAATGTGACCCTCAATGCTTAACTTTATAAATAAATGATGACAACATTTTCTTTCCTTATGCAGAACTATATAGTCTATAAACACCATTGTTACTACAAAATGATGTATTGTAGTATTTAATAAGTAGCAGTAAATCTGCCTTAGTGTTCCGTTTATCTGCACTGGATACCTTGCCAGGGGCTTTAGTCAGACATTGCTGGGAGAGAGCCAGAGGAATCCAAACATGTGATAGCCACATGGGAAGGAAACCGCAGATCCTGCTGTACAGACATTCTCAATAAGAAGTAGGAGGTCACTTCTTCCTTATGTAGAGGTCAGGCTCCAGGGCTAACAAGGGAAGTATTAATCATCTTCACCAGGAGAAAATTCACTGCATTTCTTTTGCAATAGTTCACTTGGTACATGGTAAACTTGGAAGTTATACCAGAATAAAAGTCACACTTTAGTAAAAATGTCCCTAAAAGTTAGTTGAACTACATCATGAAGCTGATGGCACTATGTTCATAATCCGGAAACCCATCATCCAGAAAGTTCTGAATTACGTAAAGGCCATCTCCCATAGACTCCACTATAAGCAAATAATTTTAGTTTTTAAAAATGATTTCCTTTTTCTCTGTAATAATAAAACAGTACCTTGTAATTGATCCCAACTAAGATACAATTACCCCTTATTGGGGGCAGAACAGCCCTATTGGGTTTATTTAATGGTTAAATGATTCCCTTTTCTCTAATAATAAAACAGTACCTGTACTTGATCCCAACTAAGATATAATTAATCCTTATTGGAGCCAAAACAATCCTATTGGGTTTATTCAATATTTAAATTATTTTTAGCAGACTTGTTATGGAGATCTAAATTACAGAAAGATCTTTACCCGGAAAACCCCAGGTCTGAGCATTCTGGATAACAGGTCCCATACCTGTACTGTAATAACTTATGCCCCCAGCTCCCATCAGCAGGAACACAGTTTTGGCACACTATTTTGTGAATAGTCTGGGTATATTAGTAATAGTACAGGTATAGAATCAGTTATCCAGAAACCTCTGAATTACAGGTATCTCACATAGACTCTATTTTAATAAAATAAATAAAATTTTTAAAAATGATGGGATCTGGTACCAGAAAGTTCCAAATTATGGAAAGGCCATCTCCCATAGACTCCATTATAGGCAAATAATTTTAATTTTTTAAAAATGATTTCCTTTTTTCTGTAATAATAAAACAGTACCTTGTACCTGATCCCAACTAAGATATAATTACCCCTTATTGGGGGCAGAACAGTCCTATTGGGTTTATTTAATGGTTAAATGATTCCCTTTTCTCTGTAATAATAAAACAGTACCTTGTACTTGATCCCAACTAAGATATAATTACCCCTTATTGGGGCAGAACAGCCCTATTGGGTTTATTTAATGGTTAAATGATTCCCTTTTCTCTGTAATAATAAAACAGTATCTGTACTTGATCCCAACTAAGATATAATTACCCCTTATTGGGGGCAGAACAGCCCTATTGGGTTTATTTAATGGTTAAATGATTCCCTTTTCTCTGTAATAATAAAACAGTATCTGTACTTGATCCCAACTAAGGTATAAATTATCCCTTATTGGGGAACAGCCCTATTGGGTTTATTTGATGTACAAATGATTTTTTAGTAGACTCAACACACGGTGATCCAAATTATGGAAAGATGCCTAATCCGGAAAACCCCAGGTCCCGAGCATTCTGGATAACAGGTCCTATACCTGTACTTGATCCCAACAAAGCCATAATTAATCCTTATTGGAGGAAAAACACTTGTTAAATATCATCCCCTCTGCACTCAAAATCTTAAAGCTGTGCCTGCACCCGGAAGCATCCACATGCAGTGTGATCCAAATTACAAAGAGATCCTTTATCCGGAAAACCCCAGGTCCCAAGCATTCTGGATAACAGGTCCCCCAGTGTATGGTACCAAGTTACTGGGAGGTAGTTGAATAGTCTGACATATATTTACATCCTATTTAAGAGATAAGAAACCTATTGTGCATAAGAAAGCTAAAGCCCTGCAACCTTCTTATAAATATTTAACTCTTCTTTACTGGCCTTCCATCCTAAGTTAATGACTGCTCTCTCTTTCTCTGAAAGCTCTTCTTGGCTGTATGAAATTATTATAATAATATAATTCATAAGGTGCCATCATGTTCTGCAGTGCTGTTAACAGTACTGTGCTTTTATACAGAAAGGCCATGTCATTATATCCCACATTTAGTACCCACTTTCCACTCTGCAGAAACACTGTGGGTACAGGATTGATTACACTATATACTACAGCCAATTCCACTATATATAAACTATATATATGTGTGTGTTACACACTATATATACTTTCTGCTTGTGTGTGTTAACAAACGGCGGCTGGTGATAAAGATACTTGTGGACAGGGAACAGTGTTTAGACTTTTAAAATTATGTACATTCTGCATACACAGCTTTAGAGTGATGCATAAAATAATAAAATATTCATGGTAATTAACTTTCTTTTACAAATTACTGCTATGTCTCTAAATTATATGTTTATTTTTTCCAGACTGGGCAGTGCAAAACTGCCTTGCCCATTCCTTAAATATCTTACATCTTATGTCACAATTTGTATTAAAGACACACCAACTTTGTTACATGCACAGGTAAAGGACATGGCAACTCTGTAGAATACATTCATTACACATTTGTAATGGCTTTAAGTTATTTGTATTTATTATTTCTATTACAAGCAAGTGTTTGTTCTTGTCTATTATCTGCCCCGGTAGCTCTGACTCTTGAAACAATGTAACACAAGGCAGAAGATTGACAGGCCTGTCTTGCTGGGGGAGACTGACCTTGGCAACACTGTTTAACCAGGAGTTTAGCAAATGCTGCTTTCAATAGCAATTACATTTAAGGGCTCTGGTACACGGGGAGATTAGTCGCCTGCGGCAAAACTCCCTGCTTGCGGGCGACTAATCTCCCCGAGTTGCCTTCCCCCTGCGGCGCGATTTCGCGCAAATCGCCGAAAAAGACTCGCGAGACTTCCCGAAATCGCCCCGCCGCGTCTGCCATCCCGCCGGCGACTTACATGTTCGCCGATGGGATGGCAGGGGGAAGTCAACTCGGGGAGATTAGTCGCCCGCGAGCAGGGAGTTTTCCCCGTGTACCAGAGCCCTAAGAATTGTAAATGGTGTGAAGGTGGTACCTTATAGCTTATCCCCATGTCAGCCAAATTGGGTACTCGTTCCCACAGTCTACTCTCCTGGAACAGAAAAATGCTTTTGGCCCACAACGTTTGCCATCTTGGCCATGGCACCATGCTGACGGCTCAGGAGCTGAAAGCATTGGCTGTCCTGGACAGATGCTAAAGGGGTGCCGTATGTCCATTAGCACCGGATGCCTCTTTGAATCTGTAATGCAAACATATAGAGCAGTGGGGGAAACTGCTTTGGCAGACTGTAGGAATAGATTTAGTAACTTGGATCACAGGGCATGAGCTGCAAGAAAAGAAAAAACATCTTCAAAATGACTTTTTTGATTGACTTATCATGTCTAATGGCATTTCCTGGTATTGTGTGGCAATTACGAACGCAGAGTTGGTTAAAACAAAGACCCTGTTTTGTGTTGTGAAAGCCACCAGACTCGGCAGTTAGGTTTAGCAGGTCAGACCACATCTTTCACGGCAGATAAGCCTGTAAGCAGTTTCATGTAACACGTGAGACAAACATAGGTAGAAAAATACATGGTCTTTATATCTGAGCACCCCTGCACAATGATTAGGTCAATCAATATTTGTGTGAAAGCAGATTGGGCAAAAACAGAAAAGCCTTTGTACTGGTTGAGCAGCCAGTGTGATGAAAGTTGTGTACATATCAGTTGGCAGATAGTAGTTATCAGAATTCCATTTGTCACTTCTTGTGAAACTGTCACTTATAAAACAGATGGCCTGGTAATGTTACTCTGCACTTTTAGTTGTGCAATCTACCACAAGAATTGAGTGGATACTCTCAGCAAAACCCTTATTGTTTCCCAAATTCATATTTTACAGCAGCTGTAATGATGCCACAGGGCAGCCTCTGGTGTTTAACGAAGTTCCCTGCGTTTTGAATACAGTGACAAATTAATGGGTATATATAATATAGGGTAAATGAAGACCAATAAACAGCATTCTCTAGCATTATTGCACCAAAAATCCACTCCATGTGCGTTCATCCAGGCGAAAACCGTGCAGAGACAACACAGAGTAGAGGCCGAATAACAACTTCTCATGACTGTAACATTAGCATGGTATGGGGGATTATATATTCATGGAAAAAGGAGATCAGATGTACAGTTTTCCTTAGTAATAATACTGTTATCCAAACATTGTCTTTGCTTTTCAGAGTAGACTGAGACTATGGGCTAGTACATTTGTAGCACAGTACTTATGGGAGGAGAACTATTTTCTTTTACCATAAATTGACCTTGAATGCTCTTTGCAGAGAGCAGAGGTGCCCCTCAGGGCTTGTTCCATTGATCTTCAATATATATATCTTTATGAATGCCATGTTCCCCTTCAAGGGCCAGTTCAGCTTTACAAAACATGTTTTCTAAAAGGAAGCAACTTCCATTATTTGGAGTGTACAGTATGTTTAGCTCTTTTCTAAAATGGGGGTTTCAAAAAAATGAAATGAATCCATTTTTTTCCCCTCCAATTTGCATTTAACCTGCATTACAAAGAAAAAGAAGTGATCTCTTAAGTGACAATAAAGTAAAAGGAAAGATACTTAAACCAAAGTTCATGACTTCCTATGGACAACATTTCAGTGCAATCAGACAGATTGTTTCAGTAAATGTTTCTATATTATTTAATGATGCTAAATTAAGAGGGGTTTTCAGGGGTGGTTGGATACCTTTGATAGAGATAAGATACATACAGTTTGACACAAATATTTGTTAAGATGTGGATAAAAATGTTTCAAAATATTGTCAAGCCCATGCTAAAGTCATAATGTTGGATACCTGCATTCGTAGATTGTAAGCTCTTTTGGGCAGGGCTGTCTTCACCTCTTGTATCGGTTATTGATTACTTTATATGTTACTCTGTATGTCCAATGTATGAAACCCACTTATTGTACAGCGCTGCGGAATATGTTGGCACTTTATAAATAAATGTTTATAATAATAATAATAATTGTTTATTTTGCATGTCGTATTATAAAGTGTAGTAAAGAGTTAATTTTGTAGGAGGAACTGCGTCAGAGATGATGATTTGTTTTTAAAACAAAGGGTTATTTGCTATAATTGCCTGCCTATGATTACGTGTTATTGAAGACAAAACGTGTCAGGATTTTCCATGTGGAACAAAGCTGCTGTGAATTTACCGCTACCTGAGGGTCTGTGACGTACACGTCCCATTTGTGCTGATTGGGTTGCGCTGAAACCTGCCTAGCACTATAGTCTGTGTAAAACTTACTTACATCTCAGAAACGACTCTGAATATGTTTATATCCATTCATTTTTGGGGGGTTAAAATCCGTGTCATTACATTGGAAACAGCTAAAAACAAATGCTGATGTGAAACCACAAGGATGAGCATACTATGCACAAAAATATTCAAACTGTGTATACTTTACATACCAAGGCGTGCATACAGACTGCTCCACGGTTAGGCTGACTAGACTGGTTTTTGTTTAACACCTATGTTGTAACGTGGTGCCATTCAGACATTTGGCCTGTGATTAGTCCAGGCTTATGCAGGAAATTCCAACACACAATTTATAGTGGCAGTAAATTCCTCCTGGATAGAATATCTGACAAAGAGAGAGAGATATGTCCCTTTAAAAATTATGAATGTATAAAAAGTGTAATGAAATTGGAATTGCTGAAACATGGCTGAATGAGTCACATGACTAAACTGGAACTATAATGGGAAAGAGAGGAGGAGTTGGGGCAACTTTTATTAACTGGAGAAAAATTGCTGCCAGCACAGTTAATAAAAAGACATTTCTAAATGTTCTGCAAAATAACATTGTGTTACAGATTGTTTAGAACCCAACCAGAAAGGTATTGAATCTAATGAATGTATTGAATCTAATGATCACTAAAAACACAGAATGAATAAAAAATGCATTTGGGCAAACTTGGTGGCTTTTATTATATCCGATAGGAACCCTACAGAATTCCGTTGCAGTTCCTACCTGTGTTCTGTTGCCATGGGGCCCATTTACTAAATCTCGATTAAGTATTTTTTAGATAAATTTGTATTTTTTCTAACTTGTAGACCATTTCGTAATGTCCACGATAATTTCGTTAAAATTCCACAACTTTTTCTCGGTTTTCGTTAACTTTCAAGAAAAAGTCATACTTTTCGCAGAGACTACGACCATTTCGGAATTCATTCAAGCCTTGGTATTGTGACTATCTTTGGCCAGGTTGGAGCTGTAGAGTGCCATTGAGTCCTATGGAAGGCTTCCAAAATCATGCATTGAAGGTTTCAAAGCCAGAACAGCTTTCGTGCCGTTTACGAATGTTCAGATCCGAAAATTTTGTGACGTTCGCAATTACGATATTTTCGTACGATCGATAAAAGCATTTTAGAACATCAGAAATTATCGTGGTTACTCCAAATTTTTTCCATATCGTGATTTTAAGCCCCAAAAATTCAGACTTTAGTGAATGGGCCCCTATACGTTACTGTTATGTTATTTGATAGTTGGGCTCATTTATGAACACTGAGCAAATCTGTACCTAGGCAGTATCCCATTGCAGCCAGTCCTTTTACTTAATCCCTAGGGAGCACAGGATACTAATGGGTTATTGCATTTTCCTTCTTGGAGGCAGGATAAAAACTGGAATTAACATTAGATTCCCCTGTACCAGGAGCATTGAGCCCACCTTATCGGTTCTTTCTACTCCCAGGGGGAGTTCTGCTCCCCTACATTTAATTTATTATATTTTAGTTCATTTTACTTTTTTACATTTCTCTATTGAAGGGGAGGGTTACCTTTAGGTTAACTTTTTTATTTTATGTTATAGAATGGTCTATTCTTAGCAACTGCTTTTGTGATTTTCAGGTTGCCCTGTGCTCTGCCCTGTATGCCTGTGCTTAGGCAGGTACTGTAATGTACAGAGGGAAGCTTAATGGCCAAGCACTTTTATTAGCATGAGTTGGGCTTATAAATGCCCTTAAGCAATAACCCGCTGCTAGTCTAACAGAGGAAGCAGAGTCAGCAGAGACATATTGGGGTGGGCAGAGCAATCCACAAGAGCAGATTCAGTGGCTCAGCAGATTCTGTCTGTTCATGTAATAGTTAAGGGTTCAAATCTGTATAGGTCGTGACAGGAGAGAGGAAACAAGCATGTCAGGCATTTGCTAGTTATAAATAGGTAAAATGTGTTTTTCTCTTTTTGTTTTTTCCCTCTCATCAGTGTGTGCCCCATTGTTAGAGACTGGCATTGGCTTTAGCTGCTCTTAAAGCTTTATTCCTCTGCTCACATCTTTGAGTTGATTTGACATCCTGTCGTCTTCCTTTCCCTCCGAGGCTACTGATGTGCCTGGTAATTCCCTTACTCCCCGCAGTTCCACTGCTGAATGCACACAGGTCAGGGCTTCATGCAAAGACTCTGGAGGGTTTGACATTCTGTGAATCTGTGTGTTTTCTGCTTGAATAGCCGGATCTTTCACTCACTGCTTCCATGAGGTTCTTCCTATAGGTGCAAGTGCCTGCTTGTCAGTATCAGTCATTAGGATACTCAGCCTCAGTTTTGTAGTAATCGTATATATATGTAATTATTTGGAGGGGTGAATCAATATTAAGAAAAATTCAACACATGTTTATCAATGCTCTGTTGTATAATTTTCTTCCTACAAAAACTTATATCAAACCACAAATGCTTCAAATCAAATACTGCTTCCCCTTGGTCCATGCAGTACAGCTGTGTTTTTTTTTTTTTCTTCCCCAGAGCGCAATTGCACTCTCTGCACTATAAGAGCTTAAATTCCACTTTTAAAAACTGAATTTTGTCTCTTACAGTTACCATAAGTGTCTTTTGGCTGCCCTGGTTACCTGCAGTTTGCTGCTACCTGAGGCAACTTGTCTCCTGGCAGGAGTTCCTTCAGTCTACAATTTATATATCAGCAGCTTATTGGCCCATGGCTGAAAATCATCATATATATATATATATATATATATATATATATATATATATATATATATATATATATATATATATATTATATATAGGGGAATATGGCATATGGGAGTATTGGGGAAAGATGCACTTGTTTGGAGATCTTGCCAAATCTTTTTCAGTGTATGGACAGCTTTAGGCTGTGTCATTTTTAAAGTTGTTAACCTTTTACTGCCCCATCTCTTTGGTTTCTTTCTAAACTATATTTAATGTAGATCTTAACTTTAGGTTAGTTAATATGCCAAACAGCATTGCACCTTCTTGCACACAGTCTACAACTCATTAACAGTGTCTGTAAGCTCTAGGCTCTTTATACACCTTCAAACCTACATTTTTCACCTATTAATTTACTCAGAACAGGTTTTACAAGCATGGATATGGGGCGTTATGTTTACAGATTGCTTTAAGCTCTGGATCTTATTTGCAGAATGGGAAGGTCGTAGAATGATATGAGAGTGGTGCCAGACAGTGCATGGGGAAAGAGTGGCAGTCAGCCCACTATGGGCATTCAGTCACAGGAAAATATATTTTTGCCACGTTGCCATGATTTTAGGCTTATTGGACACGTGGTTTTTGAAAGCAATTACTTTTCAGATATCTGTGCCTTTTCTCAGACTGATCCTTTTGAAAAATGAGATCTTACATGACAAAACCCTCAGGTTAGAAGGACACACACAATGCTTGAATGCACATATATTTCATGCAACCATGCATCAATCAGTTAATGTAAATAATAATCCTACAATATTCAGGGCTGTTATGTAGACAGAGACCTAGAAAAATGTTTGACATCTCCCATGTTATACATCAAGTAGTGCTGGGCACTAGTGAAAGAACTACAATGTGTAGGTATCCTATGAATTCTTGTTAGTATAATAAATTACGTACAGGCAGCCTTATGGTTGCATAGATCTCTTGAGAATTACATACCAGCCTGCATTCCCAGCCTAGGCCAGCATATTAGATAGTGATGGGCAGAAGTGCAATATTTTAATATTGTTATTTTATTATTAATAATATATTATATTTATATAGTACTGTCGTATTCTGCAGCTCTTTACAGAGACCATATATCATACACATCAATTAGGCTTCAAACTACTGCAGAGATGTGTCAAAATGGCTCTCCTACAAACATAGCAAGCGTCATACTGCCTTACTCTGCATGATTGTGGTTAATCAGAACAAGCTGCATCAGGTAGGGCCAATCGGGGAGCTTGGACTGCCTTGGAATAAGGAGTTTAGATTAAAGGGATTCTGTCATGGTACAGTGTTTATCACTAAATTACACTGTGTGCATTGCAAACAATTCATTCTACCATTTAAAATTGTTATTTTAATAATGTTGCAAAGGTAGTCGTCCCAGGTCATTGTGTCTGATCCTGAGCTTTCAGAAAAAGCCACCTACACAATGCATCTGCTTTCAGATAACCAATAGTTTCATAACTTGGGTGAGCCAGTCTTGGGTTTTTACTATTGAGTGCTATTTTCATATCTACCACTAGGTGGGGCTTGGGAGCATTTTTTTTAGCAGTGCAGGTGTCAGGGACAAGTAACAAATCAAGTAACTAATCAACACATAACAATACACATTGGGCAGAATGCAAGATTAGAAACAATAAATCAAACCGAAGTGTCAGCTCATCACCTTCTATACTATCACAGAGTCTCAGAGATTTACCTGATATTCCCTCTTCACCATTTTCTAATAAGACACTTTCCTCCTAGCCTAAATCTTCACATCCTCCTTCAACTGCTGCCCCCCCCCCCAATTCCTTTCCTTCCCAGAATCCTCTTCCAGCCTTAGAGTCTCCTGAGACCTGATATTCCCCAGAGGTGCATTGAGTGCCTCCCAGCTGCCCATCTCCCTTTCTCTCCTTCTCAGAGACCCCCACCTCAGGCTCTTTGCTTTCTTTTCTCCATTTTTTTTTTCGTCCTCCATCTGTTCCACCATCTCCCCCACAACCTTCCCTGCTGAATAACATGAATCTCTTGGAGGTCTCTAGCCTTTCCTTGGTGCTAAATCTCCTTTTCTTCCTCTTTAGGTTTCTCTCCTCCTGCCACTCCTACCCCTCCATTGCTGCTGTGATTGGCTCCACTTTGGCCTACTTGCTGTCTGTGCCACCTTCCTCTGTCCTCTCTGCTGCTCTTCTCCCTTGGGCTTTCCTGCTCTCTCTCACCCCCACTAAGTTCCTCTTGTGCCCCTTGTATTTCCTGTTGTGCCCACTGTATTTCTTCCTGTGCCCCCTGTATTTCCTCTACTATTCTAAGCCTCCATTGGACTCAGTGGTACTCGACAGATCAAACCTGGCAATTTTTTATTGCCCAAAAGTTAACTAAACATTAATAAATCACAAATTATGGGAGTTAATTGTGAAAAAAAGATTTTGTACAATTTGCCATTGATGTTGCCCACTCACCCCTCTGGCATCTCCCTTTCCCTGCTCTTCCATGAGCTTGTCTCTTTCCCAGTTAACATGCCCTGCGAGCCTTGTGTCGGGTCACCTCGGCCTCTTCTCCAGAAGAATAGGAGAGATTAAGCAGAACTGAAGTGGCCATTTGCAAAGAAGCACAAGAACACTTTCCCCTGCCTGAGAGCTCTTCAGCTTCTTTGTTATTTTATCAATCATTTCATTATTTCCAGAGTGTCAGAAAACTGTCTGTCTTGGCAAATGGATTGCACACAATAACAGCAGATCCACAGATCCTTTCTCACATCTGTTCTGCTGGCGCCTGTTTAATACTGGATGTAAGGGCAGGTATGCAGTGAGGATGCCAGCAACAAGCTGCCTTTTGTCTCAGAGCTTCAGCAACTGCTACAGAGCCAGTTCTTTTGCAAAGTTCTTCTACAGCTGCACACATTATAATAACAAAGAATCTCTTTATTAGAAAGAATGATTTTATTCTATTATTCTATTTTTTTTTCTGATGCTAATGCTGCTTTAGAAATGTTACATAGACAATATTTATAGGATAGGGCTGCATCATATCAGGAGCTGATGCATTTTATTATTATTATTAACATTTATTTATAAAGCGCCAACATATTCCGCAGCGCTGTACAAATTTTGTGGCTTCTCTTATGTGATCTTTTAATCTTTCCCTTGGCACTTGGCTTGCCAGTGTTCCCAAAGCTCCTGCCCTGTATGCCATGCTTCAGCCATGGGATTCAGTCATGATTTTTATGGCATGGTTATTAATACTGTGTTATACTACATTGCAAACAATTCATGTTATTCTTAAACAAATCAGTTTATTTCTGTTTTTCAGTTTTAATAAAGTTGTGTATGCAGCCATGTCAGTTCATTGTTCATGATTCTGTGCCTTCAGAAACCGCCAGCAAAGCACAATTCAAATCTTTTGAAGCACCTATTAAATCATTATCCCCGAGTTGTTCTCCTATTTCTTCTTTTTGGGTACTAATCTCATCTACCACTAGGTGGAGTATGGGAGCATTTATTTTTACCAATGAACAAGTTCATTGTCTGGGGTGTCTAGACCATTGCTTCTCACTGTATATAATGTATTTGGGGTTAAAGTTCACACTTATATATATGTATAAAATTAAAGTTCACACTGCCTTTCACAATTTAAATATATATATAAAATTCAGCATATTTATTGAAGATCAATGTTTTGGTATTAATCACAGACCTTTTATCAAGATTACAAACACTTCACTAACCCTAAACTAAATACCAAGTGAGTAGAGTTAATTGCTGCCAAAAACAACATAATTACATTATCATGTGAGTATATACAACAGTATACCTGTAAAACCTGTACAAAAGAAAAACTAAACATAGGCATGTACTTGATCCCAACTAATATATAATTACCCCTTATTGGGGGCAGAACAGCCCTATTGGGTTTATTTAATGGTTAAATGATTCCCTTTTCTCTGTAATAATAAAACAGTACCTGTACTTGATCCCAACTAATATATAATTACCCCTTATTGGGGGCAATACAATCCTGTTGGGTTTATTTAATGTTTGAATAATCTCTTAGTAGACTTAAGCTATGGAGATCCAAATTATGGACAGATCCCTTATCTGGAAAACCCCATAAGCATTCTGGATAATGAGTCCAATCATGCAGGGTAGGATACATAGTTGCAATATTACCACACTACCCTGCATTCAGTCTTATGTAAATTCTGTATCACAAGCAGCTCAACTTCAGCTCTCTCAGCTACTTCCTAGTCTTCCTAGTCATAAAAGTCCAGAGAATAACATACCTTTCTCCTTGCCATTAGTCGTTTTTAGTTTCTAAATTACAAACAGCTCAACTGCAACTCTTTTTTTCCTAGTCTAGTGTGAAACTCTGCCCCCGTTTTGCTCAGCTCTCCTTGTCTCTGACTATGAAGATGGTAGAAGCGGTGTCTATTGTGCATATCTGCTAGGCGCAGTACCTCTTCAACCATCTTCACAGAAGAGAACTCAGTAAAGAAAAGGGGGTTCGCAGCAGGCATTAACACTTTCTGGGACACAAAGCCACAGAAGGTGTTTTTATGTTTTCTTAAATAAATAAATGATCCACATAATCCAGAATAAAAAAATAGCTCTTCCGTAAGGATAATACTGAAATCACTTTTTGGTCGGTGTTTGCTTATCACATTTATATGTTATATTTATTGTAGTAAAGAGCTTTTTATAACTTAAAACACAGAAACTATTGTCTACATTCAAACAGTCTGGATAAAGGTCCCCATACACGCTGAGATCCGCTCGCTTGGCAAGATCGACAAACGAGCGGATCTGCACCCGATATCGCCACCTACGGGTGGGCGATATCGGGGAGCGTTTAGGCCCTGGGGCCAAACGATCGGATTATGTGGGCGGTAGTGGGGCAGTCGGTTCGGGGACCGCATCAACGAGCCGATGCGGTCCCCGATCCGACTGGATTTTCTAACCTGGTCGATTGATATCTGCCCAATTTTAGGCCAGATATCGGTCAGCCAGGCCCCTCGGTTCTGCCCCTACATGGGCCAATAAGCTGCCGAATCGGTCCAAGGGACCAATTTTTGGTCCAAAATTGGTCCAAAGAAATACCTGATAAAGCTGTTTTGTGTGTTGATTAAAATGTGTATTCTGTGTTTAACTCCAACTTTAATGTTCAACTCTAGTCCTAATAGCGCATCAATTCTGCACTGTGCGTTTGTGTAACAATGCAGAGCCATTATACACGGGTAATGAGAATTCTGCACTGATTAATTGGCTCCTGCTCACTAATGAAATCAGTGTTCTGCAGGGGAACAGTATGGATGGCAGTGATGGATATATCAGGGTCTGTCTGTACCTGCAGACAAAGGCAGCTTAGGTGGCAGGACAACTGTAGAGACACTTGCCAGTCCCAAAAGGATGTCCCACATGGGTCACATAGATGGCAGCCACTCTGAGAGGCATTGGCACAGGAATGCTAGCTCTATTCATCCGCTTGTGTATAGTTTAATATAACATATATCTCTTCTGTCTTCTTACTGTTTGACAGGCCATGGCAAGGAATTTCAATACCCCCGTATAAAACTGGGAAATTGCATTTATTTGGTGGAGGTTGTAGATTGGCAAGAGTAATGTGTATAGCAGTAAAGGCCTGTGTTGCACAGTTTGTGAGGACTTGGCTTTCACTTTGTTGTACAGTCTCATCCCTTATATAAAGGTTTAATGTCCTTGTTTTATTTTATGTGCCTTTTTTTCTGTTCCGATTGGTGGAACTCTCATGCCTTTGGTTGCCAGCTATACCTGTAATTATAGGGTGTCATTTTGCTCTAGGAGTGCACCAAATCCATAATACATTTATAAGATCCCTTATTCAGAAGCACAGTATCCAGAAAGCTAGTATTAGGGGGCAACCATATGCCATAAATTTCATTTTAAGCATTTTCCTTTTTCTTAGTACAGGTATGGGACCTGGGGTTCTCCATACCTTAAAACTACAAAAAAATTATTTAAACATTAAACCCACTAAAATTATTTTTCCTCCAACAAGGATTAATTATATCTTTTTCTTATATCATTTTTTAAAATGTGAATTATTTGATTAAAATGGAGTATACAGGAGATTTTTTGTAAATCTGAGCTTTCTGGATAACAGGTTTCCGGATAATGGATTCCATACCTGTAGTAATAATAATACAGTACAGGTATGGGACCTGTTATCCAGAATACTCGGGACCTGGGGTTTTCCAGATAAGGAATCTTTCTGTAATTTGGATCTCCATAACTTAAATCTGCTAAAAATCATTTAAATATTGAATAAACCCAATAGGATTGTTCTGCCCCCAATAAGGGGTAATTATATCTTAGTTGGGATCAAGTACAGGTACTGTTTTATTATTACAGAGAAAAGGGAATCATTTAACCATGAAATAAACCCAATAGGGCTGTTCTGCCCCAATAAGGGGTAATTATACCTTAGTTGGGATCAAGTACAGGTACTGTTTTATTATTACAGAGAAAAGGGAATCATTTAACCATTAAATAAACCCAATAGGGCTGTTCTGCCCCCAATAAGGGGTAATTATACCTTAGTTGGGATCAAGTACAGGTACTGTTTTATTATTACAGAGAAAAGGGAATCATTTAACCATTAAATAAACCCAATAGGGCTGTTCTGCCCCCAATAAGGGGTAATTATACCTTAGTTGGGATCAAGTACAGGTACTGTTTTATTATTACAGAGAAAAGGGAATCATTTAACCATTAAATAAACCCAATAGGGCTGTTCTGCCCCCAATAAGGGATAATTATACCTTAGTTGGGATCAAGTACAGGTACTGTTTTATTATTACAGAGAAAAGGGAATCATTTAACCATTAAATAAACCCAATAGGGCTGTTCTGCCCCCAATAAGGGGTAATTATACCTTAGTTGGGATCAAGTACAGGTACTGTTTTATTATTACAGAGAAAAGGGAATCATTTAACCATTAAATAAACCCAATAGGGCTGTTCTGCCCCAATAAGGGGTAATTATATCTTAGTTGGGATCAAGTACAGGTACTGTTTTATTATTACAGAGAAAAGGGAATCATTTAACCATTAAATAAACCCAATAGGGCTGTTCTGCCCCCAATAAGGGGTAATTATATCTTAGTTGGGATCAAGTACAAGCTACTGTTTTATTATTACAGAGAAAAAGGTAATCACTTTTAAAAATTAGAATTATTTGTTTATAATCATGGGAGTCTATGGGAGATGGCCTTTCCGTAATTTGGAACTTTCTGGATAATAGGTTTCCGGATAAGGGATCCCATACCTGTACCTGTACTTGCTCCTAACTAAGCTGCATGAAAGCTATTAAGCTTATTTCATGTTTAAAGGTTGTTTTATTTTAAACCAACTTAAAGTAAGGTGATCCATATTACAGATGGATCGCTAGCATTCTGGATACAAGATCCTATACCTGTATTTGGGTTCATCTGAATACAAATCTGAATCCTAGCCTTAATTTTCCTCTACGAATATTAGAAAAGAAATTAAAAATAGCGTAATCAAACTGAACAAAAGAATCTTTGTACTTCTCTCTAACGAACCAGGATGCTGCTAATTAATTGTAATATCCTGCTAACGTGTGCGCTATTGTATATCTGGATCTGAAAGTCAATACGATTCTGGGAATGTTACAACGTGTACCTTGTCACTGATGCTACTTTCAGGTCGGACTTCAGACTAGAGGCTTCAACTAACTAACTAACCCCAGCTTGGAGTTTCTAAGCGTTCTCCTGGCAATGTTTTACTTTGTATAGACTGCAGAAGGGCTGTTATTGGTGCAGCCCCAGCATTAGATATCAGGCACAAGAAGGAAATCAGCTGTACCTCAATGCCTGATATGTCTTCCTTTTACCCTGTTGTAGGTGGTTTGAAGCTTCACAGATGATGGAACCACTGTCATGTCTTTGGGCCGCCTCCTCCGTCGTGCGTCCTCCAAGGCCTCCGACTTCCTGACACTAAGTTCTGGGGGAGGATCGTCCTCCATATTGGATGGGGAGATTATTTTCTCCAAGAACAATGTTTGTGTGCATCCCCCGGAGTTGCTGCAGGATGTGGGATCCCATCACCCCGGTGAGTATTCATGTTTGTGTCAGTGTTTTGCTTATAGGGAGGCAACAGTCCTTGTACCATTAGGGCTGTGACAGATGGGGATATTAGTCGCCGCGCAACAAATCTCCTTTGTCGTGGGCGACTAATCTCCCCGAAATGCCATCCCACCTACAAGAATGTAAATCGCCAGTGGGATGGCACACGCGGCGTGCCAATTTGGCGATTTCTCACCGTCTGTCACAGCCCTTTGTCGCCCGCGACAAATCTCCCTTGTTGCGGGCGACTAATCTCCCCAATATGATGATTTACATTTTCGCCGGTGGGATGTCATATCAGGAAGATTAGTCGCCTGCAACAAGGGAGATTTGTCGCGGGCGACCAATCTCCCCATGTACCAGAGCCCTAAGGGTGAAGACACACAGAGCTACTAGTAGCAGCTACTTGTCGTGGCTACTAAAATAGACAATGCTGATCATTTAATAATTTTCACTACGTGTGTTTTAGCAGAGGCAATTCTCAGTATTGTCTATGGCAGGGTATTTTCTGGAGTTTAGTAGCCATGAGAAAGTAGCTGCTACCAGTAGCTTTAGTGTATCTTCACCCTAAGCTTGTGTAGATGTATAGTCCTCGGTGATATGTGTGCATGTATGTATTATATTATATTTAACCTGAAACGTTGTGGGATTATTGTTCATCTTATTCCTGTTGCAGGGTACCTGTGTGTGTACATGGAGAAAGATGAGTTTCTGGGTACCACCCTGATCCTGGCCTGGGTCCCAAACTCTCGTATCCAACGTCAGGATGAAGAAGCTCTGCGTTATATCACCCCTGAGAGTTCGCCTATTCGCAAAAACCCACGTAAAAGAAACCGCCAACCTCCAGGCTCTGCTCCCACCACACGTAGCAAACCTGCCATAATCTCCAAAGAAGATGTGGGAAGGGAAGTTAATTCCCCCACTGAGCGAGACCCTTCTTATGGCTCTGCAGAGGGGGTTGAGGAAGGGACAGAGCAGGGGGAAGATGAAAGGTCTCTGGATTTATCATCAGATGAAGTGAGCAAAGACAGCACCCTGGACTCAGATTCTGATGCCTTCTCTTCGCCATTTTGCCTGTCGCCAATTAGCGAGGCGTTGGGGGAGAGCAGCAGCTCTGTATTTTTGGAAAATGAAAACCGGTAAGTTCTAACATTTTAAATGTAAGATTTAATATAAGCAAATAAAACCTTTTCTGTTTTTGTTGCTCGTGGATAACTAAGAAATTGCTTTGATACAGAGAGTGTCTTGTTTAGCAGTGCCTTAAAGAAACAGTACAGTGTAAAAATGAAACTGGGTAAAATAGACAGACTGGGCAAAATAAAAAATATTTGTAATGTACTTAGTTAGGCAAAAATGTAATCTATAAAGGCTGGAGTGAGCAGATGTCTAACATAATAGTCAGAACTCTACTTCCTGCTTTCAGTTCTCTAACCTCTTAGTTAGTCAGTGACTGGGGGGGCCACATGGGACATAACTGTTCAGTGTGTTTGTGAGCACACAGGTCAGATTCAATAGCATACTAACTGACAATTTGTCCCATATGGCCCCCCCTCAAGTCCCTGATTGGTTACTGACTACTAACAGCTTAGAGAGCTGAAAGCAGGAAGTAGTGTTCTGGCTCCAGCCTTTATAGATTACAAGTTAGCACTGCTTATAATTTGCAGGATTATCCCTACTAATAAATCATGTCATAAATGTAATGTTCCGGATATACTCTACAGAAATACCAAGGCCTCGATGCTCAGTCAGTTGCATTTGTCCATATACCTCTGCACAGAAAGAATGCTTCTAATAAGGCTGTTCTTAGGATAAATATTGTAGCATACAGTAACTGGAAGAGGCAGTATGAGTTTAGTGAATAGGGCTTGCGCTGAGCACGTTTTCCTGTTGTTTTTACTCAAGAAATATGTGTGTTTTTTGTTATTTCTTGCACTAAAGAAATTGAAACCATTTTCCCTTCACATCACTTCCTGTTCTGCCAACTAGAGGAAGGTCAAAAACAGCTGAGCTGCATATAAAACTAGTAATGGATTGTAAGCTCTTTAGGGTATGGACCCTCAATCCAGCTGTGTATTGAAAAACCTAAGCACTTAAGCATATATTTATCTATTTTCACAGTATAACTTAAAATAACTATACCCCCATTAGTGTTTACACCTTGTAAAGCATTGTGTACAATTGTGGTGCTATATAAATAAATAAGTGCACACATACAAATACATAAAACGAATTACCAGTCCCACGGATTAGTCCTCTGCATAATCTTGCTCCATAATGCCTTATTTCAAAGGCTGCAGTTTAGGGGAGGGAGTGGTTTGTTTATACAGAGTCTCCTTTTTAAAGGAATAGTAACACAAATATTTTACATTAAAAATATCCGATATTAAAAAGCACTAATAATATTGCATTTTCTGTATGATACATTTGTTAACAAAAGTGTTTAGAAAGGATATTTTTAATGTTAAATACTGGTGTTACTGTTCCTTTTGGAAATTGTCCTGTTTATAGAGGCTGTGGGGCATATATAGAGCAGTGCAGCAAGTTGGTGGCCAAAATGTTCTTGTACCCAGATTCCTATGGTTGATGCAGCTGGGGTAGGCTGGGGAACTTCAGGAGCATGGGGGGGAGTGCGTTCCCTTGTAATATATGGTAGGTGAGTCACATATGAACTGAAGCTCAAGAAGCAAAATTCTCCCATAAATTCAAATTTTTGCAACTAGAGCAGTCTGAATTTCTGCACATCACTTAGGATTTCTTAGGCTGATGGGCCACAATTCGCTCAGACTTTCTCCCAATCTCTCTGCCTTCAAGAGATCTCTAAAAACACATTTATTTAGAGAAGCTTACCCTAATCTAGTGTAACATAACCTCAGTGTGCTGCTAAAAGCAATAACCTGTGCCACATCTCTCACAACTCTGGTCATGCCCATTCCCACACCTTGTGTCTCAACCCTTTCTCCTTGTAGATTGTAAGCTCTTTTGGGCAGGGCCCTCTTCACCTCTTGTATCGGTTATTGATTGCTTTATATGTTACTCTGTATGTCCAATGTATGAAACCCACTTATTGTACAGCGCTGCGGAATATGTTGGCGCTTTATAAATAAATGTTAATAATAATAATTAGTCACCTGTGGTTTAACAGCGGGCAACTAATCTTCCCGTGGGCCATTGCCCTTAAAGAATAAGTAAACATTTTATTTTAAAATACCTAAAAAGACTCCAAACAACACCCAGAATATCATACCTCTCTCTCAACATTGAGACTGATATCCTCTCTAAGATAGAAGCTGAATCGCACTTCAGAAATCAGTCATTGTCGTATCTGGCATGAAGCTCTGACCCCTTATAGGGGAGTCAGAGTATCCAAAACCACCTGATAGGGGCACAAATGACTCAATCTAGTCAGTGGTTGACACAGGAAATGGAACATTACTGAGAGAGCTTAGTTTAGTTTTATCCAGGCCTCTATTTTTGATTTTCTCAGACTCAAGTTAATCTGGTACATCTGGTATGGTACCTATGGATTGGAGGAAAGCTGATGTAATTCCTATATTTAAAAAGGGATTATGATCTCAGCCTGGCAATTATAGGTCAGTAAGTTTGACATAAGTGGTGTACAAGTTATTTGAAGGCTTGTTAAGGGATCTCGTTCTAAATAATGTTCTGGAGAATGGCATTATGAGCAGTAATCAGTGTGGCTTTATGAAGGGCAGGTCATGTCAGACAAATCTGATGGCTTTTCATGATGAGATGAGTAAGAAGTTGGACAGTGGGGGCAGTACATGTGATCTATTTGGATTTTGCCAAAGCTTTTGATACAGTGCTGCCTAAACTAAATTTTATAAATCAAGTTCTGTTGGGCTTAGTAATGTCGTTTGTACATGGATAGGAAACTGACTACAAGATCAGTTGTCGGTTGTTAATAGAACATTCTCTACTTGGAATAAGGTTCTTAGTGGGGTCCCTCAGGGTTCTGTATTGGGTCCACTTTTATTTAACTTGTTCATAAATGACTTGGGGGAGGGTATTATAAGTAATGTATCAGTGTTTGCAGATGACACAAAACTCTGCAGCCCAATTAATTCCATCCCGGATGTGGCATCTTGACAAACTGGCAATCTGGGCGGCTAAGTGGCAGATGAAATTCAGTGTCAATAAATGTAAGGTTATGCACCCGAGATGTAAAAATATGCAAGCTATATTAAAAGGGGTCATAGATTTGCCAAAAGAGAGGCCATTGTTCCACTTTACAGAGCACTGGTAAGGTCCCATCTAGGATATGCCATGCAGTTTTGGTGTTTAGTGTTTAAAAGGTACATTATTGAACTAGAAAGGGAAGTTTAAGAACAAACTTAATGTTGGGTTGAAAAACGTGAAGTCACTGAATGAAATCTGATCTGTTATTGGCTCCGCCCACTTTTTCAAACCTTGGACCCACAGTTATATAGTAAAAACCACTGTGCAAAGTTTGGGGACCCTGGTTTTAATAGTGTCTGATTGGCAGCAAATTAAATTTCCCCACTGAAAGTCAACGAGTAACATCTGATTGGCGGTTGGTGGCTGTAAAGTTTAGGGACCCTGGGATTAATAGTTAAAGAACGGCAGCAGTTTAAATTTAAAACAATAAAAGTCAATAGGTAAATTGTGATTGGTTGGTGGCTCCGCCCACTTTTTCTAACCTTGAGTCGAAGGCACCCAGTGACAAACAGTGGGCACCCTGGCATAAATAGTGTGAGAATGGCAGCATTTTAAATTTAAACCAATAAAATTCAAAGGATGAAATCTGATTGGCTGTTTGGCCCAATCCACTTTTCCTATTTTTGAACTGTAGTCCCCCATTGGCCAGCTTTGCAAAAAACACTTAGCATAAAAATTGTGGGACTGACAGCATTTTACACTTCACCTTTGAAAGTAAATAAATGAAATGTGATTGGCGGTTGGTGGCTCCGCCCACTTTTTTCTATCTTTGAATGGCAAATACCCAGTGACTAACTTTGGAAAGTTTAACAACCCTGGAATTAATACTTAAATAATGGCATCAGTTTAAATATAAACCAATGAAATTTAATGGGTGGAAATGGATTGGCTCCACCCATTGCTCTAACCCTGAATACGTAGTCAGCCAGTGACTGATTGTGTAACGTTTGGGAACCCTGACATAAATAGTGTGAGAAAGGCAGCATTTTAAATTTAAACCAAAAAAAAAAATGAATTGGTGGTCTGATTGGCTGTTAGTGGCTCCACCCACTTTTTAAAACCTAAAAATGCAGTCCCCTAGTGACCCTGGTGTTAATACTGTAAGAATGGCAGCAGGTTTAATTTCCCCATTGAAAATTAATAGTTAAAATCTGATTGGCTGTTGGTGGCTCCACCCACTTTTTCTAACTCTGAACCGCAGTTACCTGGTGACTAGCTTTGCAAAGTTTGGGGACCTTCGTATTAATATTTAATGAATGGGCGCAGTTTAAATTTAAACATATGAAGTCTGTAGGTGAAATCTGATGTTGTTGGCCCCGCCCACTTTTCTAAACTTGGAACGTAGTCACCCAATGACAAACTGTGCAAAGTTTGGGAACCCTGGCATCAAACCAATAAAATTCAATAGGTGAAATCTGATTGGCTGTTGGTGGCTCCGCCCACTTTGGGCACCCAACAATCATCATATTGTCATTCAGACTGACTCCATGACTATGTGATTCAAGTTTGGGGAGTGTAGCCTCAAAGCTGTAAGATTGGCAGCAGTTTCAATTTCCCCATAAAAGTCAATGGGTGAAATTTGATTGGCTGTTGTTGGTCCCTCCCACTTTTCTCTTTTAAAAGAAGCTTGATTGTGCAGTCACCCAGTGACTGCAAAGTTTGGGAACTCTGGCATCAAACCAATAAAAATCAATAGGTGTGATTTGATTGGCTGTTGGTGGCCCCACCCACTTTTCAAAACTAAAACTGCAGTCCCCTAGTGACCAACTGTGAAAAGTTTGGGGACCCTGGGGTTAATATTGTGAGAATGGTAGCAGGTTGGATTTACCCATTGAAAGTCAATAGGTAAAATCTGGTTGGCTGTTCACAGCTCCGCCCACTTTTGGGCACCCAACAATCATCATATTTTCATTCAGGCTGAGCCCATGACCATGTGATTCAAGTTTGGGGAGTGTAGCCTCAAAGCTGTAAGATTGGCAGCAGTTTCAATTTCCCCATTAAAGTCAATGGGTGAAATTTGATTGGCAGATTGACATAGACATACAGACAGTCACAGACTGAAAGACTTATATAAAGTGAGAGCCTGACCCCTTGGCCGTACGGTGGCTCAGTGCGTAGCATTGCAGCCTTGCGCGCTGGAGACCTGAGTTCAATTCCGAGCAACGGGAGCAAGGGTACTTCAGCTGCGTATGGAGTCTCTATGTCCTCCCCGTGCGGGCAGTGGGTTCCGCCCCACAGCCAAAGACATAGGTTGGCAGTTAGCGTACCTGGGAGTTGGCCGCCCAAGTTTTTTATGAAGAGCAGTTATGTGACATATTAATCCCAGCGCCACCATTGGATCCATTGCACTTTCCCTATTGCTCCAATTCAGCTACAGGGGAGGCCATTATTGCTGCTCTCCATCTTTATTTGTCTCATTTGGACAAAACAAGCTACTGATGTAAGGATGTTGTTTATTGGCTTTAGTTCTGCGCTTAACGCTGGTATTTAGGGGGGGCTAATTTGTAAGCCCTGTAACCCCCCCCCTTATTTATATTTGTGTTGGGCTGAACCCCCCCAGACTGCTCTCCCACTTCTTCTTCTTAGCGCCCCCCATTTCTAAACGCTACTCCTCCTACAGTTTTAGGGGTACAACACCCAAACTTCCCACACTTCTTCGCCCTATAGCGGAGCAGGTTGCTTGTGCTTTTCTAAGCGACCCCGCCCCCCGTCTTTTTGTGGCGCCGCTCCGAACCCCCCAATTTTCCCATTGACTTTGACTGGGAAGATTTTCAAACTGCTGCCACACTTACAGCTTTGAAGCTACACCCCCCAAACTTGAATAACATAATCATGGGGTCACCCCGAATGAAACAGCAACTTTGTTGGATGACCCTAAAGTGGGAGGGGCCAATAACAGCCAATCAAATTTCACCCATTGACTTTTATGGGGAAATTGAAACTGCTGCCAATCTTACAGCTTTGAGGCTACACTCCCCAAACTTGAATCACACAGTCATGGGGTCAGCCTGAATGAAAATATGATGATTGTTGGGTGCCCAAAAGTGGGCGGAGCTATGAACAGCCAATCAGATTTTACCTATTGACTTGGCAGAAATCCAACCTGCTGCCATTCTCACAGTAATAACGCCGGGGTCCCCAAACTTTGCAGGGTTAGGCACCAGGTAACTGCAGTTCAATGTTAGAAAAAGTGGGCGGAGCCACTAACAGCCAATCAGGATTTTACCTATTGACTTTTAATGGGGAAATTCAATCTGCTGCCATTCTCACAGAATTAACAACAGGGTCCCCCAACTTTTCACAGTTGGTCACTAGGGGACTGCAGTTTAGTTTTGGAAAAGTGGGCGGAGTCACCAACAGCCAATCAGATTTCACCTATTGAATTTTATTGGTTTGACGCCAGGGTTCCCAAACTTTGCACAGTCAGTCACTGGGTGACTTCGTACTTAAGGTTAGAAAAAGTGGGCGGGGCCGCCACAAGCCAATCACATTTCTTTCATTGTTTTCAGTGGGGAAATTTGAACTGCTGCCATTCTCACATGTTTAATGTCAGGGTTCCCAAACCTTGCACAGTTTGTCACTGGGTGACTATGTTCGAAGTTTAGAAAAGTGGGCGGGGCCAACAACAGCCAATAATATTTCACCTTTAGACGTCATATGTTTAAATTTAAACTGCTGCCATTCTTTAAATATTAATACTAAGGTCCCCAAACTTTGCAGAGCTAGTCACATGGTAACTGCGGTTCAGAGTTAGAAAAAGTGGGTGGAGCCACCAACAGCCAGGTTTTAATTATTAATTTTTAATGGGGAAATTCAGCCTGCTGCCATTCTTACAGTAATAACACCAGGGTCACTAGGGGACTGCATTTTTAGGTTTAAAAGAGTGGGTGAAGCCACCAACAGCCAATCAGACGTCACCTATTGATTTTTTTTTTTGTTTAAATTTAAAATGCTACCTTTCTCACACTATTTATGCCAGGGTTCCCAAACTTTGCACAGTCAGTCACTGGCTGACTACATATTCAGGGTTAGAACAAGTGGGCGGAACCACCAGCAGCCAATCCATTTCCACCCATTAAATTTCATTGGTTTATATTTAAACTGATGCCATTATTTAAGTATTAATTCCAGGGTTGTTAAACTTTCCAGAGTTAGTTATTGGGTATGAAAAAAAGTGGGCGGAGCCACCAACCGCCAATCAGATGTTACTCATTGACTTTCAGTGGGGAAATTTAAATTGCTGCCATTCAGACACTATTAAAATCAGGGTCCCCAAACTTTGCACAGTGGTTTTTACTATATAACTGTGGGTCCAAGGTTAGAAAAAGTGGGCGGAGCCAATAATCAGATTTCATTCAGTAACTTCACGTTTTTCAATCCAAGATGAAGTTTCCTCTTTCTAGATTAAGGTCATTTAAAAAATGACCACAATGTGGGTTATAGGAGAGAGAGTTTACATAGTTGATGGCTGTCCAGCCAATATGAATGGGGAGAAGTGCCTTCACACACACACACACACACTAAAGCAGAGCCATTTTGTGAGCCAGCCTCACTCTCACACACAGCATCATGTGACCAGGCTGGGGCTCAGAGAAGATACAAGGGAACAAGTTTCAGGCTGCAGCAACTGCCAGAGAGACAGCCGGTATTATCAGGAGAGAGACCCAGAATCAGCACAAGCTGAGATCTTAAACACCATTATGGCCACCTGGGGCACTTGTACTTGCCCTGTTTGAGGGGGAAATTCTGGGGGGCAAGTGCCTCCCATAAGAAATAAACAAAGAAACTGAGAACATTTGATTGTAAACATATGCTCTAATCATTATGACAATAATGCTGTAACCACATTGTGTGTTATTCAATAAAGATGTGTTGAAATACAAAAAAAAAAAAAAAGAAATAAACAAAGAGTTGGGGAAATAGCAGGGGACATTATAGGCATATATCATCCCTGAGATTGTGGAATAGCTTCTTTCCCTGTGCTGTGAGACTTATTAATACATTGTTTTATATAATTAAAAAAATGCAATGTAATTCTGTGTAATACACATATTCCACTCAGGTACTGTATTTCAGTTGAGGTTCAGGTTGTATAAAATAATGAAATAGGGAAGGAAAAGTAAAGTGTTACTCATAAACTGATAGAGAGAGATATAGAGAAACTGAGAGAGAGAGATAGATGGACATAGACTGACAGACATAGACAGACAGAGAGGCAAATTTATTTGCTCTTCATCTTTCTTTGTCTCATTTGGATAAAACAAAATACTTATATAAGGATATTGTTTAGTGACTTTAGTTCTGCGTTTAACACTGTTATTTAACAGAAGCTAATTTGTAAGCCCTGTAACACTCGCCCTTATATATATTTTGAGGTATTTTTAAAAAAGGGAGAATTTAATGCTTAATTTTGCTCACATAGGCACAGTGGCTTAACAAAGATGCTTTGAGCCCCTATACAAGAAAACCCTAAGCAGGACCCAGCACGCACAGGTACTTGGACACCGGCCCCTTCCTGCCTGCTCTTATGAGCGCACCAGAGTTATGCGCACCCCCTACAAATATTAAGCAATGGGCATGCATAACTTTGGCAAGGAGAGTGGCTATAGAGGAAGCAGACCCAACTTGGAACATTGTCACCCAGTGGCAAACTGTGCAAAGTTTGGGGACCCTGACATTAACCACGTGAGAATGGCAGCAGTTAAAATTTCCCCACTGATAACAATGAAAGAAATGTGATTGGCTTTTGGTGGCCCCGCCCACTTTTTCTAACCTTGAGTGCGAAGTCACCCAGTGACTGACTGTGCAAAGTTTGGGGATCCTGGTGTTAATACTGTGAGAATGGCAGCAGGTTGGATTTCGCCATTGAAAGTCAATAGGTAAATCTGATTGGCTGTTGGTGGCTCCGCCTACTTTGGGCATCCAACAATCATCATATTTTCATTCAGGCTGACCCCATGACCATGTGATTCAAGTTTGGGGAGTGTAGCCTCAAAGCTGTAAGATTGGCAACAGTTTCAATTTCCCCATTAAAGTCAATGGGTGAAATTTGATTGGCTGTTGTTGGTCCCTCCCACTTTGCTCTTTTAAAAGAAGCTTGATTGTGCAGTCACCCAGTGACTGTGCAAAGTTTGGGAACTCTGGCATCAAACCAATAAAAATCAATAGGCAAAATCTGATTGGTTGTTGGTGGCTCTGCCCACTTTTCAAAACTAAACCTACAGTCCCCTAGTGACCAACTGTGAAAAGTTGGGGGACCCTGGGGTTAATACTGTGAGAATGGCAGCAGGTTGGATTTACCCATTGAAAGTCAATAGGTAAAATTTGATTGGCTGTTGGTGGCCCAGCCCACTTTTTCTAACTTTAAACTGCAGTTACCTGGTGCCTAACCCTGCAAAGTTTGGGGACCCCGGCGTTATTACTGTGAGACTGGCAGCAGGTTGGATAGGTAAAATCTGATTGGCTGTTCACAGCTCCGCCCACTTTTGGGCACCCAACAATCATCATATTTTCATTCAGGCTGACCCCATGACCATGTGATTCAAGTTTGGGGAGTGTAGCCTCAAAGCTGTAAGATTGGCAGCAGTTTCAATTTCCCCATTAAAGTCAATGGGTGAAATTTGATTGGCTGTTATTGGCCCCTCCCACTTTGGGGTCATCCAACAAAGTCGCTGTTTCATTCGGGGTGACCCCATGATTATGTTATTCAAGTTTGGGGGGTGTAGCTTCAAAGCTGTAAGAGTGGCAGCAGTTTGAAAATCTTCCCTGTCAAAGTCAATGGGAAAATTCGGGGGTCCGGAGCAGCGCCACAAAAAGACGGGGGGCGGGATCGCTTAGAAAAGCACAAGTAACCTGCTCCCCTATAGGGCGAAGAAGTGTGGGGAGTTTGGGTGTTGTACCCCTAAAACTGTAGGAGGAGTAGCGTTTAGAAATGGGGGGTGCTAAGAAGAAGAAGTGGGAGAGCAGTCTGGGGGGGTTCAGCCCAACACAAATATAAATAAGGGGGGGGGTTACAGGGCTTACAAATTAGCCCCCCCTAAATACCAGCGTTAAGCGCAGAACTAAAGCCAATAAACAACATCCTTACATCAGTAGCTTGTTTTGTCCAAATGAGACAAATAAAGATGGAGAGCAGCAATAATGGCCTCCCCTGTAGCTGAATTGGAGCAATAGGGAAAGTGCAATGGATCCAATGGTGGCGCTGGGATTAATATGTCACATAACTGCTCTTCATGAAAAACTTGGGCGGCCAACTCCCAGGTACTCTAACTGCCAACCTATGTCTTTGTGCTGTGGGGCGGAACCCACTGCCCGCACGGGGAGGACATAGAGACTCCATACGCAGCTGAAGTGCCCTTGCTCCCGTTGCTCGGAATTGAACTCAGGTCTCCAGCGCGCAAGGCTGCAATGCTACGCACTGAGCCACCGTACGGCCAAGGGGTCAGGCTCTCACTTTATATAAGTCTTTCAGTCTGTGACTGTCTGTATGTCTATGTCAATCTACACCCCCCAAACTTGAATAACATAATCATGGGGTCACCCCGAATGAAACAGCGACTTTGTTGGATGACCCCAAAGTGGGAGGGGCCAATAACAGCCAATCAAATTTCACCCATTGACTTTAATGGGGAAATTGAAACTGCTGCCAATCTTACAGCTTTGAGGCTACACTCCCCAAACGTGAATCACATAGTCATGGGCTCAGCCTGAATGAAAATATGATGATTGCTGGATGCCCAAAGTGGGCGGAGCTATGAACAGCCAATCAGATTTTACCTATTGAATTGAGGGAAATCCAACCTGCTGCCATTCTCACAGTAATAACGCCGGGGTCCCCAAACTTTGTAGGGTTAGGCACCAGGTAACTGCAGTTCAATGTTAGAAAAAGTGGGCGGAGCCACCAACAGCCAATCAGGATTTTACCTATTGACTTTTAATGGAGAAATTCAATCTGCTGCCATTCTCACAGAATTAACAACAGGGTCCTACAACTTTTCACAGTTGGTCACTAGGGGACTGCAGTTTAGTTTTGGGAAAAGTGGGCAGAGCCACCAACAGCCAATCAGATTTCACCTATTGAATTTTATTGGTTTGACGCCAGGGTTCCCAAACTTTGCACAGTCACTGCAAAATGTACTCAAGGTTAGAAAAAGTGGGCGGGGCCACCAAAAGCCAATCACATTTCTTTCATTGTTTTCAGTGGGGAAATTTGAACTGCTGCCATTCTCACATGTTTAATGTCAGGGTCCCCAAACCTTGCACAGTTTGTCACTGGGTGACTATGTTCCAAGTTTAGAAAAGTGGGCATGGCCAACAACAGCCAATAATATTTCACCTATACACGTCATATGTTTAAATTTAAACTGCTGCCATTCTTTAAATATTAATAATAAGGTCCCCAAACTTTGCAGAGCTAGTCACATGGTAACTGCGGTTCAGAGTTAGATAAGTCGGTAGAGCCACCAACAGCCAATCAGTTTAATTATTCATTTTTAATGGGGAAATTCAGCCTGCTCCCACTCTTACAGTAATAACACCAGGGTCACTAGGGGACTGCATTTTTAGGTTTTAAAGAGTGGGTGGAGCCACCAACAGCCAATCAGACTTCAGCTATTGATTTTTTTTTTTGTTTAAATTTAAAATGCTGCCTTTCTCACACTATTTATGTCAGGGTTCCCAAACTTTGTACAGTCACTGGCTGACTACATATTCAGGGTTAGAACAAGTGGGCGGAACCACCAGCAGCCAATCCATTTCCACCCATTAAATTTCATTGGTTTATATTTAAACTGATGCCATTATTTAAGTATTAATTCCAGGGTTGTTAAACTTTCCAGAGTTAGTCACTGGGTATTTGCCGTTCAAAGAAAAAAGTGGGCGGAGCCACCAACCCCCAATCAGATGTTACTCATTGACTTTCAGTGGGGAAATTTAAATTGCTGCCATTCAGACACTATTAAAATCAGGGTCCCCAAACTTTGCACAGTGGCTTTTACTATATAACTGTGGGTCCAAGGTTAGAAAAAGTGGGCGGAGCCAATAATCAGATTTCATTCAGTAACTTCACGTTTTTCAATCCAAGATGAAGTTTCCTCTCAAACTTCCCTTTCTAGATTAAGTTCATTTAAAAAATGACCACAATGTGGGTTATAGGAGAGAGAGTTTACATAGTTGATGGCTGTCCAGCCAATATGAATGGGGAGAAGTGCCTTCACACACACACACACACTAAAGCAGAGCCATTTTGTGAGCCAGCCTCACTCTCACACACAGCATCATGTGACCAGGCTGGGGCTCAGAGAAGATACAAGGGAACAAGTTTCAGGCTGCAGCAACTGCCAAAGAGACAGCCGGTATTATCAGGAGAGAGACCCAGAATCAGCACAAGCTGAGATCTTAAACACCATTATGGCCACCTGGGGCACTTGTACTTGCCCTGTTTGAGGGGGAAATTCTGGGGGGCAAGTGCCTCCCATAAGAAATAAACAAAGAAACTGAGAACATTTGATTGTAAACATATGCTCTAATCATTATGACAATAATGCTGTAACCACATTGTGTGTTATTCAATAAAGATGTGTTGAAATACAAAAAAAAAAAAAAAAAAAAAGAAATAAACAAAGAGTTGGGAAAATAGCAGAGGACATTATAGGCATATATCATCCCTGAGATTGTGGAATAGCTTCTTTCCCTGTGCTGTGAGACTTATTAATACATTGTTTTATATAATTAAAAAAATGCAATGTAATTCTGTGTAATACACATATTCCACTCAGGTACTGTATTTCAGTTGAGGTTCAGGATGTATAAAATAATGAAATAGGGAAGCAAAAGTAAAGTGTTACTCATAAACTGATAGAGAGAGATATAGACAAACTGAGAGAGAGAGACATAGATGGACATAGACTGACAGACATAGACAGACAGAGAGGCAAATTTATTTGCTCTTCATCTTTCTTTGTCTCATTTGGATAAAACAAAATACTTATATAAGGATATTGTTTAGTGACTTTAGTTCTGCGTTTAACACTGTTATTTAACAGAAGCTAATTTGTAAGCCCTGTAACACTCTCCCTTATTTATATTTTGAGGTATTTTTAAAAAAGGGAGAATTTAATGCTTAATTTTGCTCACATAGGCACAGTGGCTTAACAAAAATGCTTCGAGTCCCTATGCAAGCAAACCCTAAGCAGGACCCAGCACGCACAGGTACTTGGACACCGGCCCCTTCCTGCCTGCTCTTATGAGCGCACCAGAGTTATGCGCACCCCCTACAAATATTAAGCAATGGGCATGCATAACTTTGGCAAGGAGAGTGGCTATAGAGGAAGCAGACCCAACTTGGAACATTGTCACCCAGTGGCAAACTGTGCAAAGTTTGGGGACCCTGACATTAACCACGTGAGAATGGCAGCAGTTAAAATTTCCCCACTGATAACAATGAAAGAAATGTGATTGGCTTTTGGTGGCCCCGCCCACTTTTTCTAACCTTGAGTACGAAGTCACCCAGTGACTGACTGTGCAAAGTTTGGGGACCCTGGTGTTAATACTGTGAGAATGGCAGCAGGTTGGATTTCCCCATTGAAAGTCAATAGGTAAATCTGATTGGCTGTTGGTGGCTCCGCCTACTTTGGGCATCCAACAATCATCATATTTTCATTCAGGCTGACCCCATGACCATGTCATTCAAGTTTGGGGAGTGTAGCCTCAAAGCTGTAAGATTGGCAGCAGTTTCAATTTCCCCATTAAAGTCAATGGGTGAAATTTGATTGGCTGTTGTTGGTCCCTCCCACTTTGCTCTTTTAAAAGAAGCTTGATTGTGCAGTCACCCAGTGACTGTGCAAAGTTTGGGAACTCTGGCATCAAACCAATAAAAATCAATAGGTGTAATTTGATTGGCTGTTGGTGGCCCCGCCCACTTTTCAAAACTAAAACTGCAGTCCCCTAGTGAGCAACTGTGAAAAGTTTGGGGACCCTGGTGTTAATACTGTGAGAATGGCAGCAGGTTGAATTTACCCATTCAAAGTCAATTGGTAAAATCTGATTGGCTGTTCACAGCTCCGCCCACTTTTGGGCACCCAACAATCATCATATTTTCATTCAGGCTGAGCCCATGACCATGTGATTCAAGTTTGGGGAGTGTAGCCTCAAAGCTGTAAGATTGGCAGCAGTTTCAATTTCCCCATTAAAGTCAATGGGTGAAATTTGATTGGCAGATTGACATAGACATATAGACAGTCACAGACTGAAAGACTTATATAAAGTGAGAGCCCAACCCCTTGGCCGTACGGTGGCTCAGTGCGTAGCATTGCAGCCTTGCGCGCTGGAGACCTGAGTTCAATTCCGAGCAACGGGAGCAAGGGCACTTCAGCTGCGTATGGAGTCTCTATGTCCTCCCCGTGCGGGCAGTGGGTTCCGCCCCACAGCCAAAGACATAGATTGGCAGTTAGCGTACCCGGGAGTTGGCCGCCCAAGTTTTTCATGAAGAGCAGTTATGTGACATATTAATCCCAGCGCCTCCATTGGATCCATTGCACTTTCCCTATTGCTCCAATTCAGCTACAGGGGAGGCCATTATTGCTGCTCTCCATCTTTATTTGTCTCATTTGGACAAAACAAGCTACTGATGTAAGGATGTTGTTTATTGGCTTTAGTTCTGCGCTTAACGCTGGTATTTAGGGGGGGCTAATTTGTAAGCCCTGTAACCCCCCCCCCTTATTTATATTTGTGTTGGGCTGAACCCCCCCAGACTGCTCTCCCACTTCTTCTTCTTAGCGCCCCCCATTTTCTAAACGCTACTCCTCCTACAGTTTTAGGGGTACAACACCCAAACTCCCCACACATCTTCGCCCTATAGCGGAGCAGGTTGCTTGTGCTTTTCTAAGCGATCCCGCCCCCCGTCTTTTTGTGGCGCCGCTCCGAACCCCCCAATTTTCCCATTGACTTTGACAGGGAAGATTTTCAAACTGCTGCCACTCTTACAGCTTTGAAGCTACACCCCCCAAACTTGAATAACATAATCATGGGGTCACCCCGAATGAAACAGCGACTTTGTTGGATGACCCCAAAGTGGGAGGGGCCAATAACAGCCAATCAAATTTCACCTATTGACTTTTATGGGGAAATTGAAACTGCTGCCAATCTTACAGCTTTGAGGCTACACTCCCCAAACTTGAATCACATAGTCATGGGCTCAGCCTGGATGAAAATATGATGATTGTTGGGTGCCCAAAAGTGGGCGGAGCTATGAACAGCCAATCAGATTTTACCTATTGAACTGAGGGAAATCCAACCTGCTGCTAGTCTCACAGTAATAACGCCGGGGTCCCCAAACTTTGCAGGGTTAGGCACCAGGTAACTGCAGTTCAATGTTAGAAAAAGTGGGCGGAGCCACCAACAGCCAATCAGGATTTTACCTATTGACTTTTAATGGAGAAATTCAATCTGCTGCATTTCTCACAGAATTAACAACAGGGTCCTACAACTTTTCACAGTTGGTCACTAGGGGACTGCAGTTTAGTTTTGGGAAAAGTGGGCGGAGCCACCAACAGCCAATCAGATTTCACCTATTGAATTTTATTGGTTTGACGCCAGGGTTCCCAAACATTGCACAGTCAGTCACTGCAAGACGTACTCAAGGTTAGGGCCACCAACAGCCAATCACATTTCTTTCATTGTTTTCAGTGGGGAAATTTGAACTGCAGCCATTCTCACATGTTTAATGTCAGGGTCCCCAAACTTTGCACAGTTTGTCACTGGGTGACTATGTTTCAAGTTTAGAAAAATGGGCGGGGCCAACAACAGCCAATAATATTTCACCTATACACGTCATATGTTTAAATTTAAACTGCTGCCATTCTTTAAATATTAATAATAAGGTCCCCAAACTTTGCAGAGCTAGTCACCAGGTAACTGCGGTTCAGAGTTAGATAAGTAGGTGGAGCCACCAACAGCCAATCAGTTTAATTATTAATTTTTAATGGGGAAATTCAGCCTGCTCCCATTCTTACAGTAATAACACCAGGGTCACTAGGGGACTGCATTTTTAGGTTTTAAAGAGTGGGTGGAGCCACCAACAGCCAATCAGACTTCAGCTATTGATTTTTTTTTGTTTAAATTTAAAATGCTGCCTTTCTCACACTATTTATGTCAGGGTTCCCAAACTTTGTACAGTCACTGGCTGACTACATATTCAGGGTTAGAACAAGTGGGCGGAACCACCAGCAGCCAATCCATTTCCACCCATTAAATTTCATTGGTTTATATTTAAACTGATGCCATTATTTAAGTATTAATTCCAGGGTTGTTAAACTTTCCAGAGTTAGTCACTGGGTATTTGCCGTTCAAAGAAAAAAGTGGGCGGAGCCACCAACCGCCAATCAGATGTTACTCATTGACTTTCAGTGGGGAAATTTAAATTGCTGCCATTCAGACACTATTAAAATCAGGGTCCCCAAACTTTGCACAGTGGCTTTTACTATATAACTGTGGGTCCAAGGTTAGAAAAAGTGGGCGGAGCCAATAATCAGATTTCATTCAGTAACTTCACGTTTTTCAATCCAAGATGAAGTTTCCTCTCAAACTTCCCTTTCTAGATTAAGTTCATTTAAAAAATGACCACAATGTGGGTTATAGGAGAGAGAGTTTACATAGTTGATGGCTGTCCAGCCAATATGAATGGGGAGAAGTGCCTTCACACACACACACACACACTAAAGCAGAGCCATTTTGTGAGCCAGCCTCACTCTCACACACAGCATCATGTGACCAGGCTGGGGCTCAGAGAAGATACAAGGGAACAAGTTTCAGGCTGCAGCAACTGCCAGAGAGACAGCCGGTATTATCAGGAGAGAGACCCAGAATCAGCACAAGCTGAGATCTTAAACACCATATGGCCACCTGGGGCACTTGTACTTGCCCTGTTTGAGGGGGAAATTCTGGGGGGCAAGTGCCTCCCATAAGAAATAAACAAAGAAACTGAGAACATTTGATTGTAAACATATGCTCTAATCATTATGACAATAATGCTGTAACCACATTGTGTGTTATTCAATAAAGATCTGTTGAAATACAAAAAAAAAAAAAAAGAAATAAACAAAGAGTTGGGGAAATAGCAGAGGACATTATAGGCATATATCATCCCTGAGATTGTGGAATAGCTTCTTTCCCTGTGCTGTGAGACTTATTAATACATTGTTTTATATAATTAAAAAAATGCAATGTAATTCTGTGTAATACACATATTCCACTCAGGTACTGTATTTCAGTTGAGGTTCAGGATGTATAAAATAATGAAATAGGGAAGGAAAAGTAAAGTGTTACTCATAAACTGATAGAGAGAGATATAGACAAACTGAGAGAGAGAGACATAGATGGACATAGACTGACAGACATAGACAGACAGAGAGGCAAATTTATTTGCTCTTCATCTTTCTTTGTCTCATTTGGATAAAACAAAATACTTATATAAGGATATTGTTTAGTGACTTTAGTTCTGCGTTTAACACTGTTATTTAACAGAAGCTAATTTGTAAGCCTTGTAACACTCTCCCTTATTTATATTTTGAGGTATTTTTAAAAAAGGGAGAATTTAATGCTTAATTTTGCTCACATAGGCACAGTCGCTTAACAAAAATGCTTCGAGCCCCTATACAAGAAAACCCTAAGCAGGACCCAGCACGCACAGGTACTTGGACACTGGCCCCTTCCTGCCTGCTCTTATGAGCGCACCAGAGTTATGCGCACCCCCTACAAATATTAAGCAATGGGCATGCATAACTTTGGCAAGGAGAGTGGCTATAGAGGAAGCAGACCCAACTTGGAACATTGTCACCCAGTGGCAAACTGTGCAAAGTTTGGGGACCCTGACATTAACCACGTGAGAATGGCAGCAGTTAAAATTTCCCCACTGATAACAATGAAAGAAATGTGATTGGCTTTTGGTGGCCCCGCCCACTTTTTCTAACCTTGAGTACGAAGTCACCCAGTGACTGACTGTGCAAAGTTTGGGGATCCTGGTGTTAATACTGTGAGAATGGCAGCAGGTTGGATTTCGCCATTGAAAGTCAATAGGTAAATCTGATTGGCTGTTGGTGGCTCCGCCTACTTTGAGCATCCAACAATCATCATATTTTCATTCAGGCTGACCCCATGACCATGTCATTCAAATTTGGGGAGTGTAGCCTCAAAGCTGTAAGATTGGCAACAGTTTCAATTTCCCCATTAAAGTCAATGGGTGAAATTTGATTGGCTGTTGTTGGTCCCTCCCACTTTGCTCTTTTAAAAGAAGCTTGATTGTGCAGTCACCCAGTGACTGTGCAAAGTTTGGGAACTCTGGCATCAAACCAATAAAAATCAATAGGCAAAATCTGATTGGCTGTTGGTGGCTCTGCCCACTTTTCAAAACTAAACCTGCAGTCCCCTAGTGACCAACTGTGAAAAGTTGGGGGACCCTGGGGTTAATACTGTGAGACTGGCAGCAGGTTGGATTTACCCATTCAAAGTCAATAGGTAAAATTTGATTGGCTGTTCACAGCTCCGCCCACTTTTGGGCACCCAACAATCATCATATTTTCATTCAGGATGAGCCCATGACCATGTGATTCAAGTTTGGGGAGTGTAGCCTCAAAGCTGTAAGATTAACAGCAGTTTCAATTTCCCCATTAAAGTCAATGGGTGAAATTTGATTGGCAGATTGACATAGACATATAGACAGTCACAGACTGAAAGACTTATATAAAGTGAGAGCCTGACCCCTTGGCCGTACGGTGGCTCAGTGCGTAGCATTGCAGCCTTGCGCGCTGGAGACCTGAGTTCAATTCCGAGCAACGGGAGCAAGGGTACTTCAGCTGCGTATGGAGTCTCTGTGTCCTCCCCGTGCGGGCAGTGGGTTCCGCCCCACAGCCAAAGACATAGGTTGGCAGTTAGCGTACCCGGGAGTTGGCCGCCCTAGTTTTTTATGAAGAGCAGTTATGTGACATATTAATCCCAGCGCCTCCATTGGATCCATTGCACTTTCCCTATTGCTCCAATTCAGCTACAGGGGAGGCCATTATTGCTGCTCTCCATCTTTATTTGTCTCATTTGGACAAAACAAGCTACTTATGTAAGGATGTTGTTTATTGGCTTTAGTTCTGCGCTTAACGCTGGTATTTAGGGGGGGCTAATTTGTAAGCCCTGTAACCCCCCCCCCCTTATTTATATTTGTGTTGGGCTGAACCCCCCCAGACTGCTCTCCCACTTCTTCTTCTTAGCGCCCCCCATTTCTAAACGCTACTCCTCCTACAGTTTTAGGGGTACAACACCCAAACTCCCCACACATCTTCGCCCTATAGCGGAGCAGGTTGCTTGTGCTTTTCTAAGCGATCCCGCCCCCCGGCTTTTTGTGGCGCCGCTCCGAACCCCCCAATTTTCCCATTGACTTTGACTGGGAAGATTTTCAAACTGCTGCCACTCTTACAGCTTTGAAGCTACACCCCCCAAACTTGAATAACATAATCATGGGGTCACCCCGAATGAAACAGCGACTTTGTTGGATGACCCCAAAGTGGGAGGGGCCAATAACAGCCAATCAAATTTCACCTATTGACTTTTATGGGGAAATTGAAACTGCTGCCAATCTTACAGCTTTGAGGCTACACTCCCCAAACTTGAATCACATAGTCATGGGCTCAGCCTGGATGAAAATATGATGATTGTTGGGTGCCCAAAAGTGGGCGGAGCTATGAACAGCCAATCAGATTTTACCTATTGAACTGAGGGAAATCCAACCTGCTGCTAGTCTCACAGTAATAACGCCGGGGTCCCCAAACTTTGCAGGGTTAGGCACCAGGTAACTGCAGTTCAATGTTAGAAAAAGTGGGCGGAGCCACCAACAGCCAATCAGGATTTTACCTATTGACTTTTAATGGAGAAATTCAATCTGCTGCCATTCTCACAGAATTAACAACAGGGTCCCCCAACTTTTCACAGTTGGTCACTAGGGGACTGCAGTTTAGTTTTGGGAAAAGTGGGCGGAGCCACCAACAGCCAATCAGATTTCACCTATTGAATTTTATTGGTTTGACGCCAGGGTTCCCAAACATTGCACAGTCAGTCACTGCAAGACGTAGGGCCCCGCCCACTTTTCTAAACTTGGAACATTGTCACCCAGTGGCAAAGTTTGGGGACCCTGACATTAACCATGTGAGAATGGCAGCAGTTAAAATTTCCCCACTCATAACAATGAAAGAAATGTGATTGGCTTTTGGCGGCCCCACCCACTTTTTCTAACCTTGGGTACGCATTCACCCAGTGACTGACTGTGCAGAGTTTGGGGATCCTGGTGTTAGTACTGTGAGAATGGCAGCAGCTTGAATTTCCCCATTGAAAGTCAATAGGTAAATCTGATTGGCTGCTGGTGGCTCCGCCCACTTCTTCTAACCTTGAACCGCAGTTACCTGGTGCCGATTAGCTGTTCACAGCTCCACCCACTTTTGGGCATCCAACAATCATCATATTTTCATTCAGGCTGAGCCCATGACTATGTGATTATGACTATGTAGCCTCAAAGCTGTAAGATTGGCAGTAGTTTCAATTTCCCCATAAAAGTCAAAAGGTGAAATTTGTTGTTGGCCCCTCCCACTTTTGGGGTCATCTTTTGGGTGTTGTACCCCTAAAACTGTAGGAGGAGTAGCGTTTAGAAAATGGGGGGCGCTAAGAATAAGAAGCGGAAGAATAAGCTGAAGTCGAAGAACAGTATGTCGGGTTTTTTAACCCATCACAATAAGAAGAAGAAGTTGAAGCTGGGATTTTCAACCCAACATAATTAGAGAGGGTCCAGAGAAGGGCAACTAAGCTGGTAAAGGGTATGGAAGGGCTCAGTTATGACGAAAGACTGGCCAGGTTGGGCCTGTTTACACGGGAGAAGAGCCGCTTAAGGGGGGATATGATAACTATGATAAATATAAATATGTCCAGGGTAGGTGGGCATGTCGGAAAAAGATCCACTCGCTTGCCAACCTCGCCAAATGAGCGGATCTTACAGTGTGTGGCCACCTTAAGGGCATGTTCTTAAAAAAGAGCAGAGATTTAAAAGAAATTTTAAGAGACAAATATGCAGTTCAAGTTCTTATAGATGGACTAAGAATAAAAGTCAAAAGAAATGAAAGTTGATGAAAATGGAAATGACTTCTCATGATCTCAGATGAAGCTATAGTCTGTAGAAATAGATAATTATAGCACTTAACTACCCATAACATAACATTCGCTATAACATTACCCAAAGCAGACTGAAGGAAGGCAAATGAGGTACTTTCAGAATCATAGAAGTAGCACCCTTCTCCTTGGGTATGGATTGATAATCCCTATATTTCCTAGAATTTTGGTTTAAGCCAAGAGAGACAAAAAGAAGAATTCACTAGGTAATCACAACTGCTGGGGATATTGGAAGGAATTACATGGTGTAATTTAAGGGTGGGGCATGGGTGGGCGCTGTTGCTAGGTGGCAATCCTATCCTTAGAACAAATGTTGTTTGCAGGTCTTAGATCCTTCTATGGGAGCTGCCTTCTAGCAACAGCTAATAGGAGAGTAGCCCACACCTAGTAGTTGCTTTTATGAATGCCTCTTTATGTCATGGTGTTTAGAAAGGTTCTGCAGCAAAACCATGAGGCTATGTTCATTATAATAGGAAGGTAATGACATCTTGGAGCAGCCTATGTTGTTGTGTATCCTCCTAAGGAATGTGCCCTGAGTTGGATGGTAATAATTTTGTGATCATATCTGGAATAATGGGTAATAGTATTATGTCTAATTCAACCACAATGCAGAAATACAGTTTTGTGACCCTTCCAAGAATAATGTGATACATAACCATGGGTCAGAAATATGTATAAGAGATAGTTCTTGTCCTATAGCTGAGAAAGCTATGGCTAGAAGACATGAGCTCAAGTCATGAGAGTTACCAGGCACCTTTCATAAGAAGGGCTGCGGGAGTTTCCCTACATGTATTCATAAGAAGAATTGACTAGCCTCTGTAAAGTAGACTCTCCTAACAGTTTGTTGTAAAAGCAATATTTACTGATATAATAAAGCCATAATATAATAACTGATATAATAAAGCCATTGCAGAATGATAAGATTGCAAAGAGGAAATGCAAGACCTACGTTAAATATTAAGTTAAGACGAACTGGATATATTGGGGCACAATTATATCCGTAGCTAAAGGAAAGGGAAAAGCTGAAATATCAGTCAGTTTTGGGGGCTGACAACCACAATAAATAGGTTAATTTCTGTAGAAACTCCTTGGGCCTGAAGGCATTCTGTTATAAACCTGAGGGAACTTTAAAGGTGATGATACACAGGCCAATTCTAGCTGCCGATATCAGTCCCTTGGACCGATTCAGCAGCTTATCAGCCCATGTAGGGGCACTAACGATGGTCCTGCCCGACCGATAACTAGCCTAAAATTAGGCAGGTTTTGATTTTTTGTCGGATTGGGGACCACATTGGCTCGTTGATGCAGTCGCCGAACCGACGGGTGCCTATACCTGATTCGATTGTTTGGCCCATGGACCGAATTAGCCCTATATCACCCACCCCTAGATATGGGGAAAGAACATTTAAATTTGGCAGCCGTGGGCTCTAGTAAATGTATGTGGTATCGTTCTGTATTGGAGACCAGAATCATTTTTACTGTTCTGGTGTTGTGAAAGCCAACCTCATAAATGGCCGTTGTTGATCTGGATCTAGTGTTGATTGGATTTGATAGAACACTAGATCTGCTAATAGGCATAAGATATGATCTGCATCTTGTGTGATCTTCTACTGAAATATCATCCAAGTAACAATGATAAGAATGCCCTGCGGTGTAGGCGTTTCACTGCTGCTTTCATAATGCTTGAGAAAGCAAAGGGCACTTGAGATGACAAATACCATGACACATTATCTGTAAAGAAATGTACGGAAATAGAAGCTTAGGAGCTCCCTGTGGGGAGAGTCACTTAAGGACCTAAAGGCACGTGTCCTCTAAGGGTTGTTGGGGCGGAGAATGGGGCAGCCTTTGGGTGCCCAAACTGAAATCCGGCACTGAGCAAGAGACAGAACTTTATCTGTTAATTGGCTGATGTCCCAAGGGGTGTATTAGGTCCGATGCTGCCCTAGGCATACGGTGCACGTTATACAGAGCTCAGAACCCCATACTCCCCTCACCTCCTACCTCAGTCACCAGGTTTCTAATGGAAATCCACAGTGGAGGCTGGGGGCATTTTGATTTATTTGAAGGAAACATAAGCATTGCCGCCCTAGGCACAGGCCCTCTGTGCTTTATTATAAATACACCCCTGGAAGTGCCCTAACATGTATGTGTGCCCTTTGTTTGTGTGCATCGTGAATCTCTGTTTGTACTTTTACTGAAAAAATGGAACATAAATAGGAATATTGGGATTTATCAAGCCTGAGAGTAGGTCTTTACCTGTATTTGCAGCTCACCAAGCAGGTAACAAAATACTTGTTCATCCCTTTATCTATAGGAGAGCACAAAATGCAATGTGCTTGCCCCCTGCACTGCCTACAAAGTGCCACAAGAGGGAGCAGTGCATCACTGGAATTCTAGCTGCATTTTTTTTTTTTAACAGACTAAATATTCAGGTAATTTAATTCAGCTGCTGCATAGCCTGGCATTGTTTAGCCATTGGGTAAATGGATTGCAGCATTCCAGGGAGGAATACATTTTGGGAGGACAATATATTTATGTATTAAATTTATAGGAGCTTTAAAAATGTTCGCTCTTCAAGTGGGGTTTATTTACAATGTAAAGTGCTGATAACGACACATCATGTATTTTTGTAGTAAATCTATAAGGGTGGGCTGACATTACCGGCAATGTGAAAATCCAATTCTGTGCAGGCAGAAGCCTGTGAGTATAAAGCTGAAGCCTGTGGTTTATTGCTTCTGTGTTTTATAATTACATTTTTTCAAGCATCTCTTAAGAAATCTGAACCATTGCCCCCCAGTGGTAACATAAGGTAGGCATTGAAAGGGCCGTATTGCATTTTGGTCTAGGTAAAAATTTGATCTCTCTATTTATTGTTACTTGTAGCATAGAGCAAAGTCACACTGAGTCCTTGTCCTGTATAGGTGTATCCAATAAAATATATAGGCACTTGTTCTAAAATGGCACCCTAACTGGCCTACATGCTGGGCCCCTCTCTGCACTGCTTTGAGACCCTCTCTCAGTGGGAAGGGGCACCCCCACACACAGTTAATGGCTAAATGGCAGCATTAGCTAATCGACTGGCAGCCATGATGGAGTTAATCGTTTTATTAGTCTTGTTAATATAAAAAGCTTTTTTTGTCTTTTCCTGGGACAGGGATGAGAGTAACAGTCACATGAGCAGCTACGCTTCCAGCCTGAATGCCAACTCCCAGCTGCCAGAGATTAATGGGCAAGGTGTCCCTGCAAAGTGGGAGGAGCAACAGAAGCTCTTGGCACTGGAGCAGACGTGCGGGGTTTTCCGAGTGGACCTGGGTCAGATGCGCTCACTTCGATTCTTTTTCAGGTAGGTAAACTAATGGGGCATAATACAACAGATAGCCAGTACAGGTATAGGACCTGTTATCCAGAATGCTCGGGACCAGGGGTTTCCGGATAAGGGGTCTTTTCATAATTTACATCTCCATACTTTCGGTCTACTTAAAATTTATTTATACATTAAATAGACCCAGTAGGTTTGTTTGTAATATTTTAGTTAGGAGCATGTACCATTTTATTACTACAGAGAAAAAGGAAATCATTTTTTAAAAATCTGAATTATTTAATTAAAATGGAGTGTATAAATGATATATGTTAGCTAAATGTAGTACATGGTATGGGATCCCTTATCCGGAGACCCGTTATCCAGAAAGCTTCAAATTACGGAAAGCCCGTCTCCCATAGACTCCATTTTAATCAAATAATTCAGAATTTTAAAACTGATTTCCTTTTTCTCTGTAGTAATAAAACAGTACCTTGTACTTGATTCCAACTAAGATATAATTACCCCTTATTGGGGGCAGAACAGCCCTATTGGGTTTATTTAATGGTTAAATGATTCCCTTTTCTCTGTAATAATAAAACAGTACCTGTACTTGATCCCAACTAAGATATAATTACCCCTTATTGGGGGCAGAACAGCCCTATTGGGTTTATTTAATGGTTAAATGATTCCCTTTTCTCTGTAATAATAAAACAGTACCTTGTAATTGATTCCAACTAAGATATAATTACCCCTTATTGGGGGCAGAACAGCCCTATTGGGTTTATTTAATGGTTAAATGATTCCCTTTTCTCTGTAATAATAAAACAGTACCTTGTAATTGATTCCAACTAAGATATAATTACCCCTTATTGGGGGCAAAACAGCCCTATTGGGTTTATTTCATGGTTAAATGATTCCCTTTTCTCTGTAATAATAAAACAGTACCTGTACTTGATCCCAACTAAGATATAATTACCCCTTATTGGGGCAGAACAGCCCTATTGGGTTTATTTAATGGTTAAATGATTCCCTTTTCTCTGTAATAATAAAACAGTACCTGTACTTGATCCCAACTAAGATATAATTACCCCTTATTGGGGCAGAACAGCCCTATTGGGTTTATTTAATGGTTAAATGATTCCCTTTTCTCTGTAATAATAAAACAGTACCTGTACTTGATCCCAACTAAGATATAATTACCCCTTATTGGGGCAGAACAGCCCTATTGGGTTTATTTAATGGTTAAATGATTCCCTTTTCTCTGTAATAATAAAACAGTACCTGTACTTGATCCCAACTAAGATATAATTACCCCTTATTGGGGCAGAACAGCCCTATTGGGTTTATTTAATGGTTAAATGATTCCCTTTTCTCTGTAATAATAAAACAGTACCTGTACTTGATCCCAACTAAGATATAATTACCCCTTATTGGGGCAAAACAGCCCTATTGGGTTTATTTCATGGTTAAATGATTCCCTTTTCTCTGTAATAATAAAACAGTACTTTGTAATTGATTGATTGGGTTTAATTAACGTTTTATTGATTTTTTTAGTAGACTTAAAGTATGGAGATCAAAATTACAGGAAGACCCCTTATCCAAAATACCCTTGGTCCCGAGCATTCTGGATAATGGGTCTTATACCTGTAGTAGGGAGACATGACAGAGAGTAAAACTGGAAAGTGCGATTTATTCCACTACATGGGATAAGCCCCCTTGATAAAGGACTCGTTAAGTTCGAAACGCAATGACATAAATGGCACTTTGTGGTTTAACTCTGCAGTGTCCTGTCTCCCTACTAATAAATTTAGGTAACATATGTTATTACATGCTTGATGGGAGTGAATTGAAGACTGCCTGGTCTAAAGGTTCTGGCAAGTGGTAATGACACAGTTTATTGGAGATAGGGTCCCGTAACTGGATAAAGGATCCTATACCTGTTATGTTTATGTCAACCGTCCACAGTCCAGCCAATGGTCATGTCATGGTGCAGCATTCTTTGCAGGTTTATGCTTTGTGTACTGTAAGCTATGAAACACAACAGTTCTACTTAATGTTGATAATGATATTCTTTTAATTATGATGTATTTTTAAAGTGCCAACATAATCCAGAGCGTTATACAATGTGTCCACATTGAACATACAGATTATATACAAAAAATAAACAATATATGAGGTAAAGGCCCTGCTCACAGAATAATACCATATTTTGTTTGTTATTGTTTTAGACTCTTGATGTATTTACTATGTATGTGCTCTCTTCATACTGGGATAGGATAATAGTACATGTGGTGCTATAGCAAGGAAAACAGGTGGAGCAAAGGCCCCATTTGTGAGAAACTTTAGATTTAACCATGCTTAGAATTTAGGAGAAATCCTTGTCACTTTTTGGGTTTGTATCAATATCCGTCGTCCTTCAATTGCACTGACTTGTTATTGCCATTGTGTCCTTGGCAGTGATGAGGCCTGCACCAGTGGGCAGTTGGTAGTAGCCAGCAGAGAAAGTCAATACAAAGTCTTCCATTTCCATCATGGCGGCCTGGGGAAGCTGTCGGAAGTTTTTCAGCAGTGGAAGTACTGCAGGGAGACCCAACTCAAGGAGCAGGTAAGAAAGACAGAGGTAACAGAAGGGAATACAGATACCAAAGAAGATTAAAATAGACATTGTTTTATCTAGGGGCACAAGCTGGGAGGAAGAGATGTAAGTGAGGGGGGAGAAGAGAGGTAGGGAAAGTGGGGTTCACATGAAGCTTGCAGAAGTGCAGAAACAGCAGATGCAGAAGCACTCACTTAAGCCTTAACATTTATTTTCCTGCTGTCTGACATTTCTGTGACTTTGAGCAAGAATGGCAGCATGCAGCTCATGTCCCTCCAAAAGGTAATAAGAGGAATTAAATACCTGCCTTTAGCATTCAGACCCCAGTGACAGCTACTGCATCTTGCCTGATACACACCATTTGCTGTTTTAAGGCCCCGAGAGACAGAAGTGTGTGTGTATGTGTGTGTGCCAGGCCAGGGTAGGGCAGTGCCTTCAGGCAAATACCAAGAACTGTATCTAAAATAAAGAACAGCACCTTCTCAAAGAAATCCTTCAGGGCTGTACCAATATTGGAGATTAAGGAGGACGGTTTCGCAGAACCTTAATATTTACATTTGATTCCTTTTTTCTGCTGATACCAGAGAGAACTTAGTTTAGGTTTAGCTAGCCTTTTACTGGGGCATGTATGGGGTAGAGACCAATATAAATATTTGTTATTCTATCCCTCACAGCAGGTTACAGAAGACAAGACCTGCCTCCACTTCTCTATCCAGAGGCCAAATCTGCCTTCTTCAGAGTCTCATCCTGAGGAAGGTATGTACCGCCGGCTTGATGTCACCAGCTGGTTGGAACACCTCAATGAGGTTGGGCAAGTTGAAGAGGAATACAAATTGCGCAAGGTGAGACTTGGCATCTGTTATTCAGAATTCTCGGAACCTGGGGCTTTTCAGATAAGGGAACTTTCTGTAATTTGGATCTCCATTCCTTATGTCCACTAAAAAATAATTTAAACATAAAATAAACCCAATAGGATTATTTTGCCTCCCGTAAGGATTATTTATATCTAAGTTGGGATCAAGGACAAGGTACTGTTTTATTTATGCATAGAAAAAGGAAGTCATTTGTTAAAATGTGAATTATTTGTTCAAAATGGGGTCTGTGGGATATAGCCTTTCTGTAATTCGGAGCTTTCTGGAAAATGGCTTTCCAGACAATGGATCCCATACCTGTGCCTTTAAGGTCACCAAAAATAAATAGTGAATTTAATATTCAGCAGAAAATGAAAGCTGTTTCCTCTATATACCTTCTAGTCCTATACTGGCAAAAATACTATCTCAGACTGCCAGTTAGCCCTGGTTATACAGGGCATTGATCCAACGTAGCCCATGTCCCTTAGGGTGAAGGCACACATGGCTACTAGTAGCAGCTACTTGTCACGGCTACTAAAATAGACAATGCTGATCATTTACTGATAATTGTCTCTATGTGTGTTTCAACAGAGGCAATTCTCAGTATTGTTTATGGCAGGGTATTTTCTGAAGATTAGTAGCCATGAAAAAGTAGCTGCTACTAGTAGCTCAGTGTGTCTTCACCCTAAAGAGCCACCCCATGTGACATGAACCCAAAGTGAGTTCTTCATAGCAGAGGTCTGCAGTAACATAATGGGGTTTGTTGACTTCCACTGTTTTCCACCTGATGGCAGTGTTTTTCAAAAGGCCCTGTCTGCTTTAGGCTACTAACTTACTGGGTGATATTTTAGCCTTGCATATTTTAGATGTTTGCGATTGGCTTCCTGGTCTGACATTTCAAAATCAAGTGAAATATGCTGGCCTGTTAAGCTACCAGTGCTATATTCTCCTTAGGCTGATGGCACATGTTTCAACCACAGCTACAATCAAGCGGAAACCAATGGTGGTGAAAATGCCCCTATCCTCAAGCCATCACTTACAAATGCTTTAGCTGTATTACATGTAGTGGTGACAGGTGAACCCCTGCTCCAAATCATTCCTAAAAGCATCTCAGAATACTTGTATATTTAAAACTCTTTGCCTGAACTAGTCCTGAACTATTTTCCACAGCTCATATTTTTTGGAGGGATTGATCCTTCCCTGCGGGGAGAAGTGTGGCCTTTCCTCCTGGGATACTACCCATGGGAAATCACGTCCGAGGACAGGGAAGCCCTGCGGGTGCATCGGAGAGAGGAATATTCCCAGATCCAGAAGAAAAGGTGAGTGCGCTAGAGCCGGCCAAGGTAGTCTGTATGAAATAGAGTAAAAGCTAACTGAAATGGGCCACAGTTCATGTCATTAGAGGATATGGTCGTGGTGTTTCCACAGTATTCCACAGTATTTCCCAGTATAAAGGCCTTATTTTTTTTATTCTTTTCCGAGTATAATGTTTGTTGTCTCCATGTTTTGCTCGATATGCCACCCTCTTTATATTGTCTCCCTAAAACATTGCATTAATGAGATCCCCACCTTTCGATCTATATCAGTGTTGTATGCTTTGCCTCAAGCAATTTCTTTCCTTCCTAGAGTTTCCATGAGCCCCACTGCCCAAAAAGAGTTCTGGAAAAATGTGCAATTCACAGTGGATAAGGATGTGGTGAGGACAGATCGCAGTAACCAATTCTTTCGCGGGGAAGACAATCCCAATGTGGAGTCTATGAGGTGAGGGTACATTATATCGATATAGAATCTTTAAAATCTCTTTAAAATGTATACAGGGTTACCTGTGCTGTGTCAGCTTTGGATGCTATGAGTTAGTGGTAAGTCTCAGTTTTGAAGAAAGACTTCCATTAAGAGGCGCTTAAGAGGGGGATATGATAACTATGTATAAGTATATAAAGGGATCATATAATAATCTCTCTAATGCTTTATTTACCAGAAGGTCCTTCCAGCAGTCATAAGGGCATCCATCTAAATATTCAGAAAGGGATTTTTACAGTGAGAGCTGTGAAGTTGTGGAATTCCCTCTCGTACTGGCAGATACATTAGATAGCTTCGAGAAGGGGTTGGATGGCTTTTTAGCAAGTGAAGGAATACAGGGTTATTGGAAATAGTACAAAGTTGACCCAGGGACTGGTCCAATTGCCATCTTGGAGTCAGGAAGGATTTTTTTCCCCCTCTGAGGCAAACTGGATCAATTAGCAATTAGGAAAGTTTTATATAGACATAAAAGGTTGAACTTGATGGATGTGTGTCTTTTTTCAGCCTTAGTTAGTATGTTACCATGTATGTATAATTCAAGACACTTGATTGTTTCCTGGTTTTGTTTTGAACTTGCTTAACTTTTATTAAAAACCATAACACAGTGTCCCCTTTATTGCCAGTGAGTTCTGAGCCCAGAGCTGTGCGCTGTGCCATAGAGGGTTGAATTATTATTCTGATCTGAATGGAGGAGGGGGACTCATCAATGATTTACTCTTCACTGAAGATTAAGAGATTATTATATAAATAATTTATAGTCCTAGTATATCCTCGTGTATCCTCTGGGAATAGTGATAGAATGTCAGGGGGTTCTCAGAGCAAAATTTGCAAAGGAAATTGTTATCAGGGATAGGATGCCCGTGGATTCTCCAAGCTCACTGGGGAAAAAGGAAATGTAATTGATTTCTGGTTACCTGGATTTGTACTTCTGCCCAACATAAAATGAAATCTGTGCACCTGAATGGGGCCCATTTATTTATGAACCATAGCAGCACTCTCTGTTCTGTGGCCAGTGTGTTTCTGTAATTGGAGGTATCCTACAGAATATTTGGGTAGCCTAATAACACCTTAGGGCAGTGATCCCCAACCAGTGGCTCGGGGGCAACATGTTGCTCACCAACCCCTTGGATGTTGCTCTCAGTGCCCCCAAACCAGGGAGTTATTTTTGAATTCCTGACTTGGGGGCAAGTTTTGGTTGAATAAAAAAGGATTTACACTATTAGCCCCCTGTAAGCTGATAGTGTGCATAGAGGCTCCCTAATAGCCAATCTTAGCCCTTATTTGGCACCTCCATGAACTTTCGTGATGCTTGTGTTGCTCCTTAAGTCTTTTTACATTTGACTGTGGCTCGCGAGTAAGAAAGGTTAGTGACCCCTGCCTTAGGGTGAAGACACATAGAGCTACTTAGTAGCAGCTACTTGTCATGGATTCTAAATGCCAGAAAATACCCTGCCATAGACAATACTGAGAATTGCCTCTGCTAAAATACACATAGAGACAATTATCAGTAGATGATCAGCATTGTCTGTTTTAGTAGCCGTGACAAGTAGCTGCTACTAGTAGCTCCGTGTGTCTTCACCCTTACTAGTACTTCTTCCCATCCCTGGCATTTCTGTCACAGCAAGTTTTTTTTACCCTCAGGAGGATCCTACTAAATTATGCAGTGTACAGCCCAGGAGTTGGTTATTCACAAGGTATGTCAGACCTAGTGGCCCCCATACTGGCTGAAGTCCTGGATGAGTCTGACACGTTTTGGTGTTTTGTCGGTCTGATGCAGAACACAATATTTATCAGCTCACCCCGTGATGAGTATATGGAAAAGCAACTGGTAAGAGACCCCATTCCCAGGGAAGAGTCCAGTACAGCTCAGTAAGTTAGTCAGAAACACATAGACACTGAAAGATAAATATTACTTGCAGAATTTCATTTATTCCTGTTGTATATAGGAAAATTGTGATCTGTGCCACAGATATTAGAGATACCCAATTGTGGCTTTAGTTGCATTCTTCATTCCCACATGTGGGTAGACACATAGGGATGTGAAGGGCAAATCAACTCATTAGGGCTCATTTATCACCAATATGACAGGGTGCAAAGTTTCAGCTGAGCCACCTACAGGCTCAGGTCTTTCTTCTGAATGAATCCAGGCCAGGCAGTAAGGACATGGCTGCTTTGCACCCAATTGTACTACACTCTGCACCTCGGGGTGAATTTTTACTCTCGCACAAGGTGCAGAACACCTGTATGGCCTAGAATGTGTATTTTTGGATAAGCACTAAGGGGCATGACTTTGCTCCCCCACTGCTTTAGCACTTGCATCCGGAAAACTAATACATAGGGCCCATTAAATGGTTTATGGTTTAGACTGTAGAACTATATGATAATAGTTAATCTTCACTTACAGTTGCAGGCCGGAAAGAGCAATAGCCTAATAAATCAAAAATCATAAAAAAAGAAGACCAGTGGAATAGTTGGTTAGAATAGGCCCACCTATAACTACTGAAAGTTAATTATAAGGTTGCCTCCTCCTATGTGCTCCCAGCTGTACCTGCGAGAGTTACTGCGACTGGTGCACCCACGTTTCTATCAGCACCTTTACTCTCTGGGGGAAGATGGGCTCCAGATGCTGTTCTGCCATCGCTGGATCTTGCTTTGCTTCAAAAGGGAATTCCCCGACTCTGAAGCCTTAAGGATGTGGGAAGCATGCTGGGCCCATTACCAGGTATGACTTTACAGTACTGAAAGTGGGGATTATAAGGGACATTTGCCTTGTTTAGAGCCTTCCTCTACCTTTAATCCAAACCTGGAAAACCATTATGAAACACTACAGGTATGTGACCTGTTATCCAGAATGCTTGGAACCTGGGGTTTTCCAGAGAAGGGGTCTTTCCATAATTTAGGTCACCATACTTTGGGGTATATTTATCAGTGAGTGAAGGAAGAGCTCACCATAGTTTGCTAGAGTGAAAGTTCACCACTCTCCATTTATTTCATTTCTATTGGAATTTTAAAAGATTATTAATGAGTGAAAGTCAAAGTTCACCCTTTTATAAATGTTTTTTAAAATCCCATTGAAATGAATGGAGAGTGGCGAACTGTCACTCTAGGGAACTGTGGTGAGCTCTAACTTCACTCTTTGATATAAATACCCCCATGTCTACTATAATATCATTAAAGTGTTAAAAAAAAAAAACAGTAGGATTGTTTTGCCTCTGGTAAGGATTAATTATATCTTAGTTGGGATCAAATACAGGTACTGTTTTATTATTACAGAGAAAAGGGAATCATTTAACCATGAAATAAACCCAATAGGGCTGTTCTGCCCCCAATAAGGGGTAATTATATCTTAGTTGGGATCAAGTACAGGTACTGTTTTATTATTACAGAGAAAATGGAATCATTTAACCATTAAATAAACCCAATAGGGCTGTTCTGCCCCAATAAGGGGTAATTAAATCTTAGATGGGATCAAGTACAGGTACTGTTTTATTATTACAGAGAAAAGGGAATCATTTAACCATTAAATAAACCCAATAGGGCTGTTCTGCCCCAATAAGGGGTAATTAAATCTTAGATGGGATCAAGTACAGGTACTGTTTTATTATTACAGAGAAAAGGAAATCATTTAACCATTAAATAAACCCAATAGGGCTGTTCTGCCCCAATAAGGGGTAATTAAATCTTAGATGGGATCAAGTACAGGTACTGTTTTATTATTACAGAGAAAAGGAAATCATTTAACCATTAAATAAACCCAATAGGGCTGTTCTGCCCCCAATAAGGGGTAATTATATCTTAGTTGGGATCAAATACAGGTACTGTTTTATTATTACAGAGAAAAAGGAAATCAATTGTAAAAATGTAAATTATTTGATTAAAATAGAGTCTGTGGCCCTCCCATAGTTCAGAGCTTTCTGGATAACGGGTTTCCAAATAACAGGTCCCATACCTGTACCAAATTGTTTGTGTGCAGAGAATAGGCATCCAGCAAAGGCATTCTGATCTGAAATAAAAAAAAAAAAAACTTGTGCTAAGAGTAAATAAAGTAAGTGTTAATGCAGGGGACACTTGGGTAATACCCTCACAGGTGCAGTGCCTCTCGCTGTTTCCTCTTTAGTCATTTTCAATGAGTAACGGAACAGAACGTGGTTTGAGGTTTCATGAAAGGTACAGGAAAGGCAGCGAGGACTGGATCTTGCCTGTAGTCCCATTCTATATTATGGTGCTCAGCATGTAACAACTTAGAGATAACCAGTTTGTGTGGTTTCCTGCCTCCCACTTTGTCTCTGCAGACGGATTATTTCCACCTCTTTCTGTGTGTCGCTATTATCGTTCTGTATGGAGACGATGTTATCGAGCAGCAGCTGCCAACGGACCAGATGTTGCTGCATTTCAGCAACTTGGCGATGCACATGAACGGAGAGCTGGTCCTGAGAAAGGTGAGTCGGGGCATGTGTGCTAACTCTCTAATCCCAAATGCAGGAACTAGCTTCATCTATAATATAAATTATAAATTATATGAAAATGATATATAAACATTAACCACAAAAACCTGCATTGCTGGCAGTAAGAGAGAATGAAGGGCCAGGTACCTACTTTATACAGTTGCTCAGTGAGCAAGTTTTCCCCAAAGCTGCTGCTCAAATGAATGCAACTCCCCAGTTTAGTATAGTTATAAACATAGTTCCATAGTTCGTTTGGTTTGAAAAAAAGACAAAAGTTCATCAAACTTTTTTGTGGCACAAAAAAAACGCAAAAATATGGATGTTAGTAAAATGGCCCCCTCATGTATAACTTGCATTTATGTTATTTCTATCTAAGTGCTTAACCATTCAACTATTTACATTGTACCGCAAGCAGTGTTCCAGTTTAGTCAAAGCGTTCTGCAAAGTGGCAGCATCCTGCATGGTTTTGCACAATTTAGCATCATCAGCTAAAGCATACAATGCCCATCCCCCAAGTAAATGATAAATAAGGTAGAGAGCAAAGGGCCAAGAACAGAACACTGCGAAACTACACTGGTCCAATTACAAAATGTTCCATCACCACCCTTTGTAATCTGTCCTTGAGCTATTTCTCTATGCAAGTACAAATACTATGTTCCAGGTCAATATTTCTTATTTTAGTCCATAACCTTTTGTGCGGTACTGTATCAAATGCTTTAGCAAAGTCTAAGTAGATCACATCCACTGCCACTCCAGAATCTAGGTTCCTGCTCACCCCCTCATAGAAGGCAATTATAGAATGCAATTAAATTAAATCTATTATGCATAAAACCATGCTAGCAAAAACTCATATTATTGTGACTTGCAATGTATTCAAGTATCTTATTCCTTATTACCCCTTCCAAAAGATTTTCTACAACTAAAATAACAGGCCTGTATTGTTTTTACAGTGGTACCACAGCGATTTGCCATTCTTTTGGCACCATGCAGACCTTAAATAATCCTGGAAAATGACTAAACGCTGGGATACTGTCCAGTCTCTCTTCACCATTATATGTTCTAGTCTCTTTTGAATTTTTCCTCTTCAGTCAGTTGTGTAGACAGACAAAAAAATAACAGTTGAGAATTTCTGCTTTTTCCCTGCTCTCATCAACCAGTTGACCTCCCTTTGATACTGAAGCAGTAGCTACATTATAGACAGAGCCCTTGCACCAATTGCACTATGGGATAGCTCAAAGCACACTTTAGTGCACTAAGCGCTGTTCATATATAGTGAAGACAGGATGTGAGTACAGCAAATAAAAAGGCCCATACAAAGGCAGCTCCAAAATACTTCTAAAATGCATGTAGGAGTGGCCAGCAGATTTGTCCCTCCTGTGTATTCATCTTGCTTTATCATCTCTTTAGTCAATAAAGATTATTTCAATTACCCACTCTCCATTTTTCAGCATTCCCTTTTGCATCATTTTTATACATTTTTTTTCATTCTGCAGGCAAGGAGTTTGCTATATCAGTTTCGCCTGTTGCCCAGAATCCCCTGCAGCCTACATGACTTATGTAAACTGTGTAGCCCAGGCATGTGGGATAGCGGCTACATTCCGCCTGTTGAGTGCACAGGTCATCACTCAGAGTCCGAGAGCTGCCCGTATGGAGGTACCATGGAAAAACCATCCCCTAAACATCCAAAGGACGCCAAGAAGGGACTTAAAACACTTGATATGTTCACCTTCAAAAAATAGAGATGGTGTAGGATAGCGGATTTGATTCTGAACCTTCTGTCCAGGCATTATGTTCCAGTACCAGTGAAATACCTTTCAGTTCAACCTCAGGCACGCATCTAGTAGAGACTGGATTTGTCCTATAAGCAATTAGCTTTTTTCCTTTCCTTTGTAATTATGGTTCAGTGTCTCCAGACAGGCCACGTATGTGGCACAGAATTGCAATGCACCTTTGTTCTGCAAAGTAGCTACGAGGCAACATGGTTCTCATAGGATCGGATTGTGCTATTTTAATCATAGCCTTTTTTTACATACACAGGGAGGTATATTACTAGCCCTGCCTATTGCTTCACTTTCTGAAAAATACCATTAGAAAGAACGAAAGATTCCCTCCCCGTATAATGCTGTATATAGAAATACAAACCCAGCACCTATGCAGTTGGCCATTACTGGACTGAATGGCTCATATAGATGAAGAATGCTGCCATTTTACTCCATGGAAATGGTATATGTAATAGCTAATAACAAAGGGTCCTTCATACCCCACTGTGATTTTTTTTGGAGCTTTGGTGCACAGAAAAGAAAACGAGACAAGACATATGGACTGTGGACATGAAGAATCCCAGCAGAAATGGAGACAGGGGTGGGACAGGGGGCTGCCCAAGGGTTTAAGGCAAGAAAAGTGGATGCCCAGGAATATTTTTCAATAAATGTTCACAAGTGGTTAAAGCAGCTTGTTTTCCTTCAGACCTGGAGTAAGTGAAAATGTCAGAAAAAAATTGGAATCTGGCCATAGAGCCATTACCAGCGAAGTACAATCCTCCCCCTGCCTCCTTAGCCTGCCCCTCTCTTCCTGTTGCAGGGGAATTATGTCATAGAAACTGTCCAGACAGAACTTTCACTGATCACGATTTCTAGTAAAATAATTTCTCTATCCTGTGTGCTGCCACGTCTTTGTCTTCTTTATTGATCATTCTGAGCTCATTCATGGATTCCCTGCCCTTTGCACAAAGCACAGCAAGGTGTGACTGTTGTAGAAATCTCACCATCAGTATAGCAGGTGGCTACTATATCCATGGAAAAGGGAGCAAGAAATGGACACTAGGGCTCAGCAGTATGTTAAACTGAGATCAGTTATTCATTTTGAAAGCAAAAATATATATGTTCGAGTAAAACAAGGGTCCTTCCCCATGTTGTTTTGTAACTCTAAGCAAGCGCTCAGCTGTTTTGTCGCAGTCTATAGATAAGTTTTCACTTCAATGGGGAACCATATGGCAACTGTAAGTAATCAGATTATACACACATTTGCAGGCATATTTAGCTTCTTGGGGTGAAAACATTACAATATGTTTTCCTTAACTTATAGGCACTTCAGTGCATTACTCCATAATATCAAGTCATCAACCATCATTAATAAGCTCCAGTCGGGAGACATGAGTGTTATTTTGACATGAGCCCAATAAACGAATTCTCGGATTGTCCCTTTGGCAGCACAGCTACCAAAGGGTTAATGTCAACTTCCCTCCAGGAGGCAGGATGGGCAGAAAGACTGCAAAGGTGCACCTCCTTATCCCAGCATTAGTACTTCTCAGTTTCTTTTGTCATTCTGCTTCCTAGGCTGTTGTCCCGCTCTCGTTTTTTGTTTTTTTTTCTATTTAGCACTGTAGTACCAAGGAGTGTGCTTTTGTGCTCTCAGGGAATTCAACAATCATATATAATGCAGTACATTTTGTCTGCAGTGCCACTCTAGACTTCAGATTCTTGCCAAATCTTGCCATTCTCTGCAAATCCACCATTGCAGCAGGGAGAACCCTTTGGCTTGGGAAAAGCCTGGTTGCCCTCCCCTTTTTTGGGCACCTGTCTCTTTGGCAGTGAGCTGGATTCCATCATCTCCAAAATCACAGGAGGCAAAAGTATCTTACTGCCTCAGAACAGCCATCTGGGAAATGTGCAACTGGGTCCCATAACACCTCCAGAAATATGGGTTTTACCCCCAACCTCTTTATAATACCCAAAAAGACCACTCTGTTCAAGCAGTCCATCATTTTCCTGGGTTGACTCAGACTGAGGCAGTCTGCTCTGTTATTTCTCTTCCATACATTTCCATGTGTGTGCCATTGGGGCCTCATGACATTATAGATGTAGTTCCCTTCACAAACTTCCACATGTAACAGCTACAACTGGAACTCCTCAGGAAGTGGAACAGAGACTCTACTGCCTTTGACTTCAGTTCCTGAGTCCAGTTATCTCTGTAAACCAAAAACTCCCTACATTGGTGCACAACAGAGAAGAATCTGTCTCCCGGATGTCCATATTCAGTCAATCAGTTATTGATGTTTACCATGGATGGCAGCTTCTCTAGACAGGGAGAGGAGTTTTTTAAGAGCAAATAATTCAGGGCAGATGGTTAGACAGCAAAAGCAAGTTTCCCATCAGTGTTCTGGAATTTCGAGTAATCCAACACGTATTGCTTAACTGGACCCATCTGCTGACTCCAGTGAGACAATACAACAGCTATCACATACATCAATCATCAGGGGGCACCCAGAGCCCAAGTTCTTGGGTGGAACTCCACATGCCTTTGCTCACTGGGAAGCAGAGCTCTTGGGCTGCCAAACATGAGCCAGACCCAGAGAGTATACCCTCAATCAAGACATCATCATACAGATGATGCCTAAATGGAGATGGCCCCCAAATAGATCTAATGTAAAGGCTCCTGAGAGAAAGCTTAAGTCTCAACGCCATGGCCATTCAGATTTGCATCTGGAAACAGATGAATCACAAGCTGGTTTCTACACCTCATATTTTGGAATTTCTCAACATATTCTGGCTAAGGGTCAAGATTTTTGAACTACAGGCTCCTTGCAAGTTCAGATGTCACAGCTTTCAGTTGCTACAAACACAACTGGCAGTCTATCCAGACATAGGACCTTTCTGCAAGCAACTCTCCATATCAGACCCCGTTGTTGAGTCTCTCTCTCTTTCTTTATTTCTTTCTTTCTTTCAACCCAGTCTCATTCTTTGGGCTCTACCCTTTCAGCCCTAACTTTGTCAGCCTCAAGTTCTTTTCTATAAAGGAACAGCACAGAGAGTCCCACCTCTATTCTTCTCTGTTCACTTCTTCTCCTTTCTGCTTAGTAACTGAGACTGATGAGGGGGAGGATAAGGAATAGCATCTCTACAGTTTTTCTTGTTATCTTGCCTTCTAAAGGGAAGTCGACATTATCCCTTTGGTACATGTGCTGCTGCTACAGGATTCCGAGAAAAGTATTTACCAGTGAGTAATACAAGTTCCCCTTTGTAAAATGTGTGAATATATACCGCAAACTGTGCATGAAAAAATAAGCAGAAAAATACAGTTCCAAGTGGTGAGTGTGTCAATCTTACCTATCTAATGGAACTCAGGGTGATGTATTGTGGCAGACTTCATTTCATGCTATAATGTACATATACATGCTGGCCCATTGTCCATAAAAACCAGCATCACAGATTGACACGAGTCTCTAAAACAATATCCAGTAAAACTCTGTTTACTCGTGACTTTAATATTACATAGCTAATTTAGGCTGAAAAATGACCAAATTGCATAGAGTTAAACCCCTCCAAATAACCCTAGTTAAATATGAGCCCCCACTTGGTGTACCTCTTCTCCAGAGAAAACAACCCCAGCCTTGACAGTCTACACTGATGGTTTATTTGATCCACCCCCTTTACCAGTTTAGTTGCAGTCTCTGCACTCTCTCCAGCTCATTAATATCCTTCTTAAGGACTGGAACCCAAAACTGCCCCCCATACTCAAGGTGAGGCCTTACCAGGGACCTATAAAGGGGCAATTGGACCAGTCCCTGGATCAACTTGTATTAAGAGAACTTGTATTTTCTCACTTTCTTAAAAGCCATCCAACCCCTTCTTGAAACTGTCTAAAGTATCGGCCAGATGATTCAGGGAGAGATTACTGCTATATTGTGTCTGCCGGAAGGACCTACTGGCAAATAAAGTATCCGAGAAGTTATTTTATAATCTCCTTATATATTTATACATAGTAATCATATTGCCCCTTAAGCGCATCTTTACCAGTGTGGGTGTATACATTGAGCATATAGATATACATAAAAAGCAGCACATAACCGATACAGGAGGTAAAGGACAAAATCTCTTTCCATCTGTCCCTCCTAGAACTGCTGTGTGGGGGTTTATACCTATAAAGCATTATTAATGTTTTGTGAGTTAAACTCAGTTTAACCACTTAACAGCCAGAGAACAAGTATTCCCGATTATCTATGCTACGCCAACATTTACTGGCAAAACAAGTTTTCCCAAAAAATTCAATAATACAGATTCAACCTTTGTAGGAGATTCAATAGTTAAACGCGAGCACTGGCTTTATATGGTGTGTGTGGAATTTCCATAAAACTAAAACACTTGGTATGAACTATATACCAGCTAAAATTAATACATGATGAGAGTCCCCATAGCTGCTAACCTCACAGATCTTGATCCGTAATCAAGCCAAACTCCATCTCAAGTGCCCCTTCTTCTAGAACAAGTCTGAGATTTCCATTTCAGCTACAGAATAGAAGGCTCACTTGTGGAGCAATGGGGCCAAAGGACAAATATATGGACAGATCCCACTTTGGAGAAAGTAAATGGGTTCAGACCATGAACTCCGGAGATAAAAAAAGTATTTAAAAGCAAAGGTTTGGGATCGCTTATCCAGAAACCCGTTATCCACAAAAGCTCCAAATTACGGAAAGGCCGTCTCGCATAGACTCCATTTTAATCAAATAATAATTTTAACACTGATTTCCTTTTTCTCTGTAGTAATAAAACAGTACCTTGTAATTGATCCTAACTAAGATATAAATAATCCTTATTGGATGCAAAATAATCCTATTGGGTTTAATTAATGTTTTATTGATTTTTTAGTAGACTTAAGGTATGGAGATCCAAATTACGGAAAGACCCCTTATCCGGAATACCCTTGGTCCCGTGCATTCTGGATAACAGGTCCTATACCTGTATTACCTTGTTCATCCTGAGTGTATTATGGAATTGTATATGCACAGTTGAAATATAAAACCTTGGCATGGGGGTGATTGGTCAGAAGATGGGGCAGTTGAGTGTTTTTCTTCCTGTGTATCTGATAAAGATTTAAAGGAGAAGTAAACCCTAAAATCTGCACATGGCTATAGTTTCAGGATCCCCATAAAAGTAGTGACCCATGCATGGGAGCTTCCCATCTAGGATTTTGTTAGGCCATCTTTTGAGTGTCAGCGACATGCACACGCTCAGTGGACAGCTGTTGGGTTCTCCTTTAATACTAAAAGTAAAAAAACAAGAGGTCAATACTAGCCAGGGTGCTCAAGTTACTGAATCGAAATCCATGTGCTTTTCTTGTATTTGTTTTCTGGTAACGTAAAAGGTCTTAGGGTAATGACTTTGATACGGAGCCGTTAATGCCGAAATAGGGTAAAGGGAAACTCTTTCATTCTTACAGGACTGCATATAGAAATATTCCATAGGGCTTTATTTATGAATTGCCATTGCATGTAGTACCCCCCCTCCATGTCTTTTGTTTACAGTGGTGCAGCTATTAGAGAGGTAGGCCCAGGGCAACAGGGGGCCTGTGTGGGACCCGCAAACCATGCAAAATCATGGATAACCTGGGAGGGAACCCGGAAAAATGCGGGGGTAGTTGTTTATTTATACATTTTCAAACATATGCCACTTACCTTCTTAGCATAGGGGTTAACACGTCTTCAAAAGCACCAGGGACAGCCAAAGTGTATCGTAAAAATTCAGTCTTTATTCATGTTCTTTTAAAACGGCGTTCTGGGTTTTAAAAGGATATAAATAAAGACTGAATTTTTACGATACGCTTTGGCTGTCCCTGGTGCTTTTGAAGCCGTTTTTTCACAAGATTTGAGTTTGCTCCCTTGGGCTACGGGTTCGGGGCTTTGAGCACCCGGAGCAAATTGAGTTGAGTTGTTTTTCAACTTTGTGACCTCTGATTGTGAGCTGCAGTTCTATGTAGTGATGGGCCTGGGGTATGCACACCCGGGTCAATGTTTACTTAGGTACTTGTCTGGTTTTCATTACGGGTTTAACTCACATATTTAATAACTTTTTTAACATTATTGAGCTAGCACATTAGATTTCCCACTTATTTCATATTTTGTATTTGTGTTTCTAGGGGTTAACATGATCAAACTGTTTCACACAAAATGTTAACAAAAATGAAATATCTCAGATCCTATTGGCAGATCTTCAGCAATCCAGTCAAGACTAGATCATATAAAGCCAGTGCTAGACCAATTACTTTTAGTTGTGTCCTTTAAGCTGGCCATACACGCACCGGTAATATCGTAGGAAACCTCGCTTCGTACGATATTCGGTGCGTGTATGGCAAGTCGACCGATATCGCAGGAGTCTGCTGATATCGGTTGAATCGCCGATCGGCCAGGTTAAAAGATTTTGATTGGGTGCCATAGAAGGCGCCTGAGCAAAATCTGCCGTCAGGGCTGAATCGGCAGAAGGAGGTAGAAATCCTATTGTTTCTACCTCCTTATCTGCCGTTTCAGCCCTGAACGTTAGTGGCGGATTTAACGATCATTCGTGCGACTGATGGTTGCACGAAAGATCGCAAATCACCACGTGTGTGGCCACCTTTATGGTGAAGACACACAGAGCTACTAGTAGCAGCTACTTGTCACAGCTGCAGCAATAGACTGCTGATCATTTACTGATAATTGTCTCTACATGTGTTTTAGCAGCGGCAGTTCTCAGTATTGTCTATGGCAGGGTATTTCCTGGAGTTTAGTAGCCGTGACCATTGCATTCTAAACAGCTTTTCTATTATCTGCTATGTAAATGTGGCCTCTAGTGGGACTGGAATGGCAGTTGCTTTGCTGCACAGTAGCATACTGTATTTATACCCTTTTGTGCAGTAGTTGTGTTGGCATGGCAGAAGATGAATCTAAGCGTGAATCTTTTACGTGAATAGACTGAAATGAAAAGATTTTGTGATAACTTAGGAGAAATAGAGAGACATGACATATAACGTTATATTTATGCTGGCCTTAATATTGGCACTTACTTGTTATATGTGAGTTCAAGCAAACCAGCAGCTACAACCGCTAATCAGTTTAGTACCCAAATAATTGGATATTAATTGCTCATTGACATGGTGCTGGTCAGTTTACTGTTTCAAAATATATTCAGTTTTCCTACAATGGTATAATTTCTAATTGCCTAATGAGAATCATTTGGAAAGTGCTATTTCTGAAGTTTCATTTGACACCCATAGAAACCAATGGACACCACCCTGAATTTTCACATATGGAGAAGCCATAGTTTAACTTATTTTTCCACCAGGACAAGAATGCCAGGAATGGCTTGAGAGACAAGTACGTAAGGATTGCCATGGTTATGGCACATAAAAGCAATTATTTTCTTAAAACATTGACATATGCGCTTGGATGCAGTAATTGCGCACGTACGGCAGAACCAACGTAACTGCTGGGCGGGGCTTATACATGTATGTGTGGGTGTGGCCCAGGGGCTGAGGCATGGAGCTGTTGTACTAGAGGAAGTGATAGAAAAATCCAACTTTCCCTTAGAATTTCTCCCAGCTAAAGGGAAAACATTAAAACCCAGTGTCTCCTTTACAAGGCCCAATTAACCCTTTCAATTGCAAAAAGCAGCATTTAAAAATAAGCAAAGAAATCTTGTAATCAACTAACTCCTAGCAAGCAATCATCAAGTAGCATTTACTGGTTACCAGTTTAACAGGGAACATCTGGTTGGCATCGGGTTACCACTACTGGGGCAGAATTGACTAGTATTACACTAAAGAAAACTCATTGGCTAATCAAGTCGTCCATATGGACTGAGGCTCCCATGTATAGTGCATTGAACTATAGCTTTAATGAAGTTTCCCTTAATGTGAGTTATCTAAGAAGCTGTCTATGATGTACAGGTATGGGATCCATTATCCGGAAACCCATTATCCAGAAAATTCTGAATTACGGGAAGGCCATCTGCCATAGACTCCATTATAAGCAAATAATTCTAATTTTTAAAATGATTCCCTTTTCTCTGTAATAATAAAACAGTACCTGTACTTGATCCCAACTAAGATATAATTACCCCTTATTGGGGCAGAACAGCCCTATTGGGTTTATTTAATGGTTAAATGATTCCCTTTTCTCTGTAATAATAAAACAGTACCTGTACTTGATCCCAACTAAGATATAATTACCCCTTATTGGGGGCAGAACAGCCCTATTGGGTTTATTTAATGGTTAAATGATTCCCTTTTCTCTGTAATAATAAAACAGTACCTGTACTTGATCCCAACTAAGATATAATTACCCCTTATTGGGGGCAGAACAGCCCTATTGGGTTTATTTAATGGTTAAATGATTCCCTTTTCTCTGTAATAATAAAACAGTACCTGTACTTGATCCCAACTAAGATATAATTACCCCTTATTGGGGGCAGAACAGCCCTATTGGGTTTATTTCATGTTTAAATGATTCCCTTTTCTCTGTAATAATAAAACAGTACCTGTACTTGATCCCAACTAAGATATAATTACCCCTTATTGGGGGCAGAACAGTACTATTTTGGGTTTATTTAATATTTAAAAAATCTTTTAGTAGACTTAAGGTATGGAGATCCAAATTACAGAAAGATCCCTTATCCAGAAAATCCCAGGACCTGAGCATTTTGGATAATGGGTCTCTGTATTAGAAATTTAGCTGAAATTGTACTGTTATCTGGAATGCTTGGGACCTGGGCTTTTCCAAATATGGGATCTTTCTATAATTTTGATCTCCATACATTAAGACTACTAAAAAACATTTAATCAGTAAATAGCCAATGGGATTGTTTTGCCACCAATATGCAGCTTAGTTGCTTAAGACGGGATCTCTGGAAGATGGGTATCTTGTAATTCTGAGCTTTTTGGATTGGTTTCCAGATAAGGGATCCCCTAAATTTAACAAAAGGGAGGAAAATACTAATGACTTCTCTAATTTTGTATTAAGTTCTTTATCCTTCTGTAGGAAATAACATGATGTTGCCTGATCTGAGCTGTGTAATACATTTTCTTTATAAATAGGGTTAAATAAGAAAACAAAACAAGTTGTATCAGAAATGTTTCCTGCTCTCCTGCTTCTGTGGCCTTATAAGAAGGTCTTTAGCAACTGCAAGGAGGCCGGAGCCCTGGCAAGCAACCTAATTAGCACTGCAGCAATCAGAGCCATTACACTGGGCGTATTGTTGTTTATTCACAATTCACTGAACAAAAAGAGAATAGGGATCGTTTACAGCCACAAGTGCAAGTCCAGACTCAATTCACAATGTTTTTTTACCCATAATGCACCATTTTTCTTACAATTCCTGCATCATTACAGAATACACAGCCATACACAGAAAGGTTCAGGGCACTCCAGGGGCTGCCAGGGACACTGAGTGTCTCTGCCAATGCAACAATGGGTGGGAATATGAAGCCAATGCACTTATTTTGCCTGTTTATTAAAGGGGTTGTTCACCTTTGAGTTAAGATTTAGTATGACGTAGATAGTACTATTCTGAATTTGCAATTGGTCGTTTTTTTTTATTATTATTATTGGTAGTATATTTTTAATTATTTTACTTTTTGTTCCACAGCTCTCTAGTTTGAAATTTCGGCAGATATCTGGTTGCTAGGGTCCAATTTACCTTAGTAACCAGGGAGTGGATTGAGAGAGTGACTGATATATGAATAGTAGAGGGGTTGAATGGGAAGATAAGTAATAAAAAGTAACAATAATAGTAAAATTCAAGCCTCGTGGAACAGTTGTCTTGTTGGCTGTCGTGGTCAGTGACCCCCATTTGAAAGCTGGAAAGAGGCAGAAAAAGAAGGCAAATAATTCAAAAACTATAAAAAAAATAAATAATGAAGACCAACTGAAAGGTTTTTATATATATATATATATATATAGCAAGAACAAACGGAGCACACCCTATTGAAATTCAAATGCCCAGGGTGCTGGCTAAAAAATATAAAGCAAGAAAAAAGAGCTGCACTCACCAGGACTTGGCAAAAATATAGTAAGTTTAATTCTGGATCTCTTTGCTTAAATAAACTTACTATATTTTTGCCAAGTCCTGGTGAGTGCAGCTCTTTTTTCTTGCTTTATATATATATATATATAATAGCCATTCTATAGCATATTAAGGGGCGTATTTATTATGCTGTGTAAAACTAATTCGCCGAAAAAACAGAGTAAAATGTAAAATAAATGGAAAAGATCGCTGTCTGAACGCCGGATATTACGCCCTTATTTTCTATAAGTTCCGGTGGAAGAAAAAACGCGTAAAAAAATTACGCTAATTTTACGCCGTTTTTACGCCATTTTTACACGGCGAAGCCTGGCGATGTGTGGCGAATCTTCTCGCTGTTTTTTACACAGCATAATAAATATGCCCCTAAGAGTTAATTTACATGTGAACTACCCCTTTTATATAAAACCAAAAAGCGGCACGGCCCACACTGGGAACATTTTTGCTGGATACTGTATATATATATATATATGTGTGTGTGTGTGAAACAGCCCAACAGATGCCCAGGTACACTTAGCTGCATTCCGTAAGGCTCTGAAACCTTTCACAGGAACTTCATTGTATTCAGTTATATGAGCACCTTGGGAGTCTGAGATCTGTTTTTCCGTGTTGCTGAATAACCAGCAGGAAATTTCTAAACCAGGTGAGGTGTGAGGTGCTCAAGGATTCGCTTAGCAGCTCTTTTTTCATGGTGTGTGAATTTCGTCACTCGTTGCTGGTAACGTCCTACAGCAACCTGACAAGTGTCCCCTGGGTCCCCCCACTAGCAGCCAGCTCCTGTAACATCGTGCAACTGTCACATCATCCCACCTCCTGGCTGCAACCTGAGGAGAAGATTTCATCATCCTTTGTATAGGTAGGAGACTTTCCCCATGGAAAGGTGGCTCCTTAGAAACAATTGGGCACTGGAGGGGGCAATACCTGGGCACCTAAACCTATAAGTTGTCCTTTCAAATTTCATATGTCTTTGTATGTGAATTATGATTATGAATCTCTTATTTCAAATGTTTGCTTCAAGAGCACTCAAACGTACGAGAAATGATCTTATTCTGTAATGTATAATAACATAATTTTCCTTCTTTTTACCCTTGAATTTGAATAGGTTTGAATATGTTTGTGAATATATTTTGATGGTAAGGTGTTGTATATGTTTGTAGAAATAATAAGCCTTGCTGTGCAGTGTGGCAGCTCCCACCAGAGCTGACGTTAGAGATGAGGAAGCCCTTGGCAATGCAGATAGACTTGGGACACAAGACTTAAACTGACCATTATTAACATTATTATTATTATTAACATTTATTTATAAAGTGCCAACATATCCCGCAGCGCTGTACAATAAGTGGGTTTCATACATTGGACATACAGAGTAACATATAAAGCAATCAATAACTGATACAAGAGGTGAAGAGAGCCCTGCCCAAAAGAGCTTATAATCTACAAGACCATACACTGTAAACTCTTTCTCCTGATATGCCTGCCTAAATTGGGCAATATTGGGCTAATCCGGTCATTGGCCAGATTGGTTTACAATGGGAATACAATCTATCAGAGCAAGGGCCACATCAATGAGCCCATGCAGTCCTCAGTTTGACGGGAAAACCAAACCTGCCTGATTGACATTTGCCCAATTTCCAGACCGATATAGGCTGGGTAGGCCCATCAGAGGGCCCCATACATGGGCAGATAAACTGCCGAATTGGTCTGAAGAGCCTGAATTGGCAGATTAAATCTGCCCCTGTATGGCCACCTTTAGACTTTAGCCTCCCCAGTGCTCAAATACCCTTTCTGCCCAATCCTCCTTAGATATGTAGAAATACAAACATGGCATGGTGTGAATTCTCTATGCTTCCTGTGAGCTGGGTCATCATGATATAATGTCTTTTGTTCTTTGGTTTAATGACCTTTGTTATTCTGTTCTATTTGGAGTTCTATTCTATTAATATCCAATTGAATTACTTGGCAGGGGTGTTTAATTGTACAAGTTGGGCACTTACCCATAGCTAGTAACAGCCCATGGGTGCTGGTTTCTTTTGTCCTGAAGATGGGCAGTTTGTGAACTATCAAAGCACCCAGTTAGAAACATAGGGGTGCAGTCAGCATCTTCTGAAGAGTGCGGTCTTGTGTGGAGCGATCAATCCGCACTGGAACGTTCTATATTGTCAGTGCATTGGGTGTTAGAAAGAATCGCTCCGGGCCCAAGGAGAAGTAGCAAGCTGAAAGCGTGTGGACTGGGGGGGGCGCGTGTGATATTGAGGCTTGCCTTGGGCGCTGTTATGCGTTGGCCCCGCTCTGTACTAGGCAAAATGTGAAAATCTGCTCTAAACATGCTAACATATATATTAATTATTGGATTCCATACCCTAATTTCAACTCTAATAATTTCAACTTTATCTATATCCATAGGAAATAACATGGGAGCTTTGTATATTGCCTATAATGTTATATAGGTATGGGATCTGTTATCCGGAAGCCCATTATCCATAAAGTTCCAAATTATGGGAAGGCCATCTCCCATAGGCTCCATTTTAATCAAATAATTCTAAATTTTAAAAAATATTTCTGTTTTCTCTGTAATAATAAAACTTTCTCAAATAAAACATAATTAATCCTTATTGGAGGGAAAAGTATCAATTTGGGTTTATTTCATGTTTACATTATTTTTTAGTAGACTTAAGGTAGGAAGATCCAGGTTATAGAAATACCCCTTATCTGAAAAACCCCAGGTCCCGAGCATTCTGGATAACAGATCCCATACCTGTATGGCATATACTTGCTAACCGGGTCCAAATTACTTTTTTTTATTGTGTTGCTCTTAGTTACTAATCCCTGGCCCCATAGGAGATGGTTAAAGAAAGATGTAACAGTCTGGCTGATGTCACCTTCGTCCCTTGGGTACTTCCTACGGCTGCGAATGCTGTGAGAGAAACTGCCACCAGGTAACCACCTAACTCCCATGCTGGAAAAAGGAGGGGAAGGAAAGGTGATTGTGCAGGGGGGGTGCAAAACATCATGGGACTCCGATGGTCTCAGAGATGGTGCAAGAGTAAGTAGGATATTGCCACCGCATGATACAATGACCATGAAACATCCTTGTTTTATTGCATAATTTTTCCTGCCGTGACTCTCCAAGGCTATTTCACACCTGCACCGCACACCCTTTCTGGATTCATATTCCAACATTACATCTCAAGTTAGCATAATCCTAAACCTCTTGTATCTAGTGATGGGCGAAATGTTTTGCCAGGCATGAATTCGTGGCGATTTTCCGCGTTTCGCCATTGGCGGATTGTTTCGTGAAACGGATGAAAAAAATTGCTGCGGAAAAATTTGCTGCGCGTCCAAAAATTGTCGTCTGCATCAAAACAACAGTCACGCGTCAAAAAAGAACAGTCACGGGCGTCAAAAGAATAGTCGCGCAACAAAAGAATAGCCACGGGCGACAAAAGAATAGCCTTGCAAAAAAAGAATAGCCGCGGGAGACAAAAGAATAGTCGCGGACGACAAAAGAATAGCCTTGCAAAAAAAGAATAGCAGCGGGAGACAAAAGAATAGTCGCGGACGACAAAAGAATAGCCTTGCAAAAAAAGAATAGCCGCGGGTGACAAAAGAATAGTCGCGGACGACAGTTTTCTTTTTTGATGCGCGACATTTTCGCCGTTTCATGAATCTTTCGAAAGATTTGCAAATATTTCGGCAAAGTGAAACGGGACACATTCGCTCATCACTACTTGTATCTCCCAAGCATTGATGGCCAGCTGTACACAGTCCTGAACTGAGAGTCAAAATAGACCCTGGCATTTCAGGTACACAGAGGCCCAAACAGCCCCCACAAGCCCACTAAATAGTGACTGTCCATGGCATCTTACAGCAGCCCCACATATTGCCAGTCCGGGCCTGGGTGTAGATGACAAATGTCCTTCTTATGAGTTTATGAGGGTAAGAATTGCCGATACAAATGAACTTTTATGTACTGCGTCCTAGGCACTAAGGAATGGGCCAATGAGATGTAACACAACACAGTTCCTGCTACCCATGATCCTTCCATGATGTACTGAAGAGCTTCAATAATCAGTACAATCAATCATTATGGGAAAAAAATTGCCCATAAAATGTAGGGACGGTTATCATGCTGAAGCAGTGCAAAACCTAGTTGTTCATGATTTACCCTCTCATCATGATAGAACAGCTAGTCTTTTGGAAAAAATCAAGGTTTTGCTTATCTAGGCAGTAAATGCTAGAAAATGGGCCACATTCAAAATGATTTTTCCAGCTCCAAAATGTCAGCTTCAGTATTTTTACTCTTACACCGTACCTGCTACCGGTTATAAAATGTACGGCATGTATATAACATTATCATTGTGCTGACGAAGTTTCTGCTTTTCTAATCAATGGCAAGGAAGGAGTTAATGCCTGTTGTTAGACTGGCTTAAAGGTGGCCATACACGGGCTGATTCTAGCTGCCGATATCGGTACCTTAGAGCGATTTGGCAGCTTATTGGCCTATGTATTGGCACTAACGACGGGTCTGCCCGACCACATATGGCCTGAAGTCGGCCAGGTTTGATTTTTAGTCGATCAGGACGATGCAGTCACTGAACTGACGGACGCCTATACCTGTCATTCTAATTCTATCGTATAGCCCAGAGCCAAACAACCGAATTAGCCCAATATGGCTCACCTGTAGGTGCGGATATCGGGAACGCGTATGCCCTCCTTTAGTCATTGAAATACCATGGAAATAATTGGATTATAATGCCCTGCTACTGCAAAAGCATTGACGTGCCTCTAATACTACCAGGAAGGTTTTGAAGATACATAATTCCCAGTATCACTGAGAACTCATCTTTAACTTAACCTTTAATATGTCATACACTGTCCTATTCCAGCAACTTTGCAATTGGTCTTCATTATTCTACTTTCATTTGGTGCTTCCATGCGCCTGTGTCAGTGTGGGCACATTCGGAAGAACAGATTGTGCCTCGTCCTGCACTTCCCTGCAGTAAAACGTGCCCCAGGTAATCACAGGGCGAAACGGCCCCAAGTACAAGCCCAAAGGGACAGGAAACTCCTGCGAAATATCCAATTTGACATGTTCCATATATATTTTCCCTTTGTACTGCTCCACTCCTAGTTTTCTTCTGTACAGAACCTACAGACTGAGCTTTAAAAAATAAACAGAAAGGAACATTTTATTCTGATTTTGAACAAAAGAGTAATATATCTAAAATCTGCCCGGGTCCGGCTTGCTGCCGTCGGGATGTAGGAAAGGGTTAAAGGCACATAACGCAGCAGATAGTGACTCACGGAAATGCAGACGTCAGAAGCACAGGCTTAGTGATGTCAGACAGAGCTGCAGGTGATAATGATGCACAAAGAGATGAGGAGGAGGAGGAGGACAGAACGTTCACACATTAACCTTGTATAGCTTATGTGGAACACAGAGATGCACCCCCCCCCTCCCAGGACTAATGGCAGGAAAGGCCAGCCTGTAACACCACAGGAAAGAGCTTTAATCCCACACACACATCCATATCCATCAACCACAAGGAAACAACCAGAAACCCCTTATTTAGCCATAATGATAAATACATCACTTGCAATTGTGTTTTTTGTCCAAAGTTCATTATATGAAGTGGAAACTGGGTCAGCGAGCATGGATACGTGGGCAATACAAGTGCAAAAACCATTGTTGTGCCCCTCGTTTAGCTTTCCCTTTTGCTATGCGCCTCCTGTAGTTGAACTGCACAAAGCCACCTAGCATATTTTGGTCATTCAACTACTGAAGTGTTTGTGGCTGGGAACATTCTATCTTTGTCATAATATGGCTTTCAGTGGCAGAACATTTCGATACTGTAGGCTGCGCAGTTTAATGTTGGGATCCTGCAGAATTAATGGAAATGAAGGCACCAAGATGATAGTCATTACATTCCTACCCTGTGAAATACATGAGCACTAGTGATGTGTGGATTTACCTGGGACCCACGGGTTTACCATTAGGACAGGTGGGTTAGGATTGAGATTTGGGGGACCATTGTGGGTTTGGTGTGGGTCAGACTGGGGAAGTACGATTTTACTCTGCTCTCAAACTCGGAACCTAATGGAACCTTTGTGTACATAGTGGAAAGACGCAGGTACGGGTTGGTTGCAGGCCCTACAATGGCAATATATTGCAGGTTAGGGTCAGGTGGGGATTAAATCTGGCCATACACGGGCCGATCCGCTCACTTGTTGATGTCGCCAAGCGTGTGGATCTTCACCCGATATCCCCACCTACAGGTGGGCGTTATCGGGTAGCAAGTAGCTTAAAAAAAAAATAATCCGATCGTTTGGCCCTGGGGCAGTCGGTTCGGGGACCGCATCAACGAGCCAATGCGGTCCCCGATCTGACTGGATTTTCTAACTTGGCCGATCGATATCTGGCCAATTTCAGGCCAGATATCGGTCGGCCAGGCCCCTCGTTTCTACCCCTACACGGGCAGATAAGCTGCCGAGTCGGTCCAAGGGACCGATATTGGCAGCTTCTATCGGCCCGTGTATGGGGGCCTTAAAGCTGGCCATACACGTGGCGATCTGACGATGTTTCATGCGACCATCGGTCGCTCGAAACATCGTCAGATCCGCCACACACAGTTAGGGCTGAAACAGCAGATAAGGAGGTAGAAACAATAGGATTTCTACCTCCTTCTGCCGATTCAGCCCTGACGGCAGATTTTGCTCAGGCGCCTTCTATGGTGCCCGATCAAAATTTTCTAACCTGGCGATCGGCGAGTCGTCCGATATCAGCAGCCTTCTGCGATATCGGTCGACTCGCCGACATGCCATACACTCACCGAATATCGTACGAAACGAGGTTTCATACGATAATATCGGTGCGTGTATGGCCAGCTTAAGTCTTTCCTGACCTGCACATCACTAGGAAGGAACCACAAAGTTAGCTGCTCTGCACTTTGGTCTAAATTGGCTGCTACTGTCGAAATGCCCTACCAAAATGCTGATCAACTGATCATCCTGATCAACTCAGTCAGGGTAATTTATAAAAACTGGGCATATTTGCACCAGGGCAGTAACCAATGGCAACCAAATGATTGCTTTCAATGTTCAACCTGCAGCGTGCTGAAAAAAACAAATTACTGATTAGTTGCTATGGGTTACTGCCCAGGTGCAAATGTGCCCAATGTTTATAAATAAGGCCTAATGTATCTGCGTGGGACTACTCCCTACTGTATACCTGTCATCTCCCTTCTGGTACCCATTTAGTGGCTGCTGGGTAATGTGAATATCTCAGATTTTGTGGAGATAGAACATATATGCACATTTTAGCACTTCACATACCTAAATGGAATATTCACCAAAAAGTCAGCTTTTAATATAATTTTGCTCAATTTGTACATGTTCTGAATTATTTGTGTTTGTTATGTAGTTCCCAGTGTGACATTTAAACTGCTCCCTAGTAACCAGGCTGAGATTCAAGGATGCCAGGACAGAAGATTAATAGAAGAGACCCCGAATCAAAGGCAGAATATCTAGTGCCAATTGGGAGTAAAAGCTCGCTCAGTAGCAGTTCTGTGCATTCAATAATGTTTGGGGCCCCATCACAAGGTTTTGTTAAGGACCCCTGAGACTTATATTCCAATGGCCTGGAATGAAAAACAAGTAATAAAGGACAACAAAAACAAATATAGCTTAACAATAAATCTGCTTCCAGCTAGCAAGCAGATAGCTAATTCTGTTTCATAATAGACAGAAACATAGTTAATGCTGATCAAATGCAAATGGCCCCAGAATATTTTTGCATTATCAGATTAAAAGTTCATATTGAGGATGACTTTCCTTTGAATAAGTGGCCCCTAGTGATTAGGGAAAGATTTCAGAGATTTCCATTCAATTAATAATGTTCTTGTTAATTGCAAAGCCCTTACTGATGCACTAGTCCTGCTGGTGGGGGCCCACATGCATGTTAATTCAGGTTTAATGCTTTCCTGGCCGTTGGATTTGCACTTTAAACTGAAAATCACAAGCTAATTTGTTTCGTTGCCTGGAAATACCAGGTATATGTAAGCATGCTACACGTGCAAATTTCTATAGCAGAATTGAAAAGCTAACATGGGAGCACTGGCATTACTATAGAGAATGCAGACCTGGTGGCTACTCCTGTAGGCCCCCTTATGCCTCTGGACATGTCCCCCAATGCCACAAATGTCAGCCGTGGCCCATGAAGAGCAGGGGCATTTTGAGCCCTAGTGCCACCCCTCTCACCCCTCTGGGCTTAGGTTTTTTTGTGTCGGGGGGACCAAGGGGGGCCAAGGCATTATAACAGGGTCAGACTGGGCCCCAGCCCCGCTGACCCAAGCCCGCTCCCCTGCTTGAGGAGGTAAAAGGGATGCAGCATGGATGGGGTGGGGTCAAATCTCACCATAGTTCATGCTAGCATCCATCAAGGAAAGGTTATCCATGAATGCAAAAAGTAGAAGTAAAAGTAGAAGGAAAGGATAAATCACTGGGGGGGTGCCAAATGTAAGCCACCCCCTGTGATTGTAATCACTTACCTGATACCCCCAGCCAGTGCTCCTCTTAGGAGAAATCTAAAGTAAAAAGAAGGGAGCGCACATAGGGCAGATCGATGAGATGAACTGATACCACAAAAACTTCAGATATCGTTGATATCGTCAATCGGACGGGACAAAAGATTTTGATTGAAGGTGCCTGAGCAAAATCTACAGTTAGGGCTGAATTGTCAGGAAGAATTCCTATTGTTTCTACCTCCATATCTGATATTCAGGCCTGAAAGTCAGTGGAGGGTGGGAGCGACCATTGGTCGCAGGAAAGATCGTTATTGTAAGGTGTATGGCCACTTTACCTCCTTAAAAGTGTATAAAGGAAAGGACCCAAACGTACTGTTGACGCAGGGTCTGAAGGTTTAGTGAATTCAAAACACCCAGAAAAACATGTCATTAGGAAGCTGGTTAGCACCTTTCATTACCTGGCGTTGGGCACTAAGGAATATTGAAATCATTTCTTGAGTATGAAGGGCACAAATGTAATAATACAAAATGCAATGGAGGGAGATTGTTTAAAAAATCTGAGACAGGGAGAAATGTTCTGGATTTATAAGTTAAACACCTTGAGTCCATTGGGACTGAATACTGACTTGGATCCAGCTGCAGTTGGATTGAATAATGTCTCATTTTAGTTATTAGATTGAACAATGTGGCACTTTGAAGCTGTAAATGTAACACCTACACCTAACACTTGTGTCAATAATGTAACTGCAGCATTTTTGTAACATTTTAATGTTTTTATTGAAACAGTAACTTTATAAGCAAAGTTTGCAGCAATTGATAATAACATGCTTTTTTAAAGAGTTTTTAAGCATCGTACTTTTCAATCTCACAGATTGTAGAATAATTATTTGTTATATTGGAAAAATAAGGGCTCCCAAAATGAATATAGTAGCAAGAGAGGATCATGGAACTTGTAGTAAGTGGAACCAGTGAGTGGAGTGAACACATGTAACCTTTATCAGTGGAACTAATTAGATGACCACACATCTCCCTTGAGAAAGTGGTTCGGAAGATCCGCGAAATGCGTCGGTTGAGTGTGGCTCTGGCAAATCCTTGCTGTGGAAATCAGTGTATAGGAACAGCAGCGCCAACATCTGAGGAGTCATCCATCACACGCTATACGTGTCACTATTAGTCACTATACTAGTCACTGAACCATGGGTGGGTAGGTATTCATGTATTTGAGTTGTAAAACTAAAGCAATACTGTCATGGGAAAACTTGTTTTATTTTAAAACCCATCAGTTAATAGAGCTTATCCAGTAAAATCCTGCATTGTAATCCGTTTTTCAAAAACACAAAAATATTTTTTTATATTTAATTTTGAAATTTCACATGGGGCTAGCCATATTCTTCATTTTCCAGGGTGCCACAGCCATGTGACCTGTGCTCTGATAAACTTCAGTCACACTTTACTGCAATGCTGCAAGTTGGAGTGATATCCCCCCCTCCCAGCAGCCGATCAGCAGAACAATGGGAAGGGAGCAAGATAGCAGCTCCCAGTAGGTATCAGAATAGCACTCAATAGTAAGAAATCCAAGTCCAGCTTCGGACTCCTCCAGTTACATGGAAGTAGGAGAAACAATAGGTTAGCTGAAAGCAGTTCTAATGTGTAGCGCTGGCTCCTTCTGAAAGCTCAGACTCAGGCACAATGCACTGAGATGGCTGCGTGAAGGCAGTGGGGGGTTGGGGGTTTCAGGTAAAGGATTACAATCACTGGGGGGTGCCAAAATGTTTGGCATGATTTAACTTTTCTTCTCCTTTAAGCTGGCCACACACGCAGCAGTTTTTGGTCGCACAAAAGATCGTTCCAACCCTCCACTGCCGTTCAGGGCTGAATCGTCAGATAAGGAGGTAGAAGCAATAGGATTTCTACCTCCTTCTGCTGATTCAGCCCTGAAGGTAGATTTTGCTCAGGCGCCTTCAATGGCGCCCGATCAAAATCTTTAAACCCGCCCGATCGGCGAGTCAACCGATATCTGCAGCCTTCTACGATATCAGTCGCCTCGCCGAGTTACCATACCTGCACCTAATATCGTACGAAGCGAGGTTTCTTACGATATTATCAGTGCGTGTATGGCCAGCTTTAGGCTGATGTCCCATGGAGAGACTTAGTTGCCCACGGCAGAGATCTCTCCAAAATGCCTTTCTGCCGGCAACAATATGAACCGCTGATGGAAAGTCATAGGAAGTTGCCTGCAGGAAAAACTTTGCGCGACTTCAGAAAACCAAAGTGATGCCGCTGGAAAGGCATTTTGGAGAGATAAGTCGCCCACGGTTGCACTAATGACATTACAGTAGTGTTATGCTGCCTGGGCATTCTGCTTAGCTGTGTCCGCAGGGATGTCAGACCAGTTCCAGCCAGAACATCTTGCCCATCCCCAAGCTGCAGTATCTTACTAAAAGGTGTAAGGTGATGAGGAGGACTATGACCATGGCTCCTTAGGCAAGAATAAATCCACAAATCAAGTCAGTGACACTTTTGTAGAAGCTTCTATGGAAAAACAAATGCAAATAATTATGAATTCAGGTTTGAAATTTACAATATTAATGTAAAGTGAAAATAAGAAACCCGGCCTAAGGCCTGGGCCAATCAGGAGATACTTCTGGTAATCCATCAGGCCACTTTGATTTCTCTTATGGCTCCCTATTACCTGAGCTATATTCAAACAAAATATGCAATAAAGTGTAACCATAATTTATCTCTAACAACCTTTACATGTCAATGGTGTCCAAAAATCTTCAGATTGTAAGCTCTTGTAATCACAGTCCCCTAACCTTGTATCATTTTGTGACCTTTGTTACTATCATAATATTATCATGAAGCACCAAGTACCTTTCTGAATCTACAGAAATAAATCATGTTGATAATGTAGATGCTGTCCCTTTCATTAGATCCTAGGGCATTCTGCAGCCTCACACAAACACACATATATTGTTACTGTCCTTTTAAGATATGAATTGGATATAGTTTTCCTGTCTCTTTCTGATGATGAATGATTCTACCCAAGATCCTAATGCAGCTGTGCCCTTAACTATAGCGCTTTGCTTGCTGGAGACAGTTCTAATTTGTAGATCCATCATGTCAAAAACCTATTCCTGCTGGGGAGTTTTGTTATATTTTCCATTTTCAGGGAAACCCTATAGAGCAGAGCCAATGGCTAGCGCCTAGATTTCTCTTGTTTGATGCAAAATCTATTTCTTCCCAGTGATGTAATTTTGCATGTTTAACAGCTGGGATATAAATAAAAGAAAAGGTAATGTGCAAAGTAATATAATGTAGCATTTCAGCATTATATAGCATATCATTGTATATATTTCTTCCTCTGTTTGGGCCACTATACCTTATTTATACAATGGCTTCTATTTTTCCAGAGCCAAACTAATCTGCAGACTATCACAGCAGCAGCTCTAGTGAGTATAAATAGATAGTGCTGCCCCAGTAGTTCTCAATGGAGAAGAAGATTTAGGCGTCATGCTGCCTGCTATATGACCTTCTGTAGGATTTCTACAGGGATCACATGCAGCTTTATTTTGGACAATACGGTGGCTCAGCGGGGGGCATTTCTGCCAAGATTGCAAGGATTTCATATATTTTCCCTGTGCCCACACTCCAAAACACACATGCAGATTAATTGGTAAAAGTGACCTTACCCTTAGGTCATAGGGACATTAGACTGTAAATAAAAAAACAGCAATGACAGTTGCAGTATGTGGGAATGTAATTTCAGCTGCATTAAAGGAAAACTATACCCCCAAGAATGAATAGTCAATCAACAGATAGTTTACATTATAATAAGTGACCTATTAAAGAATATTACCAAACTGGAATATATATATCAGTAAATATTGCCCTTTTACATCCTTTCCCTTGAGCCGCCATTTAGTGATGGGCTGTGTGCTCCCTCAGAGATCAGCTGACAGGAAATAATGCAGCTCTAACTGTAACAGGAAGTAGTGTGGGAGCAAAAGGCAGAACTCTGCCCATTCATTGGCTGATGGGGCCTAGCATGTATGTGTGCCTTGGCTTGTTTGTGTGCACTGCGAATCCTATTATCCCAGGGGGCGGCCCTTAGTATTTAAAATGGCAATTTTCTATTTAGGGTTACCCAATAGCATATCTACTAAAAAGTATATTTTTATGAAAATGGTTTATTTAGATAAAGCAGGGATTTACATATGAGCTTGCCTAGTACAGTACAGGTATGGGATCCCTTATCCAGAAAGCTCTGAATTACGGAAAGCCCGTCTCCCATAGACTCCATTTTAATCAAATAATACATGAATTTTAAAACTGATTCCCTTTTCTCTGTAATAATAAAACATGTTGTTTTTACATTTTTAAGTCCCCAAAAATAGTTGTTGTTTACAGTTACAGGTTCTCTAATATGTCCAATCAGGGGCCTTTTTAAACATGGCAATATGTATTTAAAGGAAAACTATACCCCCAGAATGAATACTTAACCGACAGATATATATAACATAACACTTTATATCATATTACGTTGCTTATTGAATAATCTTACCAAACTGGAATATATTTATTAGTAATTTACACTGCTTGGAGTTATAGTTTTCCTTTAAGAGTGAATGAATAGGGATGTTATTAATGTTGCATAAAGTGAAAATGAGCAAGGATGCCATTTGTGGTGCAATAGATTAGATCAGAACAAAGGGTTCATTTTCTTCAACACTCTGCATTGGATTGCATAGTGGGAATAGTCAGGCAACTGCAACAGCAGCAGTGAGGAGGTGACTAGACAGTTAAATATCAATTGCAGAATAAACTCTGTTTTGTTGGAGCCAGCCGTTATATGGCAGCTCCCACTCAGTACTCAGTAGTAAGAAATCCAAGTCCGGCTTGGGACTCCTCCAGTTACATGTGAGTAGGAGAAACAATAGGTTAGCTGAAAGCAGTTCTAATGTGTAGCGCTGGCTCCTTCTGAAAGCTCAGACTCAGGCACAATGCACTGAGATGGCGCCTACTCACCAATATTACAGCTACAAATACATTTGTTGGTTCAAGAATAAAACTTTAAATGGCAGAGGGAATTATTTGCTGTGTAAACAGTGTAATTTAGAAAGAAAAAGTACCCCATAAAAATCATGACAGAATCCCTTGAAGCAGGGTCCTCTTTACCTCCTATATTAGTCAATATTTGTATTTAATCTGTATGTTCAGTGTACACCCTGTGCATTATGTTTATGAATTATAAATTTATGTTCTTAATAATATAATGAGGCATTTAGGGCACAACTATCCAACTGAAATCCTATGGGTCAGGTGTGGCACGCCAAGAGATTTATATGGCCCTCAGTCTATCCAATGGCTCCTTTGGATTCTTTGTATGACAGTAATTATTCTGATTCTCTCACTAGTGATTTGCTATACTGGATTATCCACCATACGGGGATCTTATGAAGTACTTGAACTTGATTTTTAAAGGAGAAATAAACCCTAAAATTTAGTATGGCTAGAAATGCCACATTTTATATACTGAACCTATTACACCAGTCTAAAGGTTCTGCTGAGAAGCTAAGCTTGGGGGTGTTGCAAATCATCAAGCAAAAAAAGAGTTTTGCCTGTCACATAAACTGATGCCACAGGGCTGATTATTAAATCAAATGTTAATTTGACTGGTTTAGCGCTACCATGTACTAATAATTAGAATGAATTAGTAATTGGCCTCATTTTTTTACATTTATATTCTATATATATATATATATATATATATATATATATATATATACAGGTATCGGACTCCTTATCCAGAAACCCGTTATCCAGAAAGCTCTGAATTACGGAAAGCCCGTCTCCCATAGACTCCATTTTAATCAAATAATTCAGAATTTTAAAACTGATTTCCTTTTTCTATTTAGAAATAAAACAGAACCTTGTAATTGATCCCAACTAAGATATAATTAATCCTTATTGGATGCAAAACAATTGTATTTGGTTTAATTAATGTTTTATTGATTTTTTAGTAGACTTAAGGTATTGAGATCCAAATTACGGAAAGACCCCTTATCCGGAATACCCTTGGTCCCGAACATTCTGGATAATGGGTCCTATACCTGTATATGTATATATATATACATTACTGTATATTGTAAGTCAGTTCCTAAGTTGACAACATTTCTTCCCTACTTCCTAGGCTTTAGTTCTCCTTTAATAATAAACATTAACCCTTCATAACTGGAAGCAACCCACATTCTGCATTGCTAATTAGCTACACAGCCCTAGTCTGTGGGGGGGGGGGTATCTTATTAAAACCTTATTAAAATGTAAGATACGCATTATTCTTGGGTTGCTGAGGCCCCCGCACGTCACTACTCATTCTGCTGGATGAATAATTCAGATGCTTGTGCTTGAGATATTTTTGATGTTCCCTAAATGTGCCTAATTGAGCGAATGGTCCTGGAGAAAAACGCTTGAGCGTGTCACAGACACAACGCTTGAAAGAGCAGATGATCAGTGTCATGTATGGGGCCAGGCAGGAAATATATCAGCAGAAGGGCATGAATAAATGAAGGCAGGGGCAGTGAGAGACTTACTGAAGGGTTTATGGACTCTCCTACACGAAGAAGAAGAAAGACTGCAGCATCATAAAGGTTTTGCAGATGGGGATCCTGCATTCATTATCATTCAGCATATTGCAGAGGGAAGCACGCTCCGGAGGGGCGGAAGTATAGGAACAATTGCTGACCCTCTTTAACTGGACACTGCGGAACTCAGGGGAAATATAAAGACTTACTTATTTACAGACAGTGTGGTGGAACTGTGGTGGAGCTTAGTAAGGAGAGAGTGCATATTAATGCATTATGGGAAGAGAATCAATTATAGAGTAAAGGAGAACTATATATCAAAGATGACAGTAGCTGGCTACAATGATAATGTTTAAGTTGTTTTTGTATAGGTACATCATTTGTAGAAATGTGGCAAATGTCAACCAGCTGCTTTCCATAAAATGAGGCAATTGCAAAATGAAATGAATTAGAAATGTTTTTCAATCTATTCAGGAGATGGTTACATTGCCTTTGTGTATACATTACTGGCTAAAGAGATGGAGTGGCTCAAATGAGAGGACTGTGTTTTCCACTTTTGCCTACAATTAATGACCTAAATCAGTCAATAATCTGCCCTTTTGGGGATAATGGCAGACCAAGGCTTTAAGGAAAGACATATATAGTTTTTGTAAATAATTTTACTTAAAATTGCTAGATAAACAAACTCCTGAAAAACTAGTGTTTGGATTCTCATGTGTAAGTGACACTTCCAGACAATCTGCTGGCACTATATCCATATATTAAGTTATGTTAGAATTACTTAACATGTGGCCACACTAAGCACCCACATACATCAGGTATGAGGTAACAGTTGTCGGTTGCCAAAATATAAGGCCTGGTGGGTTAACCTTTCCTGGCTGGCAGAATTATTTCCTCACCATCCCAGAAAAACTACAGCTTAACAAATAAGTAAGCTAGAAATACTGGGCATTATCTTTTGGACTTCTGTACCAGCCCAAGGCAACCACAGGCCTTTCTCAGTGAAGTTCTGTGCCCCCAAAGATGCCCCTTATAGATCCATATTATCTTTTCTGCTGATTCACTGCACTTGCTCTGTGCTGCTACCAGCTGCCTACGCTTAGGGACCAACTCACAATATACAGAATATTAAAGCCATGAAACAAGGCTGATTGACAATTAATTCAGATTCTCATTACTGGCAGCTGAGAAACAAGTGCATCAGAATTTTATACTCAGCCCTGTAGCATCAGCTTATATGACAAACAAACCTCATTTTCTGCTTGATGATATGTGATGCCCTGTAAGCTTAGCTTCACAACATAACATTACATAGTAATTTAGATTAACAAAGACATTTGTCCATTGATTTTAACCTTTAATGTCTATATAAAACCCGCCTAACTGCTAGTTTATCCAGAGAAAGGCAAAAACCCCTTCTGAAGCCTCTCCAATTTGCTTCAGAAAACATTCCTTCCTCGATCTAGTCCCTGGATCAGCTGGAACAATTTTCAATAACCCTGTATTTCCTCGCTTACTAAAACAACATCCAACCCCTTCTTGAAGCTATCTATTTATCTGCCGGTACAACTGATTCAGGGGGAGAGTTCCACAATTGTCACTGTAAAAAACCCTTTTTGGATATTTAGATGGAACCTCCCTTCTTCTAATCAGAATGGGTGCCCTTGTGTCTGCGGGAAGGACCTACTGGTAAATAAAGCAAAAGGGAGAGTTTCTTATATGAGCCCTTTATATATTTATACAGTTATCATATCTCCCATCTATGGCATATCTGATTGCCATAGTGGTTACTACAAGGTACACTGTGACTCGTCTTTGGCTCACGGATAGCATTGTGCCAAATAAGTTCAGGTATTTTCTGTAATGCTTGGGACATGGGAGTCGGTTAGGGGATCTTTCCGTAATTTGGATCTCCATACCTTAAATCTAGTAAAAATTATTTCAAGATTAAATAAACCCAATAGATTGTTTTGTCATCAAACTGCATTTATGCAACCTAGTTAGGACCAAGTACAAGTAAGGTTTTATGACAACTCACTAAAAGGAAATCATTATTGGTCAGCAAATCTGTCCCTTTTTACTTTATTGGAAAATGCACAAAACCGCGAAAATTGGTGAAACTGTGAACATTCATGTAATGCATTGAAGTCAGTGGGTTTTTTGTTGCTTTTTTGTGCAAAATGCATTAAAGTCAATGGGCATTTTCTTTTCTTGCAGTGCTTTTCTTGCCTGTATTTTAAGGCAGGGGTCCCCAACCACCGGGCCGCGAACTGGTGCCGGGCCGCAGCTGCTTGGCACTGGGCCACCGCCGTTCCCCCAGAGCACAATACGTCGTACACAGAGAGGCAGAAATTCAACACACATCGCATTTAAAGGCGCGAACGAACGTGCCGTAAGCAAGAATGCGCGAACGAACGCAGCACGTGCATTCTTGCTTACATCACGTTCGTGTGCGCCTTTAAATGCGATGCGCATTGAATTTAATAAATAATAAATTACATAAATATAAGACCCCGCCTGCAATTTGCGCTGCGTGCTACCCCCCCGTGGAAAAATTTTTCTCCTTGCAACCGGTCCTTGGAAAAATAGAGGTTGGGGTCCGGCCCTGATTGTATGAGGGGCTACTGGAGCCTGAGAGGGGCCTGTAAAATAGGCAACCTGTGAAGCAAATGCTGTGAAAGTCCATGTACTGAATGGTGAGAGAATGGTCTCTCTGAGGAACTGCAGCAAAGTGCAGCAAACAGAAAGGTACCTTGATTGATTTGGGTGGAGAAAGCCCATATAGGCCCTGAGGAGTAAGGGTCCTTCATCTGTTTAACCAGAGACATTGGAGAAACAGTTAAGTACATTTTTGAAAACTGCTTTAAACTGAAGTTGGTGTCCCAGTTTTCCGTCTGCATTCAGTCTGCCATTAGCAGTTTGAGCAAGTCCCCACAAGCGTACACTGGGGATGGATCTGTAGGCTGCATTCATATCCACATGCAATCTGCACACTTACAACTTTATATTGAGCCATCTGATACACTACATTTATCAATGTACGATTGGGTACTATTAAAAGAAAATGTAATTTTTCCAAGTTTTAGAACTGTGTGTATTTTCTGCAATTTTTTTGTTAATTTGCACAACTTTTCTACTGTACTTTGAGACAATTTGTGCGACAAAATCGTATTTGTCGCATTGAGTACAAACATTTCATAATTCATTCAAGCTTCAGTATCATGACTTTCCTTGGGCCAGGTTGGAGCTGCAGAGTGCCATTGAGCCCTATGAGAGACTTTCCTTGGGCAGGGTTGGAGCTTCAGAGTGCCATTGAGCCCTATGGGAGACTTTCCTTGGGCCGCGTTGGAGCTGCAGAGTGCTATTGAGCGCTATGGGAGACTTTCCTTGGGCCGGGTTGGAGCTGCAGAGTGCCATTGAGCCCTATGGGAGACTTTCCTTGGGCCAGGTTGGAGCTGCAGAGTGCCATTGAGCCCTATGGGAGACTTTCCTTGGGCCGGGTTGGAGCTGCAGAGTGCCATTGAGCCCTATGGGAGACTTTCCTTGGGCCGGGTTGGAGCTGCAGAGTGCCATTGAGCCCTATGGGAGACTTTCCTTGGGCCGGGTTGGAGCTGCAGAGTGCCATTGAGCCCTATGGGAGACTTTCCTTGGGCCGGGTTGGAGCTGCAGAGTGCCATTGAGCCCTATGGGAGACTTTCCTTGGGCCGGGTTGGAGCTGCAGAGTGCCATTGAGCCCTATGGGAGACTTTCCTTGGGCCGGGTTGGAGCTGCAGAGTGCCACTGAGTCCTATGGGAGACTTTCCTTGGGCCGGGTTGGAGCTGCAGAGTGCCATTGAGCCCTATGGGAGACTTTCCTTGGGCCGGGTTGGAGCTGCAGAGTGCCACTGAGCCCTATGGGAGACTTTCCTTGGGCTGGGTTGGAGCTGCAGAGTGCCATTGAGCCCTATGGGAGACTTTCCTTGGGCTGGGTTGGAGCTGCAGAGTGCCATTGAGCCCTATGGGAGACTTTCCTTGGGCCGGGTTGGAGCTGCAGAGTGCCATTGAGCCCTATGGGAGACTTTCCTTGGGCCGGGTTGGAGCTGCAGAGTGCCATTGAGCCCTATGGGAGACTTTCCTTGGGCCGGGTTGGAGCTGCAGAGTGCCATTGAGTCCTATGGGAGGCTTCCAAAAACATGCACAGAAGGTTAAAAGTCAGAAAGTTTTTTGTGCCTTTTATGATTGTTTGGATACGAAAATTTAGGAATTTTTGTACTTTAAGCGCACATCAGAAAATATCGTATTTGATCCGATCGTACTAACTGTGGACTGGGTTTTATAAAGAACACTAAGAAATCTCAGCACATTGCAGACATAGGAACCATCTCAGGAGCTTGTCTGGGATTCTTAGAATATCTGGGTTTGATCCCAGGCCCTAGGAAAGCATGTATTTAATTGTGTCTTAAGGAATCCATTTACTGGCCAACCCCATGTGGTATCCGTGATCTAGAGATCCAGGGAAGTATACACAGTATAGCCATCTTTCTTTTTTTTTGTTCATTTGCACTGCCAACTGGAGATGTTGCTACACAAGGCTAAAAGGCTAAACATTAGCAAACATATCCTGTAGAAAATCCCTGGGCCCCGCTATTCTCTCATCATGTATTTGGTTTAGAGGTCAGATACGATCAACTGACAATTTAAAGGGCCCCTGACCTTCTTTTTTTTTTCCTATGTGGTTTTCCATTGGAAATACCTCAGTGTATTCTTAAAGAGAAACTATGCCTCCTTCTGACATGAGCTCATTAAGTTGGGGTTATGTAAAAAAAGGTGCAAAAACTCAATATAAAATTCCAGTAGTTATATAAATGTAATTTTTTTACACAGACATACCTAATTCCACATATTGAAAGAAAACCATAATAATCAATCTCTGAGCTTGCTGTGATCAGTTCCCCATCCCCCTTAGGCTCACCGTGTCATGCAACCAATTCCTCACCCTTTTTCATTTTGAAGTCATAGTTTCTGGATCTTGAGGTCCCTCTGCTTTCCATAGTGGATGATACACAGATTATCTGGAGAGAAGTGGGGCTGCAGGTCCCATAATCCATAGCTTCACAATGAAACAATGTCAGGGAGACACTTTAAACCTAATGGGATGGGGAACTGGTCCTCCATTTCTACATAAGTACAACTAAATGAGCTCCTGTCAAAAAAATGGGTATATTTTCTCCTTGGTAAGAGCTCCTTGGCATCTTTAAAAATGATTTTGTTGTTATAATAAAGAGTTAAGGAATATAAAGTACATTATAATGGATGGTAACATCTTAGATAAGAGAGATAATTAACAAATGCCAGGTGCAGTGCAAAGTACATTCAAATTCTATTCACAAAGGTACTTGCACCATCATCTAAACTCGTGCCTTGCATTAAAAGTACAGGGGGCAAGGGAGCCCTGCCAGTATCCTTTGTGTAAAAAAAAAATGAATGGCACAGTAACGCCTTTGGGCACCGTGTGCATTGGTACGAAAGGAAAACAATTCACAGCTCTGTGACACAGGCAAAGCATTAATGCCACATGTGTGCAGTTTACTAGTGTGAATAATACTAAGCAGGTTCCCCAGTAATTCTGTTGGAATTCTGGGAAATAATACTAAAAAGCGGGTAAAAAAAATATGGAAATTTTAATCTACTTTTTGCAGTTTGTAAACTGCATCGGCATTTGCTATTGAGCCCTAGAATGTTTTATTTTTGGTGCCATCAGTTAGCTCACTGTTTGCATTTCTGCACAGGCTTCTGTATCCTGTGTGTACGTGATGAGAAAATAGAGGTATTCGCTTGGGTTCAAGGGGCAAATGAGGACAGTGCATTACAATAATGTGAAAAAGCCAGAGAGGGAGATGGAAGCCAGATAAGATTATTGGTTAATAAAGAAAAGATAATAACAGCAATAGTGCACAGGGCATTTTTACTCGCCGCAGCCCCTAAAGGAAAACAATTTCCTAACAGTGGCTTCTTTCTTTTAATTAGAATAAAAATGCACGGCCGTCATGCAAAGTGACTTCTGTATGATCGACACTTGCCACTTGCACTGCAGTGTGCCAGATGCAGCGTACTGACAATTTACTATTATATGTTGTTGCAAATGATTTCTGTTTTTAATTCCTGTCCATTGTTTCAGGAGTCAGAAGCAGAAGTGTGGAGAATATAAACAGACAAAAACTGCTTTAAACAGCAATTTACAACTACTGGTATTTTTGGAATTCTTATATAGTGGACAGTTGCTTCAAACCACAAGTTATTTTTATTTCCTAGTGGCCATTTTGTGCTGAGTGTGCGGCACACCCCTGAACTACTTTTACACAGTTATCTGTTTTTTGTTCTGACTTTTTTCCCTTGAGGCTGGTCACGCTCGAATGTTAACATTAAAATTAAATAATAAAAATAAAAAGTAAAAAAAGATATAATAAAATAAAAAAAAATACAATTTGTAAATACAGGTTTATTTGTAAATGTTATTGATATTGAAAGCAACCTGATCATTGATTTTCTCTGTGCAGCTTGTCCTGGCTGTTGAAACAATGTAGCAGAAGTCACTTCTTATTTAGCCAAGATTCCCAATGCCCTTTATGCTTCCTCACAAACTTACTAATTACAGAACATGTAAGGCATTCTTGGAAATGGATTCTTGCTGTTAAAGGAACAGTTCAGTGTAAAAATAAAACTGGGTAACCAGATGGCTGTTAGCAAAAAATGTAATATATAAAGGCTGAAATGACCAGATGTCTAACATAATAACCAGAACCCACCTTCCTCTTTTGCAGCACTTTAACCTGTTAGTCAGTCAGTGACTAACAGGAAAGGGGCATAGCTGTCAAACCCCCCCCCCCCCCATTTCGATTGAGACCGAATAAAATGTTTTAAAATTTTTTCGAAGTTATAGAACTGTACGTATTTTTTGTGATTTTTTCATTAATTTGTGCAACTTTTTTGTACTTTGCAACAATTTGCGCGACAAAATTGCATTTGTCGCAACGAATACGAAAGTTTCGGATTCATTAAAGCTTCAGTATGGTGACTTTCCTTGGGCCAGGTTGGAGCTGCAGCGTCCTATGGGAGACTTCTAAAATCATGCACAGAAGGTTCAAAGTCAGAAAGGTTTTCGTGCCGTTTACGATCGTTCGGATACGAAAATTTTGGAACTCTCGGACATTTCGTGACTATCCCAAACAATCATTTCAATACTACATTTTCAGATCGTAAGTACGGAATTTTCATATTCAAACGAAAAGAATTTTCGTGACATTTGCGATCATCAGAAATGATCGGATTTTGTAATTTGGATTCGTACCTTAGTGAATCTGGCCCTAAATTTACCAGATTATTTGAAAACGCAGGGGACACTTCTAATAAATGCATATTTCTGGACTGCATCTAAAGGTGGCCATACATGGGCCGATTGCAGCTGCCGATATCGGTCCCTTAGACCAATTCGGACCACATTGGCTTGTTGATGCGGTCCCTAAACCGATTGCGCCTATTACCGGCATTCTAAATTTATTCGGCCAAATGACCGAATTAGCCTGAATTCACCCGATATTGCCCACCCGTTGGTGGGGATATCGGGAGAAGATTAGCTCGCTTGGCGACCTTAAGGCATATAAATGAATGTACAATCAGTGTAGCCCTCGCTGGCATTTCTTGCCTTTCCCCCTAGTTTTTCAGATAAAAAAGGAAAAAGTTCCTCTTCTGCCTACCCCTACATACAAACCAAGGGGAACATTCATCAGCCAATGAATGGACCGAGCTCTGTCTGTTTATGCCGATATGGTGAGATTACCACACTACTTCCTGTTATAGTCAGAGCTGCATTATTTCCTGTCAGGCAATCTCTAAGGGAGCACCCAGCCCAGCACAAAATGGCAGTTCATTGTAACAGATGTAAAAGGGAAATATTTACTGGTTTACTTTTAGGTGCAGAGACAATGCAGTTTATCTTAAATTGTAATATTTGGCCACATTTTTCAAGGAGGATTCAGTAATTTGAATGAACCCAAAAATGATGGGTTCGGTGCAGGCCTAATCAATATCTATTAATGCAAGGCAAGAAAATCCCCAGGTGTTTGATAGTTTTACATGAACAAATCAGAAGCGGCACTATTGGCAACTTCACCTACAATCCCTGTCTCTATAGTGAAACCAGAGTTTGCACTAGAATGCATCAAATACATACATCACTTCTCCAGAATTCATTTCACATAATATAAACCCGAATCAAAACCCTTATAAGAATATAAAATGCAACATCTGTAGCCAAACATACACACAGACTCCACAAAATAATGCAGCCTGTCCATGCAATGTGCATCGTGCGTACACAACATTTGCACAAAGACACACTTTTATGAATCCATCACAATCTAATTATCTGCTACAGGAAACTATTTTTGAATTTCCCCATATTCTGATACATTAGGTTTTTGAAGCGAATCTATAAAGAGCTGCAAGGCGCATTCAGCACACAGGATCCTTCTGCTTTCCCTCTGCTTCCCTTCCCCCTCACTCTCTGGCAATAAGAGCTATTTACAGACAGGGGATGTCACAGAGCAGTAATTACTTAAGCATCAGGAATGAATCATACCCATTACCTGCAGCCACTCCATGTCAAATGGTAAGGCTGCTTGTCAGAATAACATCCAGTGGGTACTGTGTGCAACCAACCCTGGAGTGCAGTTAATCACAGAATTCACAATGTCGCTGCACTCAGGCCTGGATTTATCCTTCTTTCAGGCCAATTTACAAAACCTACTTAACCAAGTGCAGTTGATAGAAAGGGCAGCACTTAGATAAAAGTGTTATATCCCCTCCAACACCCCTTTATGAAAAACACATTATGTAGACTTGAGCTTGACTCCATGTTAAGTTTATTTCGCCAATTCTTTTTTTAAGTTTATTTTATCCGTGTTACATTTAACTCCATGTTGAGTTTATTTCATCAATTCATTTGTTTCCTGCTTTCATCATCTCAAGTGAAATCATCTAGTCAGCTGCAATTATTCTTCAGATCCCATATAACAAAGCTGTAACAACATAACTGCATAGAGACATAAAATGCCATATAATGTCATTTAGTTTTTTTACAAGCAGTTTATTGCTTCTTACAATCTAAAGGTGGCCATACATGGTATCATTCGCTTGTTTGGCGAGGTCTCCAAATGAGCAAATCTTTCCTCCTAATATGCCCACCTTTGGTGATCAATTTAATGCTAATGCTATTGTTTGGCCTTAAGACCAATAATGTAGGGGAAATGAGAAGTGAGTGAGGACTGCATTAATGACACCATGTGGTCCTCAATCTGACAGGAAAATAAAGCCTGCCAGATTGACATATTTTTTTGGCCAAATATCTGTCAGAGAGGGCTATCGCAGGGCCCCATACATAGTTAGATAAGCTGCCAAATCAGTTTGAAGAAAGGACAAACAGCAGCTTAAATCTGCCCATGTATGGGCATGTGTATGGTGCATGAGTTAGTCATTGAAGCTACATTACAACAGAGAAATGTTCACTATAAAACATAATTAAACATATACTTTAGATCCAGAATCCAGAATTAGTAGCAGTAATATCAAATTAGCATTAGGCATAGCTTTAAGTCAATTTTTAAATGTAGGGTAAATAGTTACAGAGATTATTAAGGTTGAAAAAATACAAAATTCCATCCAGTTCAACCCCTCCAACTGAACCCCAGTTAACATATATACACACACTCATACCAACCTATCTATACACTTACATGTATATATCTATATATACCAATATGTATACTAGTTGTAGATTTTAGTATCAACATAGCTTTGGGTGTTATGCTTGTTCAAGAACTCATCCAGGCCCCTCTTATAGGCATTAACAGAATCTGCAACATCACATCACAACATCACTAGGAAGGGCATTCCCCAACCTCACTGCCCTCACCTCGACGAACCCCCTACTCTGTTTTGAATAAAAGTTCATGTTGTCTAGTCTAAAGGTGTGGCCTCTTGTTCTTTGATCTTTTCTAAGAGTAATCATGTCCCTGCGCAAGTTCCAAAGAAAACAACCCCAACCTTGGCAATCTTTCCTTATAGTTTAATTTTTCAGTTCTTTTTACCAGTTTAGTTGCACATCTCTGCACTCTCTCCAGCTCATTAATATCCTTCTGGAGCCAAAAATTGCACCTTACCAGAGACCTATAAGAGAGGCCTTACCAGAGACCTATAAGAGAGGCCTTACCAGAGATTTATAAGAGAGGCCTTACCAGAGACCTATAAGAGAGGCCTTACCAGAGACCTATAAGAGAGGCCTTACCAGAGACCTATAAGAGAGGCCTTACCAGAGACCTATAAGAGAGGCCTTACCAGAGACCTATAAGAGAGGCCTTACCAGAGACTTATAAGAGAGGCCTTACCAGAGACCTATAAGAGAGGCCTTACCAGAGACTTATAAGAGAGGCCTTACCAGAGAACTAAGAGGCAAAATTATATAATTTATTATCCCTTGAGTTAATACCCTTTTTATGCAAGACAGTACTTTATTTGCTGTAGTAGCAAAACTGCCCAGACTTACACAGCTTGTTACCACAAAAATTACCAAATCCTTCTCAATTAAGGATCTCCCGAACACACTATCACTATTTAGTGTCTAACTCACATTTACATTATTTTTACCAAAGTGAATAACCTTACACTTATGAACATTAAACCTAATTTTTCAGTTTGCTGGCAGTTTTTCTAGTTTTGTCAGTTACTATGCAAAGTGCCAGCATCTTGCTGTCACTAAAGGGCACAATGTAGTATCATCAGCAAAAATAGCAGCAGCACTTTCAATGCCCACCTCCAGGTCATTAACACACAAGTTAAAAAGCAATGGCCCAAGAACTGACCCCAGCGCTGGATTTCTAACCACTGTGCCTTACAGAAAGGACTGGATTAAGAATGGGCCATGTATATGGATGTATGTTTATTTAATCCATATATTTTTTTTATTATAAGACTCATTGTTTCATTTTTAATTTGACAATGACAAAAAGCTTTGTACAAATCAGCCCCTCCCTTTCCCCAAGTTATTGCCTGTGTCTCAATCTTATAGAGATAGATAAGCAGTCATATCAGAATACAACTCAAATACAGCTGTACATCTGTATTCTGATATGACTGCTTGTTCTCCATTCTACTATGAGTAGCCTGTATTGTGCAGGGTTTTACTTTTATTAAACAGTATTACACTAGTTTTGTATTCCCTTCTCTTTTCATACGTTTGCTTGTGAGGATTCGTCCATTTACCCCAATGGAACCTGGCTGATGATCATTGTATGCTTTGGCATTTGTATCTGGTGAGTGGGAACACTTACCAAACAGTGTCGGTGGAGGATTTTGATTGTACTCTGCACTTTTTTTATTGTTTTATTACATGGTGTGTTGCTTCTCACTTAGGGTTTTATTGCCCTTTTATACAAAACGTATTACACTATTTGTTTTTTGTTTCTTTTTGTTTTATGCACTTCCACTATATCTTTTATGAGTGCATTTTCTATATTTGACTTCCTGATTGCTCTTTTACAACACTTGTCCGTAATGCTCCTACATTTACTTCCTAAGGTAATAAATTGAAAATACTAATGACTTAATATAATTTTAAATGAAAACCATTCTGTTGTGTGTTTTTAGCAGAATAATAATGATTTCCCAATTTATGCTCTCAAGTACTGCCCTTAAGGTGCTAAAATTTGCTTTTATGAAATTCACAGTCTTTGTTGCTCCAGTCTATATTTGCTTTTTGCACCAGACATAAAATGGGATAAAATTATGGTCACTTTTACCCAGGGTTTTCACTAGCACATTTGCTATATGTGCTGGGTCATTAAGGAGCACGAGATCCAATATAGCATGGTTTCTGGTTGGCTCCTCAACAACCTGTGACATAAAATAGCCATGCAACAAGTTTATAAATGTGTTCCCATTAACTGTCCTGGCAGTATTGTTGCTCCAGTCAATATCTGAGTAATTAAAATCCTCCATTATCATCACTTGCCCCAAACTAGCAGCCTTTTCTATTTGCAACAGTAGCTGAGCCTCTTCCTCTTCACTTAAACTAGGGGGCACATTTACTAACCCACGAACTGGCCGAATGCGTCCGATTGCGTTTTTTTCATAATGATCGGTATTTTGCGATTTTTTCGGAAAATTGACGCTACTTTTTCGTTACCAATACGATTTTTGCGAAAAAACACGAGTTTTTCGTAGCCATTCCGAAAGTTGCGATTTTTTCGTAGTGTTAAAACTTGCGCGAAACGTCGCGCCTTTTAAGTTTTAACGCTACGAAAAAAGCGCAACTTTTCGCGCAAGTTTTAACGCTACAAAAAATCGCAACTTTCGGAATGGCTACGAAAAACTCGCGTTTTTTCGCGCAAATCGTATTGGTAATGAAAAAGTCGCGATAATTTCCGAAAAGTCGTAAAGGCGCCGAAAAAATTGCAAAAAATACGAAAAAGTCGCAAAATGTTCGTTTTCAAATCGGATTTTTCCAATTCGGACTCGGATTCGACCCATAGTAAATGTGCCCCTAGGGGTCTATAGCATACCCCAATGCTATTGCATATCTCTATGTATCAAACGCTTTGGCAAAATCCAAAAAGATCACATCCAGTGTCGGACTGGCCCACAGGGATACCAGGAAAACTCCCGGTGGGCCCAGGTGTCAGTGGGCCCTCTTGCTTCTAATTATTTATAATAATTAATATATGTATTAATTTATTAATCATTTATTTCATGGTCATTCCCTATTTCTGTATGGGTACAAGGAAACTTAGAGATAGAAGATAGATAGATAGATAGATAGATAGATAGATAGATAGATAGATAGAGTAGAGTATCGTATGTAGAGAAAAGAGGCTAGGATAATAAAGAGTTTGAGGGAGGAGAGGAAGAATTAAAGTTTTGAAAGGGTTTTCTGGTTGGCCCCTGCCATCTTGGTCCGACACTGATCACATCTACTGCACCCCCACTGTCCAGCTTCTTACGAACCTCATCATAAAAAGCAATCAGATTTGTCTGACAAGATCTATCCTCCAGAAAGTTATTTTGATTACTGCTCATAATGCTGTTCTTCAGAACATAATTTTTAATGTGATCCACTAACAGATGTCAAACTTACAGGCCTATATTTGGCAGGCTGAAATAGTAATGTCTTTTTATTTACAGTATTGGTATTAAATCAGCTTTCCTCCAATCCATAGGTATATACAAGATGAAAGTGAGTCCGAGAAAATCAGATATAGATGACTGGCTAAAACTGAACTAGGGTATTTAAATACCCACAGCAATCTCCTCCTGTTAACCTCTGCACACTGTCTATTACTTTCATTCATATAGTCATGTATAAATTATAACAATTATAGACAGTGTACAGCGGGTAATAGGAGTAGATGTTTAAAGTGTAAATGGTGGGTGTTTTCCTGCTAATCCATAGAAGTGGGTGCTGTGTTCTAAGAAATGCCTTCAGACTATGGGCTATGCTGGCCAGATGACTTTAACAGGGAAAGCTTTCTGCCGTGCAGGGTACATGTTGACAGCTTTACTGGCAGCACAAGTTCCTATTGTAATCACTTTGTGTCATTGCTGTGTTGTACAGTTATATTTATGGCTGAGGTGTAATTATTTGATGCCAATTAACACATTTACACAAGTCCATGAAACGCCACACCTGTGTAATGTAATTAAAATGGCAAAGTTTGCTAGCAACCCATAGCAATCAATCAGCAAGTAGCATTCAGTAGTCATCCATCTGAAGTATACATCACTGGGCAAATCTTGCCCCTTATTACATTACCCTGGAGTTCTCACTGATGAGTATATAACACAATGTTGTAATTTTTTTGGTTAGCAAAAAGTCATGTTAGCATGGGGTTAATATGAGGTCCCCATTGTATATTTTCTTGTCACAGTTGCTGATGTAACACATTGCAATTTGCCTTAGAATCTGCATCAGCACAGTCAAAACAATATGAGCCTTCCAAGAGCTGTAGTTGCACAGAGGAGTCCCACGCGGCCCCTGGTGTATTGCACTGACGGCACCTAAAAGCAGATGGCTCACTGTGCTGCGACATGGCACCTCTTACACAATAAACTTGTTTCACTCAGAGACATCAGTGTTTAGTAGCCTGCGAGTAAACAGACTCATCCCACAGAATAACACTAATGCCTGTGACATCACAGTGGGTCGGGGTGTCAAGTCAAACGATATACATTGTAATTTGTGTTTGCAATTAAAAGACATTTGTTTTTATGGGTATCCATGGCGAATGATTAACAATCTCTGTAAGGCTAGCATAATAGGATACTTTAAAAAGCAATTTTAGCCCCTTCCCCTCGTATAAAGGGGATAGAAAGTAAAAAAAATAATTCTTTAATTAATAACGTAACCGATTAAACATGGCAAAAGGTGCCAGATGACATATTCAGTGTACATATTTAGATATCACCAGGGCAGGGTGCAAAAGACAAAGGGGCCGATTCACTAAAGGTTGATATTATGAGCGCTATTTATAGCATGCGTTAAAAATTGTATTGCTTCTTATTTTTTGCAACTTAATGCACAATTCACTATAGGATACTTGCGTTAATTTACACGCGATGTTATTTGCATTATTTAACTCGCGATGAGCGTTTTTCTTGCTTTATTTTCCGCATGTGCGTTCATTCCCAATGCACGCGATATATTTCGCCACTTGCTATATTAGCGCACGATTTAATGCATGATTTAACGCACGTAACCATTACGTTCGTAAAACTACTTCTGAAAATCACCATTTCCCTGCAAACTGGAGGCTGCATCACTCTAGGGCCAACACAGACTGGAATAAATCCCACTGCAAAGTCCATATTGTGTTGCCAAAATCTCACCAACCATGATTTTCTTTAAGTATCGCCTGCCCCAAGTAGGTGTTAATTTTCGCACAGACTAAGGCTGATGCCACACGTGGCGTTTTTATGCTGCGTATTTTCTAATTCTCTCAGCGGCTGAAAAACGCCTGATATCATCATCCATAGAAATAACTTGAAAAGACTGGAAGCAAACCGCACAAAGCGTAAATATGCTAGAAAACGCCTTAGCACAGATTTTTCAAGCGAGCTATTCCTATGTATACACAAAGGCAGCTGCGGAAATACGGAATACGCAGCGGAAATACGCGGCGTTTTTTACTATTTTGCACTATTAGCACCATGGAAACGGAATTTGCTACGTCACCAGTACTAGGCTGGAATACGCCATAGTCAGGGGCTGTGTGGCTTGTGTGGCGTTTTTAGGCTGAGAAAAAACGCAGCGTAAAAATGCCACGTGTGGCATCAGCCTAATGCGATATTTACTTATGTGTTAATCATGCCTTAGTACTATTTCTATGCGTTAATTAACGCAATGCGTTAAAATGAATGCCTTGCGATGATGCCTTATTTAGCGATATGCGTCTTAACGCATGCGAAAAGACTTTGATGAATCGCTTATTGATCGCTTCAATTTTAATGCCAAAAACCATGCCATAACGCTTATCGCACTTTAGTGAATCAGCCCCAAAATGTGTATAGGTAAGGGTTAACACTCAGATGATACAGAAGACAGACAGCCACAGTGACACACAGCATTTCAAATATCCGCAGCCAGCTTTAGCAAAAGCAAAATAAAATTAGGAAAGACTGCAAAAAGTGCTTTAGTGAGTATTCCTACAGAATATTGTACAGACAGCTGAATTATAACACAATCTGCAATGGCCTTTGTTTTGTATTTTCTTGTGGTCTTTAAATTATTTACATTTTTACTATGCAGCTTACATTTTTTCAGTATTAACGGATTGCCAGGGGTTAATTACCTTACCCCTGATGGTGGAAAGAGCTATAATGTGAAAGCTAATCATTTAAAAAAACATATAAAATAAAAAATGAAGGGTAATTGAAAGGTTGCTTGGAATAGGTATAGCTATAACTTTCAAAAAGGGGTAGATTTATTAAAATATGAGATTGGACTTTACTGTAGAAATTTCACCCACTTTCTATTGATTCCTATGGGATTTTTAAAAGTGTATTTATCAGTGGGTGAATGTTACCATTTGATAAATACGCTCCTAAAAATCCCATAGGAATGAGTATAGGGTGTGGAGAAGTTCTTTTATGGTAAACTCCAATCTTGAATTTTGATAAATCTGCCCCAAAGTTCATTAAAAGTTAAACTTCCCTCTTAGCAAAGTAACAATACATTAGAAATATAACTAATATGGAATATCTCTATCTTAAACGTAATCTTGTTCTGTTGTAAAAGCCAATCCCAACACACCCAGAAGAAATACAATTCCATTTTCTCGGCTTGACTTAAATAGATCAATCAGAAGCTGTTTCCCAAATGTGACAGTTGCGTGTCTGCTGCCAGTGTAGCTCATAGACCAGACTGCACTGCTCATCTGCTCTGATATATGACAGTGTTTCAAAAGAGAATTTTTTTCAGCGACTCTGACATATGCAAATATTACAGCCTGAGTCTGCAGGAACAAATGTGGGATTTTTTTGAGAGAAAATGGTGGGTACATACAATTGTATGGCACACACAAAAGAAGGATGCAAAATATTATGCACCCTTACACCATTCACATAAGGTTCACCATTCTTGTGCTCATCCTTGCTGCTTGCACTTGTGGGGACTGCCAATATGCCCACCAATGTGTGCCAATATGCCCACCCAGCCTACTTTGAGAAATAGTGCACAAGTGCACATAGTGACACAAGGGACACTTGGAAGCCTGGGCATGGTGGTGGGTTCTGGATTGCACTAGCAGGTAGCTTTAGTAGTTGCTACTGACTTGCAGCAAACAAATTTTTAATGCCATTATTAATGTCACCCTGAGTAATGTTAATTACTTGTGCCCAGTTCACATAAATGCACAATTCAGTTGTTTCTGTACATTTGTTATCTACTTGCAGTAAGCAGCAACTTTGGTGTAAGTGTAAGGGCTCTGGTGCACAGGGAGATTTGTAGCGGGCGACTAATCTCCCCATGTGCCAGAGCCCTAAATGTCTTAACTCTTGCGGTTGCACAGCTGGCACCCATGTCAATACTATTTGGCACACAAAATGATCTCCCATGCAGGCTAACCCTCAAAATCTGATCAAAATCTCCCATGTGGTTTAGCCCTTTAAAGATAGTAAATGGCGTATCGGCACTTTTAACAAATGTGCAAACCAGCCAAGTGAGCTCTTCAACTCTCCCACTCTGCAACTGCCATGTGCCCCCAGCAGTGGTAATTACATGGCTTGTAGATGGAGTGGCAGGGAATATGGATCTGCATCAGTAAATAAAGATGGCCATACATGAGCAGATTTCAGCTGCCTAGTACGGGCACCCCCAATGGGCCTACCTGACCGATATCTGGCCTAAAATTGGCCAGATGTCAATCTGGCAGGTTTGATTGTCCCGCCAGATGGGGGACCGCATCAGCTCATTGACGCAGCCCTTGCTCCAGTCGGTCCTATTACCATTGTTGTAATTCAATATCGCCCTTTGGTGGGCATATTAGTGGCAAGATCTGCTTGTTTGGTGAGCAAGATCTTACGGTGTATGGCCACCCTTAGACACAAGACTGATGTACAAGTCAGTCTTCCGGGGAATGATCATAGCTTGTTCCTGAAATCTACTCTAGCCCAAATAAGCCAAACTATATGTGTAGCATGAGGCATATAAGTACCTTCATTTTTTAAAGAAGGCTTTTACAGTATTTGTCGTATTCATTGCTACCTAAATACAAAGTGAATGCTTCAAGAAGAAAGTATTAGGCTAGAAACCTGGGGGTCTGAAAGTGCAGTTAAATGAGCATTAAGGGGTGCTGCAACTTGCATCCCAATTGCTACCATGTAAATGTGCAATTGTGTCCATATAAAAGCATTGGCGCATCTGTGGTAGCTGCAATTACCTGCGCACCTGCAACTGTGCTGAAAAAATATTGGAAACGCTGCATTGTGGGTAAAAAACATTGACATTAGTATTAGAAAATGTAACTTTACACACCGCACTTGTGATCAAAAATGACCCTTATGATTTGGGCTTCTGTACCAGCCCAAGTCCACCATAGCCCATTAGCAGTGAAGATCTGACCCTGCGCCTATAGTAGTTGTGCCTGATTGCTGATAGCTGGCCTTCACTTTCTGCTATTGTTTTGATGATTTGTCCCAACCCCTAAACTCAGCATCTCAACAGAGCAAACTGAGCATGTGCAAGATCACTGACACTGAAAATATGGATAACCAGAAATAGAAGATCCCTCTCTTCTATTTCTGGTCAGTGATCCTGCACGGTGTGCTTCTGTATACAACTCTCTGCAGCAGGGCAGTCCTTACCAGTGGTGGTGGTGACGTTCTGTTATTGCTATATAACGTTCTTTGCATATGTGCGCATGTGCTGGAATGTCTGTTGCTATAGTAACAGCAATACTGGAGTTAGGTATTTCCGTTACTATGTCAACAACCAGCTGCTAGGCCCTGCTTTAGCGTGAAGTGCAGAAGAAGCACAAGGCCCAGGACAGCAGCCACAGCTCGCCCCTCCCTGAAAGCACTGCTTTGCTTTGCTGGGCTGGTACCATAAATTCAGTTAGGGGAGTAATTGGCGAGAAAGCAGACCCTGTGGCCATAAGGGGGGCCAGGAATGTAATGGGTCCCTCAGTTCCCTAATTGATGGGTAATTTCACAATATATTACAAATAACAGGACAATTTCTACAGGTTTTAGACAAGTTTTAGACAGGGACGGAACTAGGGTTAGGCAGAGTAGCATGCAACAGGATGGCCCCCAAACAGGAGCACTGTATCTTAATCTTAGTTACCTGCACTGGGGACATGATGAGTGTCCAGCAGGGGAGAGGTGGTGGCGGTGAGTCGATTAGAACTTGGCCCAACAATGGTTTGGCCCTACATTTAATTTACTTTGGGGTCCAATAATATCTAGTAATGGATCCACTGAGTTCAGCATAGAAAACCAGCATGTCCAGCCATAATCGTTTTTAGGCTTCTGTTCTCTTTTAAGGGAGAAGTAAAGTTTGGAGTCTGTATTTTTGTCATGCAGTTGCAAAATATTTCTAGGTACCACCTCCTTTCAGGTGCAATAAAGTACAGAACATCCACACAAATGACCTTATAAACCCACCGTTATCATGGTCCAACTCTACGTTCCCCCCCTGGGGGAGTCCAGTTGGTGAAACACTGAATAGCTAATAATTAAAAAAAGTTATAAAGGGAATCCATAGTATATGACAAGTGTTAATAGTTGTTAAGCACCGTGTGCCCCTGCCCTAAACCGTCTTAACGGCTGATAACAGAAATTATGAGAATATATACTAAACCAGCCTTTAACTCAATTTCAGGTGCTTTCTTGGAAGTTGGTGGTTTAAACACATCAATAAAAAGGAAAAAGGTGTTAGATTACAGTGAGAAAAAACCCACATTATTCTCTTACAGAAAGCTCAGTAGCATCAAAGAGACAGTCAATGGTGGTAAATCAAGTGGTGATTGATCCATCTTATAGAACTAAATCAAGGCGTGTAGCAATATTGATTAACAAAGCGTTCCACTACTCAATCCTAAAATCGCATAAGGATGAAAATGGTTATTATCTGGTAATTTAGGTATTCAAGGATTAGTATACAGCATGGTAAATATAAATGCACCTAACACCCATAAATGTTTTTTTCACAAATAGCTTGCAATGGATTGACTCCTGGGGGGCTATGAATATCATACTGTATGGAGACACAAAAGTGGTCTGGGCAGATTTTTTTTGGACAAACCAGGGAAATCCACTCCATACTACACATCAGAGCAAAACCTCTACCACTGTGTGGTCTTTTATGAATACACAACACATATCACCATATTTATCCCACAACCAAAGATTGTATTTGTTTCACAGGGGCTGCTGCCTAACCTAATATCAGCCAAGATAGAAAAAAACTGATGTTTCACAGTAAGGCCAACTGAATTGAAATGAGCTGCTTGATATAATTGTTATTATTTTATTGTTTAAATTGCTTTTACCATTTCTTTTAGTTTACATACATATCTTTGCACATCATAATAAGCGGACATAAATTGTATCTGCTTCTGTTTTATATTATGATGCAAAACTAAAATAAACACATTCTCTAAAAAAAAACAAAAACAAATTGTCCTTTAATAATTATGCACTCGGCCCTTGTATACTGCTCCCACTTCTCTCAAGATATGAAAATAAAATTGCTCCTCCAGTGCAGTCACGACAGATCTGAAGCGTTACAAGCCCATTAAACAATCTGTTTAATTCTAGCAGACTCAGAAAAAATGATATAATTAGGAGCCTGTAGTGTCTGTCTAGAAATAAACAGCTTTGATGGGTCAATTGGCTCTTATCTGTCACCAAATTCTATGTTTCTGCTTTACCCATACATAATATAATGTAATAAGATAATGTCTGCCTTTTATCTCCAGCTAGAATATTTATCTGTCATTAAAATATCATGTCAAGCAGAAAACAGTAACAGCAGGAACAGAGAGATGCTACAAGCACAATTTTTTGCAACGACGCTTAGGGCAAAGTACAAGCAAAAACACCTTTAACCTCTATATCTGTTTCTTATACCCCATCCCCCTCTTCTTTAAAGTTACCTGTTCCATGGTCACCTGTTCACCTATTCTAACGTTTTTTATAGGGGTTGTTCACCTTTGAGTTAAGATTTAATATGATGTAAAGAGACTCAAACTGTCTCAAATATGATGTATTTGAGATAGTTTGCAATTGGTCTTCATTTTTTATTATTTGTATTTTTTTAATTATTTCAGCATTTGTTCAACAGCTCTCCAGTGTGGAGTTTCAGGTTCCAAATTAACTTAGCAACAAGGCAGTAGTTTGAATGAGAGACTGGAACATGAATGGGAGAGAGACCAATAGAAGAATAAGTTATAAAAAGTAACAATAACAATAAAACTATAGACTCACAGCGCAATAGATTTTTGGAAGTCTTTCCTGGTTTTATTGGGTGAATGACATTACCCTTCCATTTCTTGTTTGTTTTTGCTAAAGATTTTGCTTATCTGATACAGGTATGGGACCTGTTATGCAGAATGCTCGGGACCTGGGGTTTTCCGGATAAGGGATCTTTCTGTAATTTAGATTTCCATAACTTAGGTCTGATAAAAATCCTTTAAATGTTGAATAAACCCAATAGGATTGTTTTGCTACCAATAAGGAATAATTATATCTTAGTTGGGATCAAGTACAAGGTACTGTTTTATAATTATCGAGAAAAAGGAAATCATGTTTAAAAATCGTGACTGCACTGGAGGAGCATTTTTATTTTTATATGTTGAGAGAAATGGGAGCAGTATACAAGGGCCGAGTGCATAATTATAAAAGGACAATTTTTTTTTTTTTTTTAGAGAATGTGTTTATTTTAGATTAGCATCATAATATACAACAGTAGCAGATACAATTTATGTCCGCTTATTATGATGTGCAAAGATATGTATGTAAAGTAAAAGAAACAGCAAAAGCAATTGAAACAATAATATAAACAATTATATCAAGCGGCTCATTCAAGCTAGGAATATTAGTAAAAGAGCCAAGCAAAATTAAGTTTTAACATATTATAGAATAGTCAGTTTTAAGCAATTTTTCAATTGGTTGTAATTATTTGTTTTTAATAGATTTTGTATTACTTGCCTTCTTCAAGCTCCTTGAAGCTATCAATTATCCACACGTTAGTTGCCTGGTGGTACCAAAAGTACTAAAAGTAGGATAGTAGTGGTAGTAGTAATGGTTATATGGCAGAAGTTGTATGGTAATGCTGGCAGAATTCAGAAAAGCAAAAACAAACAAGAAATGGAAAGGTTTTGTCTTACCCCAAGTCATTTACCCAATAAAACCAGGAAAGACTTCCTAGACAGATTTTAAAATAAGGGAATTTCATGCTCTTGGATAAGTGAAAACATGCCTGTATAAGTCATTCTGTTATAGTAGCCAATAATCTCACTCTAACTGGCAAAGCTTTCAGAATAACTATACGAGCAATGGTCACCCCAGATTTCAAATAAGAGCATCATTGCAAGAACTGTCCAGCTAAGGGATGGGCTAAATTTGCCTCAACATTTTCTAACCAGCCCAACAGATATGGTAGGTAGGGAATAATATGATTATGATTTATATATAAGTAAGTTTATAGATAGGTCTGTATAACTATGTGTATATATGTGTATTGGGGTTTGTTTGGAGGGATTGAACTTGATGGACTTTTTTTTTTCAACCCAACTTAACTATGTAACTATGTCTCCTGATGGACTCCTTAGAATAAAGTGTACTTATTAAATATAAGGCTTACGTACCATAGCAGCAGTTTGGAAGTCACCGTGGAAGATACATTGTCTGAATGCAAATATAATCAATAAAGGATAATAAAAATGATTAATTCCAGTCAATCTGTTTTTAATTGTTGGGGGTCAGTGACACAGTCGCCTAGATAACATTTCAAGTTACAGGCCAGTAAGAGACAGAATAGGAAGAATAATTTTGAAACCATAACACTGAGTTGGGTAGAGAAGGTCCATCTGTAATAAACTAAAAGTTTATTTAAAGGTGAGCTTTCCCTTCAATTTAGATTTGAAACACAATCTTTACAGCTGCAACTTAATAATATGACCTGGTAAATTTGAAGGTAAGCGACTTATCCTAGAAATGATCTTTCTACCTGCCTCCTCCTCTCCTTTATCATTATTTGGCAGGGTGGAATCCATGACTCCATTTCATTACAAATGTTATATTCACTGTACATGAGTAATTTACAATTAATATTTTGTGTAGAATAATAGAAACATTTACTGTATGCAAAATGCAAACTTTTCCTGAAATAGAAAATCAGAGGCAAAAGTGCTAGAAATTATTGTGCCACATCTTAATACTTCTAGTCTGGCGTAAATCCCAGACACCAGTAAACCCTACTATAGTGACATTTTGCAATCATAATGCTGAAATGGGAATGGATACAGTTCTGCCTGTTGGCAGCATTGTATTCCTGAAAAAGGCAAACCCCCCTAACGTGAATGTTAGTGAGCCCCTGCGGGCAGTTAGTACACCCACCAGCGCTGTGGTCAGCGCCTTGTGCTAGGGTGTCTGGGACATCTGTATAAGACCCTTCATATCTCTTAATCATGTCTATTAAGACAGGACAGTTCTGATTACGGACATAAAAAGGGTGGGACTAAAGGGGACTCTGGAGTGGTGTACCATTCGGTTCAGACTAATATGGCAGGGGTCCACCAGAAAACCCTGGACAATGGACCCACTCTAAAAACTTTAATTGCTCCTCTCCTCCTTCAAACTTTTTATTATCCTATAACCCCTTTTCTCTACATACTATACTCTATTTTTCCCATCTATCAAGCTTCTATGTTCCCATACAGAAATAGGGAAAGATCATGAAATAGGCTAAATAGATAGAAGCAAGAGGGCCCTCTGGCACCTGGGCCCACTGGGAGTTTTCCTGGTATCTCGGCAGGCCAGTCCAACACTGGTACCATTCATAATACATTTATTTCAGTGGCTGCAGAGACCTTGCAGAAAAATCAAATTTAATTATACCATTTCTTGTCCTTTCATTAGGTTTCTTGTCTTGCATACGTCTCTAAGGAATTGCTAAAGTTATGTTTGTAACTGGGAAGTGCAATGTCCAGAAAACTTTAAAACACTTTTATAACATAAGAGACAAGCAGTCCCCTTCTGCCACCAATTTCTGGGGAGAATTCAGAAGATACAAGTAGAACTTGTTTCTGGACTTGATTTGTGTTGGTATACTGAATCCAGACAATAACTGAGGAAGATTTGGCCGTTCAATGAATTATTGACATATTCACCAAGGCAACCTGCAAAGAGATTTCACAGTCAGCTTCTCACCTCCTGCTGCCTTATCGATCATGTGCTTGTGTGCAGGGTTCTTCTCTCTCTATCTCTGTGCCCACTCTGGGTTACCCTGCACGGCAAATGGGGCCTGGCTCCTTCATTCTTCATAGAAAGCCTTAATGAGAAGGGATTTGCTGAGTTTACATTATTTCAGTGATATGTGTATCATTTGTTACATAGTGTAGAAGTAATATTTAATATCTTATGTAGTGGCCTTGAGAACTGCAAATATAATAAAGTAGCAATCTTGTAATATAGTACATTAGTAAATGCAACAATATACTGAGGGTGCTCTGAGATCAGACAACGCCTGTCCTTTAAACAAGCAGTTTATTTAGTATTGATTTTGTGTGACAGAAACTCAGTCACCATGCCTGCAACTGATCAGTGTCATTTAAAGGAAAACTATACCCCCAAACAATGTAGGGATCTATAAAAATATATTGCATAAAACAGCTTAATGTGCCATTGGGCATCCTATATAAAATACTTCCATTTTATGTACTAAGAGTTGCCCCGGGATCATTATGATCATACGTGGCACACACAAACAAACCAAAGGCAAACATAAATATTAGGTCACATCAGCCAATGAATGGACAGAGTTCTGTCTTTTGCTCCCTCACTACTTCCTGTTACAGTCAGAGCTGCATTATTTCCTGTCAGGTGATCTCCGTGGCCATCACTAAATGGTGGCTCAAAGGAAATGATATAAGAGGGCAATATTTACTGATATATGTTCCAGTTTAGTAAGATTAATAGGCTACAATATGATATAAACTGTTATATATCTGTTGGTTAAGTATTCATTCTGGGAGTGTTTTCCTTTAAATACAGTACATAGTGTCTTTGTATGAAAAGTCATAAAACCCTAGAATATAAGTAGCGCCGGATTTTAAATCCGGGTGCCCCTAGGCCAGCCCCTAAATTTGTGCTGCCCTAGGCCTGGGCCTTTGTGGCCTCTCCACAAATCCGGGCCTGAATATAAGAAAGTGACATCATTAAAGATCACCATGCTACATTTAAAAAGGCTCCTAATCAGACATATTAGAGAATGGAAAGGAAAGTACAGGAGTTACAAAAGGAGTTACAAATCGCACAGGAGTGCTACACATGAAAATTCAGTAGCCCTTTGTCGGACACATATTTAGACATATGTGACACGGCATTTGGAATGCTGCAACTTTTCTTAAAAATGTCACGTCACATTTCTCATGGTACTTGCTGTGCACTCTCTTTTTTTCAGCTCTGGATCAGGACCCAAATCAAACAGGGGGTATGATAATAAATTAACAATAGGAATGAGTTTCCATGGGGAAAACATAAAGTAATTTATTTTGTTTTAGTGACTATAAAAATGATGTTACAGGGTGTGCTTCCCTTATATGAACCTATTTAGGAACACATTTGCAGCAGTGCCCCAAACAGCTGCTACTGGTGATACAAATTTTATATTTGGTTTAACTAGCAGTCCCCTGTGTGACAGCACAACCTGCAAGAGGGCCTCCCCACACCCATGGTTGCATTCCCATAAAGAACTAAAGCTTAACTAAAGACATATTGTACATTATGTTTTGGCCTTCTGTACCAGCCCAAGGCAACCACAGCCCTTTAGCAGGGAAGATTGTTCTCCCAAAGACACCCCAGTAGCTCCCCATCTTCTTTTCTGCTTCTCACTGGACATGCTCTGTGCTGCTGGCACTTACCTGAGCTTAGGGCCCCGCTCACAATATACTGTATATATAGAATAGAAATGTAACAGTATAAGGCTGATTCGTAATTCATTCGGATTCACATTACGTGGCAGTTCTGAAACCAGTAAAATTAACATTAAAATGTAATAATCAGACCTGTAGCATCAGTTTATAAGCTAATTTTCTGCTCAATAGTTTGCGACAAAACCTAAGCTTCTTAACAGCTGCTCAGAGCACAGTGCCCTGTCCCGGAAAGTTCTAACAGCATCCAAGATGGGGAGCTCCTGTGACAACTGTAAAGACCTATATGACCAGTGCAGTCAATTTAGTATATACAATATGGAATTTCTAAGCATATTCATTTTTAGGGTTTAAGGTCCCCATACACTGGCAGATCGGCTCACTTGGCGATATTGAATTACCCTGGATTCTCCCGATATCGCCCACCCGTAGGTGGGCCCTGGGGCCAAACGATCGAATTGTAATGATGGGCATAGGTAAAGTCGGTCTGGGGACCACATCAGCGATCCAACTAGATTTTCTAACCTGCCCGATCGAGATCTGGCCGATTTCAGGCCAGATATCGGTCGGGCAGGCCCATTGGAAGTGCCCATACACGGGCCGATCAGCTGCCGAATCGGTCCAAGGCACTGATATTGGCAGTTACTATCGGCCCGTGTATGGGGACCTTTAGTTCTCCTTTAAAGGGACAGTAAACCTAGAAAGATTTCTAAAGTTATTGGTAAAAGCAGCATCTGTATGCCCTATGCTATATTCTTCACTAGTAATATAGTAAGCTCTTACCAAGTAAAAACTCCACTACCTGCAATGTTTTGCATGCTCTGTAGTAACAGACCTGTACAGAAAGAGAATCACAAAAGTTGGAAAATATGCATTAGCTAAAGAAATGCAGACTCGTGCTACGTGGTTTCAATGGTACATATAGTCAGAACCACCAGTGCCGTAAAAAATCAGACAGCTATTGCTCTCAATAGTAAATTACATGTACATTTGTCAAAATAAAATCTGTGAAAAGAGCTAAAAGGTTTTCTCATTATGGGTTTATTACCCTTTTAAAACTTAGCACCACTGTTCTAAATTTGCAAGTAGTTGATGGGAACATAGCAGGAACTCCATGTGTGTGTGTATCCATATCTAGAATACCAACATACCAGGGTCGGACTGGGGGGTGCAGGGCCCATTGGCGCTGCCACCCCAGGGGCCCCCACACCGCCCAAAGGGGCCCACGCACCCCTCCAGAGTAGTCCTATTAGAAATTTCTTGGGGCAGCTGTGGGGGGGCCCCAATGAGATGTTTGTGCTGGGCCCACTAGTACCTTTAAGCTGCCCTGCTAACAAGCCCAGACTGGCAATATTGAGATTCTATTTAGTGGTCCTGTGGGGGGGCTACTTGGACCTCTGTGTACTGGAAATGCAAGGGGCTAGTTTGAATCTCAGTCTGGACCTGAATAGCAATACACGAGGGCATTAGCATAGTAACATAGTAACATAGTAAGTTCGGTTGAAAAAAGACATACGTCCATCACGTTCAACCATAAAAGCATAATGAATCATGCATAAAATAAACCTAACAAAAAAAGAGATAAATAGCATCCCAGTAATTCTAATGAAGTGTATCAACTGGGTTTTACTGTGATTTAAAAAAACAGTATTGTTTATAGAATAAACCCCATATGCCGTGTTATATATATATTGTGTTGCACATTAATTCATTCCCCAATTATATATAAACGTTATATAGGAGGGCAAAGGTTTTGCACACCTTTACTTTAGGCAGTTCCCATATGTCAGCTAACAACTGGTCACATTTTGCAGTTTGGAGGGGAGCTGTTCCTCTATCCATTTCAAATTGTTTTTGTGGTAGTTCAGTAGTTGGCTAGGGGGTGTCAGGTTTCTCTTGTCTTTAAAAAGGGAAGTTTCCATGTGCTTGGTCTGTCTGAACCCCCATTCCTGGAGCAGGTGGTTAGTGCCTGGAGAGCTTGGGGTGGAGGTAGGCATCAGGTGGAGAAGCCAGTGTCATAAAAGATCTGTAATACCTCACTCTAGGAGTGAGACTTAGGGTATAAGGGTAGTCAGTGAATAAGGGTAGTCAGTGGAGCAGCCAGAGGCTCCAGTGAGGAGACAAGAAGCGAGCTGCCCACCAAGTCTGAGATTCAACCTCTGAGGGTAATACAGAGTGTGAGCTCCTCCACTGTTTAAATAGCCTTACAGGTATGGGTATAGGAACTATTCTCTGGAATGCTTAGGGCCTAGGGATTGCTAGATAGGTGAACTTTCTATATATTGGATCAACATACCAATATACTAAATTCTGTTAAGAGGCAGGAGGCAGGAGTTGTACACCTGGTTAATAGTTACCATAATCTTATCTTGTGTAATGCTTGGTGCAAAAAGCAAATATACACTGGGGCAACAAAGATGGTTGTAATTTAAAATTATATTAAATCATTACTGTTCTACATTTATTCCCTTGTGAAGTAAATGTAAGAATTGCCTTATGTCTGTTAATCAGAAGTAAAGAGTTTAATAGAAAAGAAGAGGAAAACATTTTAATAACGACAAGCCAGGGGGGACAAAAGATGTGATCAATGAATATAAAGACTATAACAAGTTACATAGAATATATAGAAGGCATAGAACATGAGAATCGGACTGCAGCAGAGGCTAAAACTAACCCCATTAAAAAGCTTTTTACGTATATTAATAGTAAAAAGATGCAGATTGAGAGTGTGGCTCCATTAAATAATGGAAATGTGGTAATAAAGTATACAGAAAAGGTAAATGTGTTAAATCACGTCTTTTCTTCAGTGTGCTCAATAAATGTGTTATCGTTTCCAGACCCACCCTATAGGGGCACTGATGGGTCAGCTCAATCTAGTCAGTGGTTGATGCAGGATATGCTTTGTATAATGAGGTTAGTAAGAAATTGGACAGTGGGATTGTAGCAGATATGGATTTTGCCAAAGCATTTGATACAGTCCCCACAAATGGCTGCTTTCTAAGCTAAGGTCTGTAGGTCTTAGTAATATTCTGCTTGTTCATGGATAGGAAACTAGCTACAGGATTGTGCACAGAGGCTGCTTATTAACGGTACATTCTCTACCTGGAATAGGGTTTTTAGGGGGGTCCCACAGGGTTCTGTATTGGGTCCACTTTTATTTAACTGAGGGGAGAGTAGTGGAGTTATAAATCAGACCACACAAAATTCTGCAGTCCAATTAATTCCATCCAGGATGTGACATCCTTGCAGCAGGATCTTGCCAAATTGGCAATCTGGATGGCTAAGTGGCAGATAAGACAGTTGGGCAGGCTTTATACAGACATAAAAGGTTGAACTTGATGGATGTGTACCTTTTTTCAACCTAACTTACTACTATGTATAACAAGCCTTATGGGAAGAGCCACTGGTCTGTGTCTGGACAAACTGTTTCTTTTGTTCCCTAATGTGTCTGCAAGGAGATTGTTTCATCAGTACTAAGCACGGATATAACAGACAGGCAAGCTCAAGAAAGCAAGTGCTGAGAAATCAGATGTGGAAAAGAGACATTCCAAAGATTAGTGTGAACCAGCAAACCCCAAAATAGAAAGGACTGTATGTAATATACATGGGCCATAGCCATAGATGATAGAACCACTAGCTCTTTGCAAGAAAACAGACAGGAAAATTTGATAAAAAACAGCAGCAATAAACAATGTGACTTACTAAATATCCACAAATCAACCACACTCAGTGGCCTTGGAAATCTCATCACCCCCAGATAAGACTCAGCTGCTTCATGGTATGAATGGATTAAACAGTTTCAGCTCCTGATTAAAAAAAAAGCAGCAATTTCTGTTCCATTTACTTAAATATACCAACACTAATTAATGCACATAGTATGTCTCCAGCTGCTAATGATATTTTCTTTATCTTCATAAAAATGTCAGTTTTCCTTTACCCCTACACACAGACTATATTTATTTGCAATTACAAACAAGCGCCACTTCATCCCATTTATATAGCCCGACCCCATCACTGGTTGTTAACTGCATCCTTCTTGGAAAGATCTTCTGCAGCATCCCATATTATATTACTTATCAGCTATATTCTATAATGAACATAACATCACTTGCCTATTGTAATTTATTAGCTGTACACCAATACCCAGAATCCCCACTATTACACATTTAACCCCAAATATATATAGAAATACACACTTATTCATTCACCCTCATCATTCACCCTAATATACCCACCCATAACAATTCTGTACCTACTTATGTATGAACATGCAGCCTCCTTCAGATTAAACTCCTATGTGGCAAAAGAAACCATCCCCATAATTACTTATCAAGAACACCTCTCAAATGTACTGAAAACCACCTACTCGCTATAAATAAACGATTATTAATGGCATCCCTTCAAAGCACCCCTTTATACACCCCTCATACATCTGCTGCCCCCCTTATCATTAAGAGTCCCCCTTTTATTCTCTGTATCTGATCTACTTGCAGCCCTGCATTCCAAATGTAAAAACACTAATCTTATAACTAAACACGAATCTAATAATAATCTATTATTATCTATGAATCTGTTATTAGCTAAATAACCGTCCTCCTATAATAAAATACACCTAGCCGGCAATTCACACCGTTTGCTCGCCACCGCCCCCGACATATACACGGTTGGTACTATAAACCCAAGCGTCTCATTCCCTGAATTCTGCCCAATCCGAACACACGGATTTTCTGTCGCTTGCATCATACGTTACAGATCTTCTCAGCAACTTCTATGTAATTTCTTTCCTAAGACGACGCGATCTCCTTCCTCCTCTCATTGAATTCGATTTCCTTTGTGCCCTGTTAGTGCCCGACATCTCCCGTTTCCCAGCACTGTACTCTGCGGCGCAGTTTTACGGCACCAGATAATTGCCCATTTAGTATCTGTGCGACTGGTTGCGTTCCTGTGTGTGCAAACACGCACTCCCATGTATCAAAGATTCCGAATACAGGGCGTATGCTTAAGGGAGACTAGCATTATTATTAACTATTATTAATCTAGTTTTACAGAAACGAATGAAGTTTGGGATTCTGCTACATATTAATTACCCAATGAATTCATTAGTAGGTAAGGCTGAGCTTTCACATTCTCTGAACTTTGCAGCAGCAGCCGCTGCGATTTTTTTTTGTTTGTTTTTTCGGTGCAAGTGACGCAGTAACACTAAGTAACTATTCGCAAACACTGCAATTCTCTGCCACAAGTGCGCCCGTTTGCGCCTTATTTTGCCTTTAGCAACAATCCTCTTACTGCCAAGCTGAGCGGCCCTTACAGCTCCGAACTACTGAACCATACGGTGCAACCGACTGAGCAGGGGCAACATCTTTTCAACCCCGCTTTACGTCTAGCTGTAGTAGCTGTAGCTGTCTAGTTGTATATCACTTCCCATCTATTTAATAACGTTTATAGGTGGGGGTACCAGGTGCGCTGGGATTCGCAGCAAGTGACGCTTTACAGATACAAGTGCGCAAAAAAGACGCGATAGTAGGAAATATTAGTTGTAGTGTAACATACTCAGCAAGCAGCAGTGTGTCACATTTTTAGAATCTTTGTCGTTGCGCTACTTCCAGTCACAAGAAGCGTCAAAACTCCTTCCCTTGTGGTTTCCCCCTCTTATTATTCCCCCTCCGTTATTATTATTTTTCCCTTATTATTATCTTATTATTCCCCCCCTTATTATTCTTATTATTCCCCCTCCGTATTTCTTTACAAGCAAACTGGAATTACTTATCATACAATTGCTTTACCATAGGGTAACCCACCCACCCCCATATACACACAGTGTCTGCGGGCTCTCCACACTTGTCCCCCAGTCACTTAACCGCACTGTAAGGACAGGAGCCGTGCTCTCAGCCAATGAACGCTGTCCCTGGTTGCTCGGTGACAGGTGCAAGCTCCGCCCCGTGACGCAGGAGATCAAGAGCTGCTTGAGAAGGGCTGCGGAGACCACGGAAGCTCAGAATGCAGAGAGAGGGGAGAGTGAGCGGAACGGACCTGGACTGGCTGCTAAGGCGCAACAGTGGCGGAAAGCCAGGACATAAGGAACATACTGGATATTAGAGTTTGACCCTTGCTTGTGTGAGAGTGGTAGAACAGACGCAATCTGTCCGGCACTGTAGGGGCTTTGGGGGCGCAGCAGTGCGGAGCAGCGTGCAGTTTTGCGGGTGTCCTGGACTGGGCAGTTCCGCAAGGACCGGGGAGCACCGAGCGGGATTGACAGCGGCTTGTTCTTCCAGCGGGACTGAGCTCCAGCCCCTCACTGCTGGGGAACATGGAGCTGCCCGCCGTCGGAGAGCATGTGTTCGCGGTAGAAAGCATCGAGAAGAAGCGGATCCGCAAGGTGAGAGCGAGTAGAACCATTCGTGGCTCCGGGGATCGGGTTTAACGGGATTATACTGGTACCGATTGCTGGGACCGGCGCTTGGTGGGGGCATTAGTACTGGGCGTATTGGCACGGAATTCACCTTCTCTTCTTTCTACAGGGCCGAGTGGAATACCTTGTCAAGTGGAGAGGATGGTCTTCCAAGTGAGTATCCGAATAGGAAGACGCTAGGCCATTTTGGGGGCTCATTTCTAGTCTGCCATTGAGCCCCCCTTGATTTAGAAGCATCAGATATGGCTTTGGGGGCCCCAGAAATGATGGTGAGCAGTACAGATGCCTTGGCTGCACCATGTGGCCAGTATCAGGGAATGCCAGGCACACAGCGGGCACAGAGCAAGTGTATCCAGCTGCTGCTGCCTGGCATGCATCAGGCAATGGTGGGGGTGGAGAGGGGGCTTCACCAGCTGTGCCATTTAGATTCCTCTGCTCTTTTCAGTCCCTAACACCCCCTTTAGGCAAGGCTGACTATGCTGAAATCTTGCAACACTTTCAGTCTAGCCCCCCCCCCCAAAGCTGTAGATACAGGACTTCTCTTGGATTCCCTCTATCACCTAAATAATATATAGATAGGAAAAAAATGAAAAATTTTGTGTAATGGGTTGGGGGCCAGTTTGACAGGGAATGGTATATTCTGATGTGTTGGTTGGCACTACATGGAATTGGTGTGGGGGCAGGGAGTGTACTGGCTGCAAAGGCTGGAATTTCTTTCCCTGCTCCCCCTCTGCCGCCCTTCTCTTTTCCTCTCTAGCGCTCTCTCTTTCTTTCTCCTTTCAGTCGTCCCCCTCTCCTGCTCTCACTCTCTTCCTCCCTCCCTATTTTTTTACACTCGCAGCAGCAGCAGCACCACCCTCCCCTTTCATATGAGCAGCAGATTGTTACACATACTGGCTGTAGGGAAGGCAGAGCTGTGGAACTATGAGCTACAGTTTGCCCAGATTTGAACCCTAGGATTGTGCGCAGCCCTAGCCAAGATCTGATTGGCCTTCTGCCACTACAGTTCTTGGGCTGAGGATATGGCAGGAATCTTTATTACAATATAATAAAATCATTTAAGGGGTTTTTCACCTTTAACTTGACTTTTAGTATGATGTGGAGAGTGATATTCTGAAACAATTTGGAACTTGTCTTCATTTATTATTATTATTTGTGGTTTGTAGCAGCACTCCAGTTTGGAATTTCAGCAGCTATTTGGTTGCTAGGGTCCAAATTACCCTACCAAGTGGCATTGATTTGAATAAGAGACTGGAACATGAATAGGGGAGAGCTTGAATAGAGAAATAATAAAAAAAAGTAACAGCAATAATACAGTTGCAGCCTGATAGAACAAATGAAGACTAATTGAAAAGCTGCTTACAATTAGCCATTCTGTAACATACCAAAGGTTAACTTTAAGGTTAACTTTAAGGTTAACAACCCCATTAACTTGCACCACTTTATTTGAATTTAATGTTTAATGTATCACTAGTTTGACAGACCCACACTAACGTTTATGCACAATGTACACACCTGCAGGCATTTCAGTTGGATAAAAGTTTGTCCCGTGAAGTTGTTTGTATAAATGAGGCCTTTCTGGTGTCTCCGCCCAGTGCTTACCTTCTAGCATGTCACGTGTGTTGTCAAACCTAGAGTTTACAGTTAGTTACTTAGGGTAGTCTGTTAAATCACTAGTATTTGTTGAAAATTTGATGGCTTTGGACAGCTTGACCATTCACTCTGCGGATTGAAGGTCAGATTCCATGTGTTATGGCCGGACTGTACCAATCCAGACATTCAGCTCTACTCAGAAGTGTGGACCCATCCTATTTAAGTTTGGCGATTGGACCCATATGCAGATCACTTATCTGCCACTTCAGTCAAGAAAAATCACTTTATAACTTGAGAGGAAAGGAAAGACAATCCTCAGTTCTTTACTGACTAGGGATACCAGCTGGAGGGGTCGGGACACCCAGGCCTGTCGTCTTACATGTACCTTCCTTGAATGAATAGTCAGCTTGGCACCTGTTATCTGCCTGTTAGTGGGCTAGAGGTTTGATTGATAAAATGGTTGTGCAGTGGCCCTCAAACTCATTCTGATACAAAAATTCTAGGTCATTATCTGTCCTGCAACCTTTTATCTGCAGCACAATCAGCTATGTAGCGGAAACAGAACCTTTTATTTAAGGGTCCCTTGAGGGCCATAATTAATGAAAAAAACCAGGGTATATATGTAGGTCACCGTGTCAGAGTTTTGCTGGACCCTAATTGCTAGGGGGCCCAGTCACCTTTAGTTATATGTGGGGTGCTTTAAACAAGGGGAGAATAGGTCCTTGTATTAGTACTGTGATCACCTCTGTAAGCGATCTCCACTTTAGAGCATACTAATGTAGGGTTCCGATTCTCTCTGCCTGCATTTTGTAGGCAGGTGGAGACAAGCTGATCCGCTCCTATATGCTCCTGTGTGTAGCTGTATTAAGAGCATTGGCCTGAGCGCAGCTACACGGAGCAGTAATCGGGATAAAAACCGTGAAAGTATGCATTAGTAGCGGAACTGCTTCTTTCCGCCTGCTTGCAAAACTCAAGTGGAGAGAAGCAGACCCTACACTTTGTGTGCTCTTGCCCTTAAAAAAAAAAAAAAAACTCTAGTAATAATTATTATCTATGTTTATATTCTGGCAGATATAACACCTGGGAGCCAGAAGAGAATATTTTGGATCCAAGGCTACTGGTTGCCTTTCAGAACAGGTGAGATGGAGTAAACACTTACGCCACGTCTAGCTTCAGAAAGAAAAATGTCATATTTTAGAACAGCATGTTCCATGCATACCGGGGCAGTATGTTTTTTACATTTATCAGTAATAGAAGTATAACGTATCTCTCTTTATGGAGAAGCATAACCTTTTCCAAGTGGCTCAGTTTTGTCCCTGTGCTTTTTTTTTTTTATTATTTGGTCTTTCCTGTTTTAAAGCTCTTAATTATTCTTGTGTATGTTTATTAGCAGCTTTTTGTACAGTGCTTTGTCCCTCTGTCCCTAAAAGGTTTATATTTGAGAAGTGGGGGAGGGAGGTGGTTCCACTGCAAGGTTACAAGGAAACACCCCTCCCTCCCCCCCCCCCAGCTCCAAAGAACCACTATTGGCTAATACTGACGTTAAGTAAACAGTCTGTGGAGCAGAGGCTCCCCTGCCTTGGATAGCATGTACACCGCACTGTGCATCCTAATGAGATCATTAGCATGGAGTTTGCATTTGTACCCTTAACCACTGAGCAGTTCTTGCCTATTTTCTGTTATGCCACACAGGAAGCAAAACCTGCTGTGGGTACGGTCTGACTTGCTTCAGACCACAGGCAGCATGCTCATAGTTACAGGCATTTTAAGGTTTCCTTTGCCCACTATGTATTGCACATATCTTTACTAATGTACTTTAGTTGCAGAACAACCTGTGTCTGCCTTGCATTCTAAAGCAAAGTTGTTGTTGCTGTGTTAACTTTGTAAATATTCAGAGTACATTGTGAATGCATTGGAATAAACTGTATTATGTTCAATCTGTCACAGGGAAAGACAAGAGCAGATCATGGGATATAGGAAACGTGGCCCCAAACCAAAGCATCATATTGTTTCTGTAAGTTACAGTGTAAGAAACTGAAATGTATCTCTGACATGTTTTGTATGTGTTTACTGAATGTTCTGCTAACTCACTAAATATTTATATAAGCAAATGTTCTGTGTGATTTAAAAATGTTTTTGCACAAAGTAATAACACCAGAACACATGTGCTGTTTCTGCATTTGTTTCATGGGGATCCACATTGTGACACCCTGGGATTTAAGCAACAGCAGCAAATGAGTTGAGAGTAAAATATGTTATTTTGGTCATTGTATATCTTTATGCTCTAGATAGGCATTTATTCTTGGCTACAATTGTGCTAATTGTATTAAAATAACCCAGTCATTTTGGCAAACAAACACAACATTTAAAATTTAAAATAAATGTAATCTCCTAATTGTTATAGATACCGTCCTTTGCTCGCCGCTCCAATGTTTTGAATGGACGCAATGATTCGCCTGGTGAAAACCGAACCAAGTTGGACCTAGGGCCTATCCCCAAGAGCCAGCCCCATCAATATCAGCTAAACAGTAAAAAACATCACCAGTACCAGCCCAGTGGCAAGGACCACAATGAAAAGCATCATTCGAATACCAAGAAGAAATACTATTATCAGCTCAATAGCAAAAAACATCATCACTACCAACCTGATCCTAAGATGTATGAACAGTATGCCTTGGGAAAAGAGTCTCAAATCAGTACTGATCCCAGTAACAGACACAGAGAGTCCTGGGCACACACAAAGGCTGCAGATGTAGGGACTCAAATGAAGAATGGTACAGATCCAGTACTAAGTGGGCTGGAAAGAAATGGCCTCTCCAATGGAGTCTCTAGTAGCCCTTCAAAGGAACTGCCAAGCAATGGTATTGGAGGGAAGATGAAAATTGTGAAAAATAAAAATAAGAATGGGAGAATTGTGATAGTTATGAGCAAATATATGGAAAATGGGATGCAATCTGTAAAAATAAAGTCTTCAGAGGAGGACTGTGAAATGGGGGATCCGAGAAGAAGGTTGGAGTCCCCAAACTCCTTCAATGGGGACAAAACATGCAAAGCACAGGAAGAAAAAACCGAGCATTGGAAGAAGCGAGTGGAATCCAGGGTAAAGATAAATGAAAGTAATGGAAGTGTGGATAGAGGGTCAGTACAGCTTTCAGGCCTCAGGAGGACTTATTCTACTGCCAGTGAATCTATACATGATCAACCATTGCAGCTCACCTCGAAGAGTAACCATATTCCTTTGTCAAACAGGACCAGCTCTCCTATTTATGCAGGGGAGCCCTACAAAGATACAGTTTATACTAATCCAAGAAAACGTTGTCTGTCTGAAGCAAATGGGGACAGGGAGCTTTGTAAGAAGGCTCTTGCATCTCGGAGTGTAAGTGCTCCCAGCACACTGGAATGCAAGGCAGGCCTGACCCCTATTAATGTACCTGCACAGGAACCAGATATTATTCTCTTGGACTCCGACTTGGATGAACCCATAGACCTGCGCTGTGTGAAGTCTCGGTGTGACAGTGACCAAGAGGTGGAAAAACCTGAGGTCCAAGTCACTCAGAAACCTCAGTCAGTTGATGTGGATGTTTGTGAGTCTGAATTTAAACCTTTCTTTGGAAATATAGTAATTACAGATGTCACAGCCAATTGCCTTACGGTCACTTTTAAGGAATATATAACGGTGTGATTCTTAAAACTATATGCAGGGAAACCGTGTTTCCTTCTGAACTGCATATACTAAACTGACACTTTCCAGCCAGTCGGCATGATTTTTAATCTTCCCTATGGATATATTATATATATATAGAGTTGCTGGAAGGGCCTAGCAGTGGCTGGATTCTAATAACTTATGTGCCATCCAAGGATCACTATGACAAAGCACTTAAATCCATGTCTGTTTTGATTGAAAACTAGGTTAATTGTGTTTATTTATTTTATATTTATACCTGGAAATGATCGGCTCTTCGGTGTCCTTGTTCTGTCTGGGAGAATCGTGTTAGCTGTTCAGTGTTCCGCCTTCTTATACACGTGAAAGAGAGAGAGGACAGACTTTGTAACCTTATATACGTTTTTTTTTTTATTTTTTAAACATTTATTTATATTTTGTTTGCAAAAAAAAATGAGAGCTCTTTCTAGTATATGCTGCTATTAGAATTGTTAATGCTTCCTGTAGCTGCTTGGATGTAAAAATTAAATGGAGAATTGTTATGTGAGCAGCAGGAGGCTGTATAAGAGAGGTCTGGATATATCCATGTCCCGCTACAAATCCTCCATGTGTAAAATATTGTATTGTGTAATTATAATACAGGGTTATAAAAAGGACATTGCTTCCAAGTCTTGCTTTAGTATGTATTTGTGTGATTTATATGCAGACACTGACTCCACTGGTGCACTCAATAACTGCCCATAGTAGTCCTTAAGTGGGGCTTGACACCCTAAGAAAGAATTCCAAATCCTTTTTTTCTGTGCAAAATACACTTTACACTATATCAATTATATAAATGTATAAATTATGCTTCATTTGGTCTTGGAATTAGCTATCAAGAGTACACAATTATAGACCGTGAGTAGATGTGGAATGTGATGAGAGTAGTGATATCTAGGAAGTGCAGAATGGAAAGTGAAAGTGATTGCTATACCTGAGGCATAGAGGCAGGGAAGGCAATATATGATTGACTGATGTGAATGATAAACAAGTTCTGCACAACATGGCACCTTATGAATAAAGGATATAGTGATTAATGTACCAAGGCCAGATAGAAGCACAAGGCCGAGATCGTTTCTAATTTCCTCAAATTTTACAAAAGGGAATAAACTATATCTTTATAAATGGCACGGCCTTACCTCAGAATGCGCCATTTATAACTTTATGATGCAGATGTGTATGTCTCCTAGCATCCCCCCCCACCTCCTCACTGAATAGACTGTGCCTTTAACAACTGTATATCTTTCCCCCAGGAACCTGCACCACCTACTTCCCCCACTATTCCTCCACTAGGTATCTCCCAGTACTTGCACAAGCCAGTCCATACCAGCAGGGAATAAAAGGCCTCTGCCAGGAAGTGCATGCACTGTAGGCCTGCCTCCCCCCTGCAAGATTGTCTGTGTTGAAAAGTAAAGACTTTGAGAGGCAGCCTGCAAAGTGAAAATATAAGGGAGGAAGCAGAGATGAGACCAAGGAGTGGGTTTCGCATCTAAGGGAAACATTCAGACTAGGGAATGGTTGGGAGCTGACAGAGTCACAGGCAGGCTTGAAGGATTACAGCTGGAACTGACAGGCGGAAGGAGGCAGTCAGTCAGAAGAGAATAATGGACAGGTGGATGGGAGTGGGAGAGTAGAATTGATGGGAGAGGGAAAACAGGGAAGGCAGTGCTGCTGGATTGAAAAGGGGGAGAGCTTGCTGAAGGAATTTAAATATTGAAAAACCCATGAGGCCACAGGCTGAGTGAACCGAGGTGACTTCTAACTTCTTTATGCATTTTCATAAGGCGGACATTATTCATTATAATCTAAAGATATTAGAAGTCACCTCGGTTCACTCGGCCTGTGGCCTCATGGTTTTATATGGCCAGGTAACTCCTCAGTGACTTCTTATATCTGTATATTTTACAGTAGGGGGTACATTATTCAGCCCCACCCGACTCACAAGTGGGCCAAAACGTTGGTTGTTTTGCACTAATTATGAATAAACTTTGTCTTTTTCTAAAAGTCCTGTGCTGTGCCAAACATATTTCCAAGATGTTATGCAGCTCTTTGCAGAAATTATTCATCATTCAAATCAGTCTCTGGAACTGAAGCTGGAAAGGTTGCCAAATGAGCAGATCTTTAAGCAATTTGGCCACCTACATGCTGGGCCAAAACAGGCTGATCCAGTTAGATAAATGAGCCTGGCAGCAGCATTAAGAACAGAGTTTGTGCAGAATTGTTTGGATGTGCGGTGTAAAAGACATGGGAGTCTAATACTATTCGTAGGCAACTTGTCTGTGTGGATGGCTAAAAGTTGATGTTATTGACTGAGAGACAGGGGGATAAGTTGGAGGAAATATAATGAATTCTGTTTTAGAAAGATTCAGTTTCAGGTGGCACTGTGACATCCAGGAGGAGATGGCAGACAGTCTGTAATTTGGTAAAGGACAGAAGGGGAGTGCTCAGGTGTAGCATAAAGGTATATTAAGCCCAAATGACTAAATAAAGCTGGCTGTACACTGAATGATTTACAATTTTGGGCTGATTCAATCATTTTTCCCTCAGGCCAAATGATCTGATCACAACATATGTGGTATGCAGGCCATCATGGCGAGGACTTGCATCAACCAACCAGCATGATATTTGTTCTGTCAAGATTTTTAAGCCTGAAATTTTTGGGTAGATATCATTCAAACAGGTCGTTTGGAGGGCCCCAAACACAGGCAGCTGAGTTGTTGACTCAGTCTCAACGGTCTGAATTGGCAGCTGAAATCTGCCCATGTCTGGCCACCTTAAGGGCTCTGGCACACGGGGAGATTAGTCGCCCGCAACAAATCTCCCTGTTCGCGGGCGACTAATCTCCCTGAGTTGCCATCAGTTGCCATCCCACCGGCGACAATGTAAGTCGGCGGTGGGATGGCACACGCGGCGGCGAGATTTCGGCAAATCGCTGGTGGGATGGCAATTCGGGGAGATTAGTCGCCCCGTGTGCCAGAGCCCTAAGACAGAGCCTTGTGGCGCTCCAACAGGTAGGGGATGCAGTGAATGTGGAGTTGGTGAAAACAACTTCAAAGGAACTATTAGAAAGATTAGCTGTGGAAGAGCAGATTTACGAATTCCAGCTAAGTATAAAAGTAGGGGGTCGAGAATGGAGTTGTGAGCGAGATGCTGGACCAGGCGGTTGTGCAGAAGTCTTTGCAACACAAATGAAAGTAGAGAGACCAGACGATAGCTGGAGGGAGAGCTGGGATGGGTTTTTTCTGAGGATGGTGAGTGATTAGCGCTTTTTCTATGAAGAAGGAAGAGTACCAGAAACATCTGCTTCTGAAGCTTAAAGAATTAAGGGGAGGAAGTTAGGTCCACTGATTCCCTCTTGAACAAAGTGCATATATTAGGGACTTGTAACATTATATTTACTCATTGTTTTTTTAAAAGCACATAAGAAGTACCTTCTATACAGCAAATATTAAACCAAGTGTGCCAGTAGAAAAGTATAAAGATTAGAATTATTCAAAATTAGAATGATGCTACAATTCACCATAGCAATTCTGCAAACATGAACTTAGCTCTGCACCAGGGGGAATGTTGATCTGCCTTTTTACAGCTGCGGAAGCTCTGGCTTTTTACTCTCTTACACAAGTGCTGTGGTTTCTTTTATTTTATTTATTTTTTAAGAGAGTACTCCCGGAAACCACAAGTCTCAAGAAGCAGTTTAACTCTGAAATGGCCCTACAAGCTGTAGTCTTGTTATTTTTTAAACAGGGTGGACAGATGCTATACAGAGAATATGTTGTAGGATACTCCCTGCTAATTGAAGAAAGAGAGATCTACTATCCTGGGAAATGCTTACACAAAGGTTATTCTGTTTCAGAGGTCACTATTTGGTTTGCAACTTGTCTATAGAGGTGGCAGTGTCCTATTGCCGCTACAGGAAGGTGCAGGGTGGCAGTGTAAGTGTGCATTGCGACCTGCAAGCTGTGTAAAATACACCCCACCCATGAGCTCTATAATATATTTATTTTCAAGTAATAACATGAAAACAAGTGATACTCATGGGACCTTTCATACATGTGCCCCCAGATATCTCCTGAATATTATAAAGTGGGTATAGCAGAAGGTGTTGCATTGGTACGCAGAATGTGAGGGGTTAAGTGTTGTGCCAAAGTCCTAAACAGTTACATTTTTCTCCTTCAGTTGTTAACTATCAAACAGGTTAAACCATTTACAGAATGTGTTGTTGTTGATCCAGAACTGGGTGGGGGTGGGGTGAAGAATTAAAGCCACAGAAATATTGGTCAATTGCTTTATGCCTGGGAATAAAGTGCTAGTTACCATTTTATTGCTCATGTGAAATTATGAAGACTTCTCAGTATCTGTCTAGCATTGCCTTTTCTATAGATGAGTGGAAATTGTATGCTTAATTAAAGGGCATTATTATAGATTGCATCTCAGGGTTTCCAAACCTTTTCCTCTTTCCAGCTTTCAAATGGGGGTCACTGACCCCAGCAGCCACAAACTATCACTCTGTGAGGCTACAATATTACTGTTATTGCTACTTCTTGTTACTTTCTATTCTGTCTCTCTCCTATACATATTCTAGTTTCTTACCCAAGCCACTGCCTTGTTACTAGGGTAATTTGAACCCTAGCAGCCAGATACTTGCTGAAATTCCAAACTGGACAGCTGCCGAACAAAAAGCTAAATAATGCAAAAAGTACAGAAAATACAAAGTGAAGACCAATTGCAAAAATCAAGCTCCATTATTTCAAAATAATGTTTATGGGGAAAAAATCCAAAAGCAGTGTAGCATTACTAGGAATAACCAACAGGAACCAATTAGAATCTAATTAAGCTATCTGCAGATTATCAATAACAGCTAATAGCTGATTGGTTTCTATGAGTTACTGATCTGTCTACTTGAGGATCTATGAGTATAGATTGCTGTACATAAAGTTCCATTGATTGCAATAAACTGGGCAAAGTTCAATAAGGCAATATCTAAAACATGCAGATATCAGAGCTGATGGCAAACCTATGCAAAATAACCAAGATGTCATATTTGTATTAAATATCCTTGGATCAACTGGGTTCACATTTAATAAGTCTTAGGAAGTAGATTCCCTAGGGACTGTAGCTGACTTATGCGCTAAGCAAAAACAGATGTCACGTGCATGCATCTTCTTTTATAGGGGTTGACACTATCATATGGAATTGGTTTGTATGAGGATTTTCTTTTTCATAGCTAAATTATGTTTCTTTCAAAAAGTAACAGCCCTGTCCCACATTATGTATCCTAGCTAAGCTTAAAGCTAAAACAGAGCATACCATGATAGTGTTCAAGAATCCCAACTGATATGTAATGGGATATATTAGCAAAAAGAGATTAAAAAAAAAATCAATTTAATTATAAATGCCCATTCCAATACAATGCACACTGCAGGTGTTAGATATTTTTTGAGCTGTAACCAGTGTTGTGTTTGTGGCATGTGTATTAAATTAAACCTCAACCAAAAGCCTTTATCTTGGTCTTATCTGACCACATAAGCTTTTCTCGTATCACTGTCTGGCCATGTTTTTGACAAACTGCAGATGTGCTTTAAAATGGTTAATATTGAGTAATGGTTTTCTCCATGCTGGCCAGTGTTATGCAGAGATTTTTATATGGTTGACCCTTACCTAAAGTCAGTGGAACTGATCCAGTGGGACACTGGGAAAAAACCCAGTGGATGCTAATGGCTCTGATGACGGAAACTGTGGGTGTTTCCCCTGACCCCCCCAATCGGATGAGGAGTACAAGGTTGCGTCGGAGGCGAGAGTTGCAACACCGGGTATGGCCTGTGGATGAGCTCACTACTGGGATGGGGGGCCCATTCTGACCCTGCCTAAAGTGAAGTCTTGTAGTGGTAGAATAATAAAAGTGGAGCTGCTTTTCAGCAGGAAAAAGGCATGGTGCAAAAAACAGGTAATATACTGCAAGAGAGCCTGTTTCAGGCTGCTAAAAACATAAAACAAAAAGTTAATCTTTCAGCAGGGCAATGATCTCCAACAAAAGGCAAAGGAACACTGGAGCTGCCTAAGAACAAAAAGGTGAATGCAACAGCCCAGTCACAGCTGTGATCTCAATCCAAGTAAGAATATGTAGCATTGTTAGAAAACTGATATTCAAAACAACCTGCATGAAATCTGCCTGGTACAATGGGCCAATATCACAAACAACTTTTAAATATAAATTATATATATTTAATATTTTATGTGTTTTAAAGTTATGTGCAAATGTATCTGGCTGTTTATATTATCTGCACTGCTGGTTCACCCTCCTGACATTTTACAGCAGCCAGCTGGAGGAGAAGTGACTACATGAAATTGCAAACACACTTACAAAAAAACTTTAACTTGCAAAATAATTTGGCAAAAATAACTTGGCAAACCATTGAAAATGTTTATTGCATTTTGGAAAGATATTAGAATGATTTAGAAAAAAAGTTTTGGGGTGGACATGCCCAAATATCAGTACAGGTATGGGATCCATTATCCAGAAAGCTCAGAAAAACAAAATGGCCATGTCCAATAGACTCCATTTTAATCAAATAACACAATTTTCTTATTCTCTGTAGTAATAAAACAGTACCTTATACTTGATCCTAAGATAAAAGAGATCCTTATTGGAGGCCAACAATCATATTGGGTTTATTTAATGTTTCAATTACATTGATACAGAAAGATCCCTTATCCTGAAACCCCAGGTCTCTACCATTCTGGATAACAGGTCCCATACCTGTATTATTAAACATTCCATGCAGAGTATGTTGTACATCAGGGCTGTCCAATTTAAGGCCTCAGAAGGTTTTCCTAAACTGCAGGCAGGAAATTCACTAAATAAAATGAATTGCAATTGATCTTGTTAAGACTAGTGGCAGGTACAGATAATTAATCCTCCTTAGCAGGTCATATCAGAGACACATTTGGCTGCTGGGGCCATGCACAGTTGCAGCATTAGAAGACCTGTTTTATAGACAATAAATGTTCCCTATTTAGGTCCAGAAATTATGCCCTATTGGGAAGAGGCTGGTGGGGCCAATCCTGTAGATCAGTTAAACTGATATTTGCGATAAATCATTATTTTATTTGCCTTGGATCCTCCTGAGAAGATGGCAAATGACTGTTAAAACAATATTATGTATATGTGTTTTTAGCTATGGCTAAACTTGCCAACTACTAGCCAAGAGCTTTGAACTAGGTAAGTCTGAAAACTCTCCTCTGGTGATAACTAGGCCACAATGATAGCTTGTGAGTTACTGTATATGTCTGGAGCTCAATAATGGAGACCAGAGAAAAGAAATACAGTTTGCTAACCTGGATATACAATAGCAACCACCAAATACTCTTGTATGAGCATAATAGTGCAGGTGATGGGAAGATAAGCAATTTATTAGTATTTATTAGTATTATAATAAGTGATGCCCACATCAGGAAGCCGGGGCAGAGGAAGAAAGCAAGAGCAGAACTGCCATAAGATATCTATTATTTGCTAAATCATGCAGACTAAAAAGTATTTAGAGTAGGATAAATCGACTGCCACTGACTATAATAAATGACAGACCCCTTTAACAGAACCTTCCTAATTCCACACTGTAGTTCAGCACTGCTGTCTCTATCTGCCTTTAGCCATTAGTTGCATATGTCCCAATAAAGACAGCAGCTGCTGTGGGTTTATAGTACAACAGGTCTGGGTGGGTTAATCCAGTCACTAGTGCACATTTACCAGGTCCCCCAGTTTGCTTTTAGGGTGAAGGCACATGGAGCTACTTAGTAGCAGCTATGTGTCAGGACTGCTAAACTCCAGAAAATCCCCTGCCATAGACAATACTGAGAATTGCCCCAAAACACACAGAGACAATTATCAATAAATGATCAGTATTGTCTGTTTCTGTAGCTGTGACAAGTAGCTGCTACTTGTAGCTCAGTGTGTCTTCACCCTTAAGAAGTGGGTTTATGTAAAGTAAACTCGCCGACACCAAACGTTCCACTCACTGACACACAAGGGGTTAAATTCAGGCTTGCCAAGGTGCGCTGGTAATAACCCCCACTCTCCACCCATGAGTGTGACCCGGAACAGGTGGCGGGTAATCCTATTTCAGACAATCATTTGGAAAATCTCCCCTTAATTCCTCAGTCTCTGGTTACTGTCAGCTTGATTTGTCATTGTAAAGAGCCGCTCCGGGGAAGCTCACCCTCTCCTGTGTGTCTGCTGCTCGCTAGCGTATCCCTCTCTCCCTTCCATTTTCCCTAACTTAGCCGAACTTACTAACGCACAACATGTCCGCACACTGCGCGTCTACAGAGAGCGCCCATGCCAGCTGCAAACAGCGCGGCACAGCCCATGGGGGGCGATTTATTGCTTTCTCTGTAAAAGAAAATAAATAAATAACATGCTGGCAGGTACAGCGGTGTGTGTTTCTGGGCATTGCTGCCCTGTGGGGAATCGCAGTGGTTTGGCTCTGCAGTGCGTCTGTTCGGCTGAAGGCAGTGCCATGGTGCCAGCTTGGAACATTCCAATTCCCTTTACTGTTCCTCCATATACTGTATCGCCAGCTATCTAATCCTACAGGGTCAGAATCCACCCCAAGAACACGCAAAAATTGATTCATTAGAACATACTTGTTGTATGGGCTACAGGTTATACGCAATACCATGCGATTCTGACACCTGTCTGATACGTATAAATCTGCATAGAGGTATGTATGTATATGTTTATATATATCTATATCTCTATATATATATATCCTACTTATAGAGGCAGCACTGTACAGCACTAAATGTATAGAACAAACAGAGGTCATTACAAGAATATGTACAAATGAAGTACAATGACAATAAGTCTCAAAGAGGAGGAATAAGATCCCTGTTCCATACAGCTTACAGTCTAAGGGGTGACAGGACTATTTTGGCAGGTTGCTGCTCTAACAAGTTATATTTTAATGCAAAGACGAATTAGAGGCGAAAGGTCGGCCAGTTTCTAATAATTCGAATTTCAATCTCCTGTAGGATCAACATGAATCTAATGGGAGCCATTGCAGAGTACAGTACACCCCGCTTATTCAATACATAGACACGCAGACACTGTGGAGAAGGTGACATTTAGTTGAACTAATGTTCATTAATTTACTTTAATAAACATTAGAAAAAATTACTCAGCGGTAATACTAGCCAGTGGCAGTAAAAAGAGAGCATAAGCTATGTAATAATGGTAATAATGGCATATGTATTAATTATAGTACAAGCCAATGCCAGGTTTACAGGTGCAGTGTATGGAACAGGACATGACTGTACCCCAAAACCAAGCGTAGCTTTCTGTGTAAGAAGGAAAGGAATACCAGCAAGGTTTGTTATTTGAGCTAATGTTGTGGCAAAACTGATAATGATTCTGCCACCCACATACACGTTATAGAAACAATTGCATGTGTAATAGGGCTCTGTGGATTTTGCGAGTCTGTGCGATTTTGGGTGCCGTTTGTGCGCACATTTCGGCAGAACAATAGGGTAAGTGTATGTGGTTTGTAGCCTGTATTAACTCTCCTCTCCTGATCCTCCGTTTCCTTTCCTTATATGGAATTATCTAGGTCTCCATTGCTTTGCTCTCCTCTTGCGCTCTCTCAGCTCATCATTTCTTTCTGCACCCCCCCCCCATCCATATTCGGATTCTATGCACCCCCACCCCCAACACCCATATTTCACGTCGGAACTAAATTTCACACTTTTGCCCTGGTTATTTGGCAGAACTGTGAAACGCCTTGAAGCCCCTTATTTGTAGTGTTTTAGCTTTGTTCCGCTTGGTGCTGCCCTAGCCCCCACACATGTGCCCCCCCCCCCCCACACCCACCCAAAACACTAGACTCAATAGCCCCTTCTATTGCCCCAGCCCTGGGTGTTTTTCTCCGATTTCCGTATTCTTTGTCTCCTGCCCTGGATATAAGCCAGATACAATATGGAGGAGGAGAGGAAGGAACAGTCCGTTCTGTCTCTTTCCCTTGTATGGAAAAAACCCTAGAATCGTAAATACTGGGCTGACGATATGACCCCTTCTGGGGAAAGGGAGCCCCCTAATCGCTCACCCCGATCCCCCCAGCCCACAGCACCTAATGCCGAAAGCGGCACACACGTAGGTCCTGGGCACTGAGCACAACAGAAATGGCTGCTCTTTTCCAGTCTCTGTGCAGATAATAAAAGCTGCGATCCCAGCACCGAGGTTTTGCGCTGCGGGGGCAGAATAATAGGGCGCTGCCCTGACTATAGAAGAAATTCCAAGGCTATCGGCTGAGATTGGAGGTCCTGTGTTCTCCAGTTCTTACCAATATATTCATACTCGCAATTAAATAGCTGCAGACGTTACCAGCCTGTAATGTCGTCCTAATAAAGTACATGTCTATACCAGTCAGTGCAAGGACTTTATTTTATTAGCCTACCGTTTGCACATGTAAACATGCCCGTAAAAACGCGCAATTAGTCCCGTAAATTCAGATATAAACCCGCATGGGAAGGTACCCTGGTATAATGTTAGCTCAATGCCTCTGGGTTCCACTGTGCCCTGTCAGCATATCCTCTTGCCTGTACATTTCACTATTTGCCTAATTACCTGTAGGAAGGTTCTGGATCTGGTTAAGAACACCCGCGTAGGACGGTTCTGATTAGGGACATCAGTATAGGAGTATTATGGTTAGGGGCACCATTATAGGATTGTTAGGAAACACGTTATAGGATGATTCTGTTTTGGGAAACTGGCATAGGAATGTTCTGGTTAATAACACCGGCATATCCTTCTGGTTAAGGATACCGGTATAAAAAGGTTCTTGTTGGGAATACCGGCATAGGATACTTCTGGTTAAGAACACCGGTATAGGAACATTCTGGTTAGAAACACCGGTATAGGAACATTCTGGGTGGGAACACCGGTATAGGAGTATTCTGGTTGGGAACACCGGTATAGGAACATTCTGGTTGGGAACACCGGTATAGGAACATTCTGGTTAGAAACACCGGTATAGGAACATTCTGGGTGGGAACACCGGTATAGGAGTATTCTGGTTGGAAACACCGATATAGAAAGATTTTGGTTGGGAACACCGGTATAGGAAGATTGTGGTTAAGAACACCGGTATAGGAAGATTCTGGTTAGGAACACCGGTATAGGAAGATTCTGGTTGGGAACACCGGTATAGGAAGATTCTGGTTGGGAACACCGGTATAGGAAGATTCTGGTTAGGAACACCGGTATAGGAAGATTCTGGTTAAGAACAACGGTATAGGAAGATTCTGGTTAAGAACACCGGTATAGGAAGATTCTGGTTAAGAACAACGGTATAGGAAGATTCTGGTTAAGAACACCGGTATAGGAAGATTCTGGTTAAGAACACCGGTATAGGATACTTCTGGTTAGGAACACCGGTATAGGAATATTCTGGTTAGGAACACCGGTATAGGAAAATTCTGGTTAGGAACACCAGTATAGGAAAATTCTGGTTGGGAACACCAGTATAGGAACATTCTGGTTGGGAACACCGGTATAGGAATATTCTGGTTGGGAACACCGGTATAGGAACATTCTGGTTAGGAACACTGGTATAGGATACTTCTGGTTAATAACACCGGTATAGTAAGATTCTGGTTAGGAACACCTAAAGGAACATTCCCGCATAGGGTGGCTCTGGTTAGGAACAGCGGTATTAGGATTATTTTAGCTAAAGTCACCAATATATTATCTTTTGGTTAAAGACACCGGTATAGGATAATTATGGTTAGGGACACAGTTATATGACTATTCTTTTTAGAGACACCGGTAAGATACTTTTGGTTAGAAAACCCGTTAAATAATGCTGGTTAGGAACACCTGACACGATTTTTATTACTGTTCCCAAGATTGTCGTATAAACTGCAGTTTGCTTTGTGTGAATAACATCTACCGGTTTGCGACCCCGAGAAGGATGGGAAGCCTAAGTGTTTAGGGGCATAAGGTTAGTGGTTGTATGTTTTAAACATGGGATTTATAAGCACCATTTCGGTAGGCAAAAATAGGTTAGTCTGTAATGGGACAGAATGCTAGTTTATAATGGGGCAAAAACCCAGTCATTTTATATGTAGGGAATATATTGTAATACTGTAATTTATAAGGATATTTTAAATCACTGAGGAGATCTATGATCATTTAACAGCACTAGGCCAAAGGCTTTTATACCGGTTATGGAGGTGACTTATCCTCATAATTTTCCAGAAGAGGTACATTATTTATTATAATGCACAAGTTTCAGAAAGTCATGTGGCAGAAATATCATCATTAAGCAGTAATTATAACTAATGCATCACTAAACCGTTGCAAAGGATATAATGTACAGGATATTTAAAACTATTGTGTATTAAATAGACACTGCTTTGTGAGACGGTAGATTAGCTATTATACAGTGGGGGACACAGCTTTATACAGACTGCTCTGGGGGTGGATAGAGTGGCTAATATTATACAGTGGGTGTACAGCTGTATACACTGCTCTGGGGTGGGTAGAGAGGCTAATGTTATACAGTGGGGGCACAGCCTTATACAGACTGCTCTGTGGGTGGGTAGAGAGGCTAATGTTATACAGTGGGGGCACAGCCTTATACAGACTGCTCTGTGGGTGGGTAGAGAGGCTAATGTTATACAGTGGGGGCACAGCCTTATACAGACTGCTCTGTGGGTGGGTAGAGAGGCTAATGTTATACAGTGGGGGCACAGCCTTATACAGACTGCTCTGTGGGTGGGTAGAGAGGCTAATGTTATACAGTGGGGGCACAGCCTTATACAGACTGCTCTGTGGGTGGGTAGAGAGGCTAATGTTATATAGAAGGGGCACAGCCTTATACAGACTGCTCTGTGGGTGGGTAGAGAGGCTAAAGTTATACAGTGGGGGCACAGCTTTATACACTGCTCTGGGGTGGGTAGACTGGCTAATGTTTTACAGTGGGGACACAGCTTTATACACTGCTCTGGGGTGGGTAGACTGGCTAATGTTATACAGTGGGGGCACAGCTTTATACACTGCTCTGGGGTGGGTAGACTGGCTAATGTTATACAGTGGGGACACAGCTTTATACACTGCTCTTGGGTGGGTAGACTGGCTAATGTTATACAGTGGGGGCACAGCTTTATACACTGCTCTGGGGTGGGTAGAGAGGCTAATGTTATACAGTGGGGACACAGCTTTATACACTGCTCTGGGGTGGGTAGACTGGCTAATGTTATACAGTGGGGGCACAGCTTTATACACTGCTCTGGGGTGGGTAGAGAGGCTAATATTATACAGTGGGGGCACAGCTTTATACACTGCTCTGAGGTGGGTAGACTGGCTAATGTTATACAGTGGGGGCACAGCTTTATACACTGCTCTGGGGTGGGTAGCCTGGCTAATGTTATACAGTGGGGACACAGCTTTATACACTGCTCTTGGGTGGGTAGACTGGCTAATGTTATACAGTGGGGGCACAGCTTTATACACTGCTCTGGGGTGGGTAGACTGGCTAATGTTATACAGTGGGGGCACAGCTTTATACACTGCTCTGAGGTGGGTAGACTGGCTAATGTTATACAGTGGGGGCACAGCTTTATACACTGCTCTGGGGTGGGTAGAGTGGCTAATGTTATACAGTGGGGGCATAGCTCTATACACTGCTCTGGGGTGGGTAGACTGGCTAATGTTATACAGTGGGGGCATAGCTTTATACACTGCTCTGGGGTGGGTAGACTGGCTAATGTTATACAGTGGGGGCATAGCTCTATACACTGCTCTGGGGTGGGTAGAGAGGCTAATGTTATACAGTGGGGGCACAGCTTTATACACTGCTCTGGGGTGGGTAGACTGGCTAATGTTATATAGATTGGGCATAGATGGTATAGGCACTGTTCTGTTACAATAGCTAATGCTATATATTAGGGGGTACAGGTACTTCTCTATGAGTTATGTATAGCTCTATATGGTTATAGCGCCCAATGTTATATAATGAATGGGTTACGCTGCTTGCGATGTGATAAGTGTCTGATTATCACGGACAGGGTGTTATCATTGCAGATACCTTTGTCATCGTGTAAACCACGCCCATTTCCATCACCTGTTTCCATTGAAAGCGAGCCCCTATATGTGTATAACCCGGGGCAAGGCTGGCTCTAAGCTGAAAAGGAATGGCTGATACAATATCTGTCCCTCTGGTATCTGTACCATGTACCAACCCTGTACAGCGCAAATATATGGTTAAAATCTACTGACATCATTTACGTTTGTATTGGAACAAGTGGCCAAATGTGTAACACACACTAACACACACTAACACACACAAGTGTGAGAGACAGGCAGTCCCTGAGCGGAAGGTTCTGACATGCTGCCCCATATCTGCCTCTATAAATAGTTCTATTGAGGCGCTATATTCTCCCAGTAGTGCAGTTTGCCGCAGTAATTGTGAAGGGGTGGGCCTCAATAATCAGCCTATTTGCATGTTCCAATGCTGAAGGGGTCCCCCTGGGTGACTGTTTGTGCCTTATTTGTGGGTTATACGACGTAGTATCACTTCAGTCAGTGACCGGTGGAGGGAGGGGGTGGGTAGAGGGTGACAAGGACAGCAGAGTGACTCTAACAAATGGCTGGCTGGAGAGGGCGATGACAGCAGAACGGAGGGAGGACGGGGGGAGCAAGAGCCTGGCTTGTTCTTACGCGCTTGTCTGAGCGGGAGAGAGAGCTGGTTGCTGTGATACGGGAGAGCCAATCAGCGTACAGCAGCATAGCCGCAGAGCCCTCTCTAGGCGCCCTTATATGGAGTCTGTGTTCTGCAGGGAGTCTTGCTCTGCGCCATATAAGGGAATGTGCCCAAATCCGGGATCTACCTATTGCTCCAGTGTCAGATGGAGGGTTTCATGCAGGAGATCGAGGGCTCAGTACTAATGAACCGTGGAGAAGAGGAGGGGTGCGGGGGGAGGGGAGGGGGCGTGTCTCACCGCTTCCCAGGGGCTCCCTGCTCACGGACTGCAGTGGAAATGTGTAGCGCTAATGAATTCTAGGTTAAACGCTAATGAACTGTGATTCGTGTCTAATTGTTTTTGCAGCTCTGTAAAAGGCGGAGGGAAAGAACAGTGAGGAGGGGGGGGGGGGGAGAATTCGAGGGAGATGGGAAGGAAGAAACCACTCACGGCGGGGGGGATATTGCAGTTAATTGCGATATAAATGAGGGAGCTGCGGCACGGTGCGGGGGTCTGTGTGGGGGAAGAAACCCCCCGGGTGTGGAAGCGTTAATAAGAATAAAAAAGCGAATGTAGCACAAGTGCGGCAGGCAGACAACCTGAATTCCTGTAATTGATTCCCAAAGCGAGTCGATATATATCAGCAGCGCAAACCTGCCATTGCTCACATCCATATAAGGTAATGCTGGGCCCTGATGCCGGGGGGCGGGGCCGCATCGCTCCGTAGCTGGAGGTTTCATATTGTGATGGAGGCACCGAGGAATTATTTTGGTGCATAGGTCGGGGCTCTTAGGGTCAGGGCCAATGTCATTGGCACCAAACTGCCCCTGAGAAACGTTACAGGGAATCTGCCCTCCGTGACTTGGGTGGGACTTACATAAATGTACAGTATTTCACATGTGTCTGGGGTAGATGATATACTGAGTCACGTTAGATATACTGAGTCACATTAGATATACTGAGTCACTTTAGATATACTAAGTCACATTAGGTATACTGAGTCACATTAGATATACTGAGTCACATTAGGTATACTGAGTCACATTAGATATACTGAGTCACATTAGGTGTACTGAGTCACATTAGGTGTACTGAGTCACATTAGGTGTACTGAGTCACATTAGATATACTAAGTCACATTAGGTATACTGAGTCACATTAGATATACTGAGTCACATTAGGTATACTGAGTCACATTAGATATACTGAGTCACATTAGATATACTGAGTCACATTAGATATACTAAGTCACATTAGGTATACTGAGTCACATTAGATATACTGAGTCACATTAGATATACTGAGTCACATTAGGTATACTGAGTCACATTAGATATACTGAGTCACATTAGATATACTGAGTCACATTAGATATACTGAGTCACATTAGGTATACTGAGTCACATTAGATATACTGAGTCACATTAGATATACTGAGTCACATTAGATATACTGAGTCACATTAGATATACTAAGTCACATTAGGTATACTGAGTCACATTAGATATACTGAGTCACATTAGATATACTGAGTCACATTAGATATACTGAGTCACATTAGGTATACTGAGTCACATTAGATATACTGAGTCACATTAGGTATACTGAATCACATTAGATATACTGAGTCACATTAGATATACTGAGTCACATTAGGTATACTGAGTCACATTAGATATACTGAGTCACATTAGGTATACTGAATCACATTAGATATACTGAGTCACATTAGGTATACTGAGTCACATTAGATATACTGAGTCACATTAGGTATACTGAATCACATTAGATATACTGAGTCACATTAGATATACTGAGTCACATTAGGTATACTGAGTCACATTAGGTATCCTGAGTCACATTAGGTATCCTGAGTCACATTAGATATCCTGAGTCACATTAGATATCCTGAGTCACATTAGATATACTGAGTCACATTAGGTATACTGAGTCACATTAGATATACTGAGTCACATTAGATATACTGAGTCACATTAGATATACTGAGTCACATTAGATATACTGAGTCACAGACAGATTGTCTGACATATTGTTATTTCCACCCCTTGGTCTACGGTTCGGCCTGAGACTGCTATAGCATTGTGGCTAAATGATCAAATATGACCCTGTGCTGCGGGGCGATTAAATACGCGCAATATTGTTGTTCATTTTGGTGCTGGGGTGACTGTATAAAGACCATTGAACTACCGATCTGCACCTGAGAGGCGACTTACTGGCTCTTCCAAAAACAGCTCCTCCAGCAGCGATTCTACCAGAGCAGGATGTTTGTATTACGCTGAGTCATGGAAAATCCCGCTTGGAATCGCTTCCAGGCCAATATCTATGATATATATCGCTGCTACAGGCTCATTCCATTGGATTCCATCCCCCCACCAGTACATAGCGGGGTCTCTTAAAATCCCAGGCACCTCCCTGCTTCCCCCCTAAAGTTTCCTGCTCACAAGTAGCCCAGTCTCCGAGCTGCTCAGGTTCAGTCACATGGAAGCCCCTACACACAATGCGGCTCTTGTGCGAATTTTCCACGTTGCGCCACCAGTGATTGCAGGATTTTCTTTTTCTCAAACTGCCATTTCTATTCCAGTCATTCTGATATTCGCATAACATAAGTGCGAGCAATTTAATGAACAGCTATTCGTGAAATCACCCTGTACCATGTGTGATTGGATTTGAGTACATGGGGGGAAAACCAACAAGTCCTGTCATTCATCCGCTAATTCAGAAAAAAATCCCCCGACTCTGTCATTGCGCCAATAGATATTAAAACCTCGACCATTCATTAGATAAGTGACTCTAATAACTGAAGTCATATATATTTGTTAGCTAAATGTGGCTATGAAAATGAATATATCGAGCCCATTGTTCGTTAGTTGTTCGTAAATTCCATTGGCTGTTAGTGGGCACATTTCTATGCCAACCCAGTTTGCTGTCTAACTGTATTAGGGTAACCTGCAGAACACTGGGTGATCAGGAAGGCGTTTCCCCATTAGAAGTAGTAGAGGCTGGTACTGGCAGGGAATGTGCTAAATAAATACCTTTACAGCAGGGGCTGGGGCCCTCCCTTCATTCCGTGCCTGCTCTGTGTGAGTCCAATTCGTCACCTAATTTGCTGTGTCCTGATGCCACCTACAGAGATGCGGTGGAATCAGTGGTGGGAAGTCTGCCTAACGATAGTCGATCCACCTGCAGCTTTCACTAGTTTTGCTCTCAGGGAGAAGGTGCGACAGCTGCAGCTGCGACTTTACACGGGCACAGAATAACAGTGTAACCACAGAATCTTTGCGATAAATTACTGATTAGCAAAAAAGATTGTTACATTGTTTTGTTGTATCACCAAATAAAGTATTCGTCTCACTTTATGTTCATTGTTTATATTGTGATTCATAAGTCGCCTTTCAAATGATACAATAGAAATAAATATCAGATCGGAGATTTTACTTTTCCTAACTCCTAATGCCGAGTATCATAATTTGCTAGAAATGTACATTTTATTAAGCGCTGTAGCTAAGAGGTAATAACTTAGCGCCTATGGGGGAACCGACTGTTCGTACCCGGGCGACCCCATGGTGTCAGGAGAGACCCGCATCCCGTTCGGGCTATAATTATCCTTGTAAACAAAGCACGAATCACAATCTGCGAATATGGAAAGAAAGACGAATCCTACGCATGCGAACCAGTTCGACGCAACCTACTTTATATGTCAGAATAGCCCTCAGGTAGTACAAAAACATCCAGTCGGCGTCCTAAAAGATTCACTTCGGTTTAACTCTGACTTAGAAAAGTTAATCCTTAAAAAAATCGTTAAAAACAAGTTTATACAACAAACACAATTAGTAAGGTATAGGACAGCAAAAGTCTTTGTCAAAACTTTGCGGCAATTCTATGTTTTTTTTTTTTTGCTTTCTTCTGAAACAAGTCTCTGTAACCCCACCCTATCGATATTGCTTTCAATAACATACCCAGGTGGAACAAGTTTTCTCTTTATATACGATGTAAATATGTTCACGAGTGTATATAAATAGGCACAGATACATTACACACACGGTATATTGAGGCGCATAGTTAAACCGAGTTACTGTGTATTTTACTAAACTGGGAATATAATACCCATGTTGTTTAGTATCAAAATATGACTAAACACAAACAAAATATACTGATGTATTATGATATAATGATTTTAGCATTCGGCATAAAGTATATGTAGCCTGTTCCTCCTAGTTAGCCTCCAGACATATTAAGCGAATTTAATCAGTCGTATTTTCGTACGCCTAGTAAAAATCAAATAATTCGTTACCATTTAGCGCAGATTTTGCGGAGCGCCGCGCAACTAGTAGATAACGTGTAGGGGAAAATAGCTGAACTCTTTAAACACAACCTGGGCTAACTATAATAAACACAAGGCACAAATGATCACTAAAAGAAAGAGCGGAAAACTGTCGGGTCAGAATTACGGTTAGGGCAATAAATTGTTTAGAATTCAATTTTTTGATTGGACTGACTGATATTTACCGGGTACCTGAGAAAATAAGCCCTATGGAGTGTTCACCTGATTTCTTTCATATGTATTTACAGAAACGGGGCTTACAACTATTATAATCGCGACATGAGGCGAATCAGTCTGCTCTTTGCAGGGTGAGGACACACGGAGCTACTTAGTAGCAGCTACTTGTCAAGGCTACTAAACACCAGAAAATACCCTGCCATAGACAATACTGAGAATTGCCTCTGCTAAAACACACATAGACACAATTATCAGTAAATGATCAGTATTATCTATTTTAGTAGCTGTGACAAGTAGCTGCTACTAGTAGCTCCGTGTGGGTAATTTGGGGCCAAATAAGGGAAAGGGGGTGCTAACTCCCTTGATCATATAGAGACATCTAGATTACTGTCTTAAGCTCATTTTCCACATGGAGGATAATTAATAGCAGTATCGTTAGTGTAAAACCCAAATTAGCCGCCCCCACTATGCACAAAGACCCCCAACTACCACAGCGTGTAGAGGTCTGGGAAGCCAGTAAATTATGGCATGGGAATAACAGATTTGACATTAAGACTGACATTTACCGATAATGGTTGCACATTTTTAATTAGATAATTTATAGAAAAATATTTTTTTGTTTCTGTAACACAATGAGGCGCTGCTAATTAAAGCAGTCGCTGTGTGACAGAGCCAATTGGATCTAAAGAGGAATATTTCTGGTTCCAGCTGCACGGAAGAAAGGGCGTGTTTATATAGATAAATATATTTATACGACCCCTCGTATGTCAGAATGCCGTGTAACCTGGAGCCCCCAGCTCCCCATCCACAAATTACATTTATTTGCCATTTAGCTCATCTTCACGGGCAATGTGTGACACCCGGTAAGACTGCGGCAAATGACTGGGCAGAATTGGTAGCAAGGAGCCCGGTACCACAGTGTGGCCCATTTCAGCCTCCCAAATGCTCTCTGTTATGGTATCAGCTGTGGTCTTATTTATCCCAGAGAGAAAGAGAGAAAGAGATGGTTCCCTTCATCTCTCCCCGTGTCTCTTTGTCTCCGGCCTGTCATGTTTCCCTTCCCCCTCAGCCTCCATGTCTCCCCCTCCCTCCCCTGCCAAGGACACAGCCAACTACATGTGCTGCTTCTCCCTCTGCTGCTCTCTGCCCTCTTCTCTCTCCATCTTCATTACGTAAGAAAAGGATTGGCAACTGGCACTATTAATTACCCGCACCAATTAATCGCACGATTCGGTGCCCCTTGTGCATGATAATGATGGGGGAATGGCTGGGCTTGGGTGCTTCCTGCACTTGCAACCAGCTTCTGCCCACTCACTCTCCTGGCATCTAGGGGGTACAGGAACAGAGAATCCGGGGGTGGGGGGGCTCTGTGGCTTGGCATCTTTAGAGCAGCAACAGACATTTGTCCTTTCTGTCCGTATATACCGCCATATACTACACCCATATACATATACATATTAATCAGTCCTTGCGCATTTCCCTTAGGCAGGCTCATCAGCTCCTGAAAACCTATAACTCCCATCAGCTCCAGCTCCTGAAAACCTATAACTCCCATCAGCTCCTGAAAACCTATAACTCCCATCAGCTCCAGCTCCTGAAAACCTACAACTCCCATCAGCTCCAGCTCCTGAAAATCTATAACTCCCATCAGCTCCAGCTCCTGAAAACCTATAACTCCCATCAGCTCCTGAAAACCTATAACTCCCATCAGCTCCAGCTCCTGAAAATCTATAACTCCCATCAGCTCCAGCTCCTGAAAATCTATAACTCCCATCAGCTCCAGCTCCTGAAAACCTATAACTCCCATCAGCTCCAGCTCCTGAAAACCTATAACTCCCATCAGCTCCAGCTCCTGAAAACCTATAACTCCCATCAGCTCCAGCTCCTGAAAACCTATAACTCCCATCAGCTCCAGCTCCTGAAAACCTACAACTCCCATCAGCTCCAGCTCCTGAAAATCTATAACTCCCATCAGCTCCAGCTCCTGAAAACCTATAACTCCCATCAGCTCCTGAAAACCTATAACTCCCATCAGCTCCAGCTCCTGAAAATCTATAACTCCCATCAGCTCCAGCTCCTGAAAATCTATAACTCCCATCAGCTCCAGCTCCTGAAAACCTATAACTCCCATCAGCTCCAGCTCCTGAAAACCTATAACTCCCATCAGCTCCAGCTCCTGAAAACCTATAACTCCCATCAGCTCCAGCTCCTGAAAACCTATAACTCCCATCAGCTCCAGCTCCTGAAAACCTATAACTCCCATCAGCTCCAGCTCCTGAAAACCTATAACTCCCATCAGCTCCAGCTCCTGAAAATCTATAACTCCCATCAGCTCCAGCTCCTGAAAATCTATAACTCCCATCAGCTCCAGCTCCTGAAAACCTATAACTCCCATCAGCTCCAGCTCCTGAAAACCTATAACTCCCATCAGCTCCAGCTCCTGAAAACCTATAACTCCCATCAGCTCCAGCTCCTGAAAACCTACAACTCCCAGCCTCCCCTGGCAGCCAAATCTCTGGCTTAGTTAACATGCAGTGGTTAGATGAATACAGGTTGGACAGTCAGATTTAGGATTTAGCACGAAATGCCATTTGGGTGGTACTGCTTTTAATTTACTGCATGGATTGATTTGCGCCCAGGGGTTTGACCAATCTTGGTGCCAATAAGCATTAGATGAAGCAGCGCAAGATCTTTATAGATTCCTTTTATATTTCGGCTGTGACCCAGATTCACCATGCCTTTGTACTTATCTGTTATTAAATATGTCTGCAATATATTAACGGGTAACTGAGCAACGCATCACGGGTCTCAATACCTCCCTAATATTGCACTCAAATCTGCTTATTAGAAAAGAGCTGTGTAATTTGTGCGCCTTTTTCGCTAATACGGAACAATCATCTGCCCAACACTCATACACTCATTGGTGGGGGGTAAAAGAAGGTAAAGGCAATCTATCTGAGCCATACACAGAACCCAGAGCTGCCTGGTTGTTTGGTTGCAAAACGCCTCTGGGAAGAAATAATTGGGGCGATTGGCGATTTTTTATTGACCCTTTTGGGGGTCTGGCATGGACTTTGTGAAGGAAGAGCCCCTCAGCGACAATACCCGAATATTAGTCACTCTGCAACCCAAACTTATCTCCTTATCCTGTCCCATTCAGTGTGCACCAATTACTGAAATATACGTATATATATATATGTATTGATTAAACATTTGCAGTGGTTTTAAAGTTATCTAAAAGTGTAATTAAAATTAAAAGCAGTATCCATCTGGCTGTTTGCAGTCTTTGAACTTCTGGTTCTGACTCCTGAAACAATGTTGCAGAAGCTGACAGATAAATAGACCTGTAGGAGAACTGACTTCTGCCACATTGTTTCAGGAGTCAGAACTAGAGAACAGAAAGGGATAAAACAACATACTGTTTGTCAATACCTGTACAAATAACTTTAAACTGCTGATAATGTTTCATTTATGTATAGATGTTGCTTAGAATTTTTTTGTTTTATTTTTTTAAACTGTATATTCAATATACAATACAATAAGCAGTATATGGTTAGAGTCCTCCTTCAAATTATGGCATTTATATTTAGCAGCCTTCAAAGAAAACAGACTTGTAATGTCTGTTACTGTTTACTGGCTGCAGGCTTTTAAAAGAAAAATGTGTTATTCATAACTAACTCTTGAAACAGGGGACATCTGGAGAGGCCCAATGACACTGAGGGATTAGGCGAGTTCTTGACGGACGCAGAAGTACATTATGGGTACACTGATTGATGGTAATCACCTCTTTTTAAAATTTTGACTTATCTTTGAGATAGTCGTTAATGGGTTTGTGGACCCTTTTGGTGTTAATATGACCTAGACAGCTAATTTTACCTCCTATGGGAGATTTAGCAGATGTTTACCTACTAAAAACGTGGCCACCTGCTATTCATTCATGTGCGGCTACACGGTATGGTTCCTTTATTGGTGAAATTTAAATGTTCCCGTTTTTATTTTGCTTAGGCACAATGCATTGCAGGTACTGGTCCTTCAGACCCCAATTATAGTAATGATAATACAGTTATGGCATCCATTTTCTCAGGGGTCCCCAACCTTTCTTACTTTTGAGCCACAGTCAAATGTAAAAAGACTAGGAGAGCAACACAAGCACCATAAAAGTTCATGGAGGTGCCAAATAAGGGCTGTGATTGGCTATTAGGCAGCCTCTATGCACACTATCAGCTTACAGGGGGCTTTATTTGGTAGGAAATCTTGTTTTTATTCAACCAAAACTTGCCCCCGAGTCAGGAATTCAAAAATAACTACCTGGTTTGGGGGCACTGAGAGCAACATCCAAGGGGTTGGGGAGCAACATGTTGCCCCCGAGCCACTGGTTGGGGATCACTGCATCTGGAAACCCATTATCCAGAAAGCTCCAAATTATGGAAAGGTTACCTCTCATAGACAACATTTTCATCAAATAATTCAGATTTTAAAAAAAATGCTTTCCCTTTTCTATGTAATAATAACACAGCACCTTATATTTGATTCCAAGATATAATTAATCCTTATGGAGGCAAAACAAGCCTATTAGGTGTAATTAATGTTGGAATTCAAATTCCAAATTATGGAAGGATCCATTATCTGGAAAACCCCAGGTTCCAAGTATTCTGGATAACAGGTCCAATACCTGTAATAAATGTTATTACAAATTATGGATTACAAAACCCCAACTGATAAAAATGGAAGATAATTCCAGGAAAATAACAGACTAAGTAAATATTGACCTTAAGTGACTTGATTGGTTAATGGTTATGTAACCCTCTTCACAACATGTAGTCTTTAAACCCTATATATCTATAAATCTGGTGATATTTGGTGTTGGCAATTGGTGGTGGATTATGGGTCCTTCCCAGAGCCCCCAAAGACCCAGGGCCTGCTCCTCCTATTGTCTTTCCAATGCTGGGTCACAGTCTTACTCCAAGATGGTTTATCTCATCACAGTCCCCAACAAATGCCTCATTGAGACCCCTCTGAAAATCCTTCCTGATTCCCAAATCAGAAAATCCCGATTGGCAAATTCTGAATCCAGGGCTCGTTTGGCCCTAATTGCTCCACTGTTTATATGTGAGGATACACCCATGGCACAGTACAACCGCCCTCCATTATACCCAGACCAAAACCCCAAATAATAAAAAATGAAGACCAGTTGCAAATTGTCTTAGAATAGAACTCTACATCATACTTAAAGTTAACTCAGAGGTGAAATCCCCTTTAACAGACAGTCTATTGAGGGGTCAGAGAAGAGTTCCCTAACTTTAAACCCTACACTCCTTCCTTCCCTGCTCTGCACTGTCATTACTTAATATGGAAGATAAGCAAGTTTTTGCATAAGTTCCATAAACTAAGTAAGTTAATTGGCTCACTGATCCTGCTGTGAGGCCCAATAACTAGTCAGTAGTAGTTCATAAAAATACTAAAAATAATGAATGTGCTAAAAAGTCAGTCTATTTATTGGGTGTCAGTGGAGTCTATTCGTAACCTGTGTATGTAACTATAGTTTTTGCATAAGTTACATAAATTGCATGAGCATAGAGGCCCAGTGATGTTGCTGTAGGGCCCAATAACTGGAACTGGAAAGTTCATGTAGGAGATGCTCGTATAATTCAGTAAATAGCTCCCAATATAAACAGCTGATGTTACTTTATAATAAGCAGTTCATATATATAGCTGAAATTAATAATTAACGTGCTTATGAGTCATTCAATTTATTGGGGGCAGTTCAGAAGAAGAAAAAGCAGTTCAATTCAAATAATCTCTGAGAAGGGGAATTCAGATGTGTGGGGAAGACAGAATCAGGGTTGGACTGGGGGGTGCAGGGCCCACCGGGGCTCCCGCCCCAAGGACCCTGCAGGTGCCCCCGCTGGCTGCGTCCCTTAAACCCCCCCATAGGGTCCCCCACCCAACGTCCTCCCCTGAGCGCACGTAAATTTAACGCGTCAGGGGAGGAACAGTCGCGCAGAGGGAGTGCCGGCAAGGGACAGGTCTGGGCCCAGTCCGACCCTGGACACAATGCAACTTTTCGTTGCAAAGTTTCAAATAAATTAAATGTAATCGATAAATAAATAAATAAACAAATAAAGCATAACTTCAACATAGATATTAAAAAGACTTTATGTATAAAAAGATGGACACATGGCCATGAAAATGTTACAATTTGTAACATAAGAGTTGGTATTTTACTACCTGAGCCCATTAATCAAATACCTTCTGTGACCTTTCATTCTTTTGAAGTTCATGCAATTGGGATCACTCCCCTTTTGCTCTACGGGTTGCAATTATCTATTGCCCTGCAGGACCTACTTCCCACAGATAGTTAAATAAATTATAAGTAACAGGAAAATAACAGACTAAGTAGATAATTTCTCAGATCCTACCCTTCCTCTCTTCAGATATCCCTGCTATCATTATGGCTGACTTCAATATCCCACTAACGGGTCACCTATCTCAAAGCTGCTCAATCTTGTGTCCTCCTATGGGCTCAAACAATGGGTCGCTCCCCACCCACCAGGATGACCACACTCCTGACCTCATCTTTACTTACCCCTTCTCATTCACTAACCTCTTAAACTCTCCTTTACCTTTCTCTGATCACCATACCACACTCTCACACATTCCTTCTCCTCCATTTAGACCAGCAGAAGCAAAAACCTTCATCAATTTAATCTTCAGAATCTCTCATCCCCCTTACAGCCTTTGCTTTCTTCTGCATCTTCTTTCACTGACCCTGAATTTACTGCATCTTTTTGGAATGCTCTGGGCCAGTGTCGGACTGGCCCACCAGGATACCAGGAAAACTCCCGGTGGGCTTGGTTGGGCCCTCTTGCTTCTAACTATTTAGCCTATTTCATGGTCATTCCCTATTTCTGTATGGGAAGAAGTATAGTATGTAGAGAAAAGAGACTAGGATAATAGAGAGTATGAGGGAGGAAAGGAGGAATTAAAGTTTTGAGAGTGGGCCCATGGTCCAGGGTTTTCTGGTGGGCCCCTGCCATCTCAGTCTGACAGTGCTCTGGCCCATTAGACACTCTCAGACCCTCTGGTTTTCAAACATAAACTCACCTTTTCATTCAAGTCTGTAAGTTAAGCCCCCAGCAACTTGACTACCCACCAATCACCACATACTAACTACTGGTATTCATCACTTATTCTGCATTTACTATCCCTTTACAAACCAAGAGGAGTTCTACAGTCACACTGCTTACCCCCACCGTATGTCTCACTGTATTTGATTAGAATTAAATGAAATAAAATACATTAAAATACAAAGTGAATGGTGCCAGTGTTGAATGACAGATAGAATATGTACATTCATTTGGTTGTTTCTTAAATTAATGTATTAGATCCCTATTTTTATCCAGCAATAAGTCCAGATAAACTGACCGATTCCCCATGAAGGATTTTCCTCATTGTTTGATCACCAATTCTATATGTAATTGCCTATTGGAAACAGAGATCTTCCAGTTAAGAAAATATACTTTCTAGAGAAGAAGCAGCTTCTTTAAATTCATTCTAATGAATTCATAAAAAATCAATAACTTGATTTATGAGCAGCAGCCATAGTCATTTGAAGATCATTTTTTAATTCTTCAGACACTTATTGGTTTGGACTAGGGTGTCTTTTAAGTCCAAAATTGCAAACTGTGGAGTTAATAATATATTTATGCTTAATTTCTTCTTCAGAAAAGATTCCAGATTTTTCCACAATATTAACATGGAAGGTAGGTAAAGTAATAAAAGGAGTAATATGTCAATATGTCAATTTCTCTCCTCCTTTTTGAAGGGGATGAAAATTAGACAATGATAATGTAAAACGATTATGGGAATATTCCAAATTTTATTCATGGCAGGTTCTTATGTTATTTGAGAAATACATTTATATCTATATATACAGGTATGGGACCTGTTATCCAGAATGTTTAGGAGTTTTCCAGATAAGGGGTCTTTCTGTAATATGAATGTCCATACCTTAAGTCTACTAAAAAAACATTTAAACCTTAATTCAACCCATTAGGATTTTTTTGTTTCCAATAAGGATTAATTATATCTTAGTTGGGATGAAGTCAAAGGCACTGTTTTATTATTACAGAGAGAAAGAAAATCATTTTTAAAAATTAGAATTGTTTGCTTATAATAAAGTCCCATAATTCACAATATTCTGGATAATGGGTTTCCAGATAACAGATTTCATACCTGTAGTGTTTATTTAAAGCTTAAAGATTTCCTGAACCAATTTAATCCTGTTTTGTGAAAAAATTAACCTCTCACTTTCTTTTAGTCTGTAAGTTTTTTTTCAACTAATTCCCAGGAATACGGTTAACCTAATTCAAGATCTACTTTGTGTCTAATTTGAGATAATGGTGTGAAATCAAAATATTAATTAGTTTTGAATAAATTCATTTACCTGAAGGTATCCTCAGCTCTTCCTATAAGTCTTTTGATATAGAACCCAAAATATCCATAACCTCTGTTTTATTAAAATGAATAATATATCCAGAGAAATTACAATACAGGTATAGGACCCATTATCCAGAATGCTCGGGACCAAGGGTATTCCGGATAAGTGGTCCTTCTGTAATTTGGATCTCCATACCTTAAGTCTACTAAAAAATCAATAAACCATTAATTAAACCCAATAGGATTGTTTCCATCTTAACGTGTATGGGGACCTTAAGATATAAATAATCGGTGCAATAAGGATTATTTATATCTTAAGGTCCCCATACACGTTAAGATTCGTTCACTTGCTGAGATCACCAAGCAAGTGGATCTTCACCCGATATGCCTGACCGATATCAGGCTAGATATCGGTCGGGCAGGCCCCTCGTTTCTGCCCCTACACGTGCCGATAAGCTGCCACATCGGTCCAAGAGACCGATATAGGCAGCTACAATCGGCCCGTGTATGGGGACCTTTAGTTGGGATCAATTACATGGTACTGTTTTATTACTACAGAGAAATAGGAAATCGGGTTTAAAATTCTGAATTATTTGATTAACATGGAGTCTATGGGAGAAATTCTTTCCATAATTCTGAGCTTTCTGGATAACGGGTTTCCGGATAAGGGATCCCATACCTGTATAAGTAAAAAAAATGGGTCTCCAAACATTAAGAAGCAGGCCATCACCATTGGCTAAAATTTTTAGATTTCCCCCCTTCATCTTTATACCTTGAAACAGGTCATTGTTATTCAAGTAGCTAAGGAAAGGACCCATGGAGATATTGAAGGGTAGTGGTGATAAGGGACACCCCTGTCTAAATAAAATGCTCTAGAGTGTTTTTCCTGCTGCCATTATTTAGCTTAAGGAATAGAATACATTCTTCTCCACAATTATATAAAAACACTATTGAAACCAAATTTATAACAGTTGAAATGTTAGTCCCATGGAATATTATCAAACATTTTTTAGCAAAATACATAATATTTATTAAAGTTCTAATATTTCTGACACCAGACCGTCCCTTAGCAAAACCACTCTATTGGGGAGATATGATATTGGGAATCATTTATGATAGTCTATCAGCTAGAATTTTCATATAGATTGCAAGCTCTATGGGGCAGGGACCTCCATCCTCTTGTGGCTTTGACTCTTAACTTATTGCAACTGTATCTTGTATTTATTTGTGCTTATTGTAATACTTTGTATTTATCTATTTTAATACCCCTGTTTATATTAATGTATTCTACTGTACAGCGCTGCGTACATAAGTAGCGCTTTATAAATAAAGTTATACATACATACATAAAGGATTTTAAAGTCTTGGTTAACTAAAGAAATGGGTCTATAAGATGTTGGTAAAGACGGATCTTTAACTTTTTTGAGAATTAGTTTGATATTAGATAAAAAGCTAGAAGGTAAAACTGTTTTAGTATAAGTAGTTTTTAAACCTTTAGTATAAAAAATAAATCTGTAAAATGACTTCAATATTTCAGGGTGCTCAGAATATTTTCATATTTTTCAGAATCTACCAACTTTATCTTGTTCAAAATTCAATAGTTGTATATTTAGAGATTGTTGAATAATATTGCTACCCCCTTCTTATGTATTCCTGGTGAGAAAACACCATTACCGGCCCAGTCTAAAAGCGAAGTCACATATTAGATTGAAATAGAGATTGAAATAGATTCTATTTCAATCTCTATTTCAATCTAATATGTGACTTCACTTTTTTCCTAAAGAGAAAGGAAGCAAAACACTTCCAAACAGAAAAGTGGCAGATGAAAGCTGCCATCAAACTTTGAAGTATATGTAGATACAATTTTTTTGGTGAACATAAGAATTTTCCTTTTAATTAATCATCTCAACCTGTTTTTTTTCTTCTAATAGTGGATCTAGATCTGAGTTCTAATGTAAGTCTTATGACACATGGGGGTGATTCTCAGCCTGTATCCTGTATCCACACAACACTGCCATCAGTGTTTTGTTGTGCCTGCACCCAGAGCCATTACATTGGCCAGGTGCAGGCACACAGAGCAGATTTCATGCCTAAAACATGCATTTTGCTGCCAAAATCCGCTCCACGCACCTGGGCCAATGTAATAGCTCTAGGTGCAGGCAAGGTTAAGGCTGATGCAGTGTTGACGCTGAATCTTGGCTGGATAAAAACAGACCAAGAATCAGTCCTGAATGGCATTTGCTTGAATGGCTTACAAAGTCTTTATAGCCTTGTCTCTAGGAGAAGTATTTCGATTTCGAACTGTTTCTCTATTTGGGTTCATTGGTGGAAAAGATTTCTGTTTCTCCAGTTAGGGCTCTGGCACATGGGGAGATTAGTCGCCCGCGACAAATCTCCCTGTTCGCGGGCGACTAATCTCCCCGAGTTGCCATCCGTTGCCATCCCACCGGCGAAAATGTAAGTCGCTGGTGGGATGGCACACGCGGCAGCGCGATTTCGGCAAATCGCCAAAAATGCCTCGCGAGCCACCTTCGGCGATTTGCCAAAATCGCCTGCGCAGTGTGTGCCATCCCACCGGCGACTTACATTTTCGCCGGTGGGATGGCAACTCGGGGAGATTAGTTGCCCGCGAACAGGGAGATTTGTCGCGGGCAACTAATCTCCCCATGTGCGAGAGCCCTTAAGCAATAAGCTGAGGCTTCCTTTGGATCATTAAAGATATGGGTTCTAGTAGTAAGGAAGACTTTTATCTGAGCTGGTTAATTAATATTTAATTAATATTTCACATTCATTTGGAACAGCAATTGACTTATTGTTGTATAGGTCGTTCCTTTCTGATATAATAAAATGTCCAAATTTGTTTTTTCAGAGTAGTCCAAGAATTTTGCAGCGGTCTAAGAGTTGTATTGTCTTGAGTTGTATTGTCAAACATATGTTCAAACATATGGTAGTATTTCCTGGATGCCAAGTTCAGTTAGTATTATTTTTGTAATGAAAGTAATCACTGCATCATTTTATAAGATTCTGGCAGTCCTATAAATCTTGAATTATTTCATCGTATTCTGTTTTCCAGCTCATCAAATTTTTCTTATAATTCTTTTGCTTTCTATTCTATTATCCAGTCTAGAAAACTTGGAAATTGTATCATCCTGAATTTCTGAAGCAACGTCCTGCAAGTCAGTTAACAAACAATCGGATCACTCTGATATCAGCTACCTCAGGGTCACTGAACAAGTGGATCTTTCAATGTATGGCCAGCTTTAGGAGTAAACCTCAAAGATGCATTGGAGTCAACTCAGCTGAATGAACTTAGTTTAACTTAAGACACCAGTTCTTAATCATAAATGATCCAAACAAAGTAAACTTTCTGTAAACTGCTAGTAATTAAATCAGCAAAGTCTATGTTACTTTCTTTGAATGAGTGCAGTATATATTCAAATTTCATTATTTTCAGCAACTTGGTCTAAACACTGTTTAAACAGGATTTTTTGTGTCGTGCCTCAGACCTGCCCTGCCCACAGGCTCCCAGCCACCTTTCAAACAAAGCAAACAAGCCTCTCCCGCATCTCACATACCATAGTAACATAGTAAGTTGGGTTGAAAAAAGACATACGTCCATCAAGTTCAACCATAATGCCTATATATAACCTGCCTAACTACTAGTTGATCCAGAGGAAGGCAAAAAACCCCATCTGAAGCCTCTCTAATTTGCCGCAGAGGGGAAAAAATTCCTTCCTGACTCCAAGATGGCAATCGGACCAGTCCCTGGATCAACTAGTACTAAGAGCTATCTCCCATAACCCTGTATTCCCTCACTTGCTAAGAATCCATCCAGTCCCTTCTTAAAGTTATATAATGTATCAGCCAGCACGACTGATTCGGGGAGGGAATTCCAGAACGTCACAGCTCTCACTGTAAAAAATTATTTTCCAAATATTTAAATGGAACCTCCCTTCTTCTAAACGGAGTGGGTGCCCTTGTGTCCATTGGAAGGACCTACTGGTAAATAAAACATTAGAAAGGTTATTATATGATCCCTTTATATATTTATACATAGTTATCATGTCACCTCTTAAGCGCCTCTTCTCCAGTTTAAACAGCCCCAACTTGGCCAGTCTTTCTTCATAACTGAGACTTCCCATACCCTTTACCAGCTTAGTTGCCCTTCTCTGGACCCTCTCTAACTCAATAATGTCCCGTTTGAGCACTGGAGACCAAAACTGAACAGCATATTCTAGATGGGGCCTTACCAGTGCTCTGTAAATCGTATATCGAAGCAAAATACACCAAAGAGACCACTAGGACCCAGGAAACAGTCCGTCAAACAAACAGTAGGCATTTTGACATTAAGGGATGAAGAAATTGTGGTGACATAAAGGAGCTCTATGCTTACCCTCCCTCTTACTCAGGCATCATAACTGTAAGCCCAATATAGGTATGGGATACGTTATCCAGAAAAAAAAGGCCATCTCCCTTAGAGTCCATTTTAAGATGTTCCAATTTTTAAAAATGGTTTCCTTTTTCTCTGTAAAAATAATAAAACAGTAGCTTGTATTTGACGGCAGCTAAGCTACACGAATCCATATTGGTGACAAAACAATCTCAATTTACTTAATTTTTAAATGATTAGAATTAAGGAATGACAATCCAAATTATGGATTTAGATTAAGATCCCTTATCTCCAAAGCTTTCTGGATAGATGGTATACCTCTATAACTTTTTGAAATCCCAGAAGTGAAAATAATAAAGGCACAGCCAACCTTTACTCCTGTTGCTGTACATAGTCAATTTGGATTAAAAAAAAAACAAATGCCCATCAAGTCCAACCCCTCCAAATGAACACCCATCTATACATTCACATTTATAAATGTAGATCATAAAATCATTATAGTCTTGGATATTATACTTGTTCAAGAAATCATTCAAGCCACTTATAAAGGCATTAATAGAATCTGCCACCCCCGTAAATAACCACCTACACTGCTTCAGTTCATTTTCTCAAGTCTTAAGAGGTGGCCTCTCGTTCTTTGATCTAGTCTAAGAGAGAAAATATCCCCTGCTATCTGTCTATAATGTCCTCTATTGTATTTGTAAAGCATAATCATGTCCCCTTACAAGCGCTGTTCTCCAAAGAAAGCAACCCTGACCTTTCAGCAAACAGTTGAAACAGAAAAGATTGCTTTTGTCAGCAGGATAACGCAAGCCATACAGCAGGTTTACCAACCTTTTGTCAGGTAACAATGTGTACAGGTACATAGACATGTGCATGTTTTTATCCTTCTGGTTAGTTACCTGAGGCCTATCCAACCCAGATGTTTTTTCTATGCAGGTACATATCATTGCACTAATCATCTTATAGTATTGCACAATTTGGTATCATCACCAAAAATAAAGAGGATACTTACAATGTCCACCTCCATGTCATTCATAAACAAGTTAAAAAGCCTTTGTGCTACTCCACTAACAACTTTAACCCAGTTAGAAAATTTTATATTTACCACCACTCTTTGTAATCTATCCATCAGTCAATCCTCTAACCAAGTACAAGTATTATGTTCCAGGTTAATATTTCTCAATTTAATCAGTAAGCTTCTGGGTGGTATTGTATCAAAATATTTAGCAGTATCTAAGTAGATCACATCCACTGCCACCCCAGAGTCTAGGTTTCTGCTCACCTGCTTATACATGGGGATTAGTCTGATAAGATCTATTATGCATAAAACCATGCTGGCACAAACTTATGAAAAATCACTATTGGGTTCCAGACCTGTTTCCTTAGAGACTCGACCATCATGTCTCTCAATAAATAATTTGCTTTGTGAATCAATTTGCTTCAATATTTTATCTTTACCTCTTTTCCCGGCTATTATTAGTTTACCTTGGCTGAAGACTCACAACCCTCTTATTGACTTACCTCAGGGAACATTCTCCTTCTCTACCTCCTATTGTGAAGAGAATTGTTCATGTAAGTATTCATGAACCTTCTCTTGAGCTATGGCTTGTACTTCTGAGGGTAATCCAATTCTTTTATCATAGGTTTCAGCAGTTTATCGCAAATTTTTAGATGTCTTTAGTGAGAATTGGGCAGATATCCTTCTACCTCACAGGGCTTTTTACTGTCCTATTGATTTGCTGTCTGGAGCCTTTTTCCCTTTTACGCTTCCACAATATGGTTGTAGAGACAAAGAAGTGCGAGTTTGAAAAGGACTATATTGAATTCTTTGGGTTTGTAATTTCCACCAGTGGAATTGTCATAGGTCTCAAAAAGGTTTCATAAGTTATTGACTTGCCTACACTAAATCCTCATTAGGCAGTGCAAAGGTTTGTGGGATTCTTTAACTTTTGTTATTTCTTGGCTATTATTGTGTATTATCTGCTGACTTTGGATTTGGACTGACCTTTGCCTGCTTCACCTTTCTCTCAGATATCCCTTATACTGTACCTTGCCTTTGCTTCTGACTTCTGTTGCTGACATCTGGCCTAAATCTAGATGTGATTATTGCTTATTCTCTTGGGCTAATTCATATTCCATTGATGACCTTGTCCTGTCTGATTACTCCTCATCTCTTGCCTGCTGTAATGTAAGCCTGTTTCTTTGATAACTATGCCACTTTCTTGGAGAATCACCCAGTGATCATTACTAGGGTTCTCATAACCCGCTTTCACTACTACCTCTCATCCACAACCAAAGAGCTGTAAGAGCGGTCCTCTTTGATATTGCAGTACCACTACTCTGTAAGCTTGACACTCTCTGTCTCTAAGGAAGTGGAAAGACTGCCAAAACTTTACATTTGCCTATCAACTAACAAATGCAAAGGCAAAAGGCAAAAGGTTTGCCAAGTGGGTTGCCAATAAATTTTAGCTCAGGAAGTAGACTTGTCCAGCAAAAAAAATCAAAATCATTTTGGGCTGAGGAAAGCATTTTTGCTCCCTTGGAATTTCTTGCAGGTCTTAAATCTGTCTTGCTCAGATCAACCAAGAGAGGATTTAGCAATTATCATATTCATACCAACCTGCCTTAATTCAGACTTGTCAGCTCTGTAACTCGCAACAACTCCATGTAGCAACCAAGACCTTAACAACCAGATAGCTGCTTAAATTCCAAACTGGAGAGCTTAATTTCAAGGTGGAACAACCCCTTTAAGAGTAAACCATTTTTTTTGTTTATATATATATATATATATATATATATATATATTTATTTTGTTATATATATATATATATATTATATTTATATATTTATTTTTATATAAGCCCAAATTAATAATTCAAAAAGCTGGATATTTTCCCTTCAATAAGCACATACATTAAGAATTAAAATGAACCTGTTTGGCTATAAATTGTTGCAATGGGAGAACTGGAAATGGTAAATAATGAAAACCATAAGGTATAAATATATACCATAAAGGGGGGTCGTGAGAAACACAGCCTAGTTATTTTTATATTGGTGTTCTTTAAAAGGTTCTTCAAAAGTTGTGCTAAGTGTGAGCTGTGTAAGGGTCATGTAAGTTTTTGTGAAATGCTCTCAGTACAGAGAAGATGATGACATTTATTACTGCAATGATAAATGTGTTTGTAATGTTTTTATCTGCAGGTCTAGATATATAGAAAAGAGAACTAGGAAGGCACAATTAAGGAAAAGGAGTGTACTGTACAATTCTGCTGAATAGGGTGGCGACCTATACATGATTGTAAATAATAATAATAATAATGTCATCATATTTAGGCCCTTTGAACCTCTGCTTTTTGCCTGCAAGTATGAGCCAACCAATCAGATTGTACTTGCACCTATGTATTATTGGTACAAGTACAATCCGCCCAGAAGACTATTTTAATGGCTGTAGCTGCGGCATATTGTCATTGCTTATTCTACCAAACTTGCAAGTACTCCTAGATCCATCTCCAGTAAGGATTATTTTAGCTTTGCTGCTCAAAATTCAATGGCATAACCTTGCATTGATTGAATAACTAAAAATAAACCACTCATGAGACTTCTAAATGGTGAAAACATCAAAAAAGGTTTATTCAGTCGATGTTTTTGGTCCCTCAAGGGAAAAACACTGGAAGGTTCCCTTTAGGAACTGATATGATGACCAAAAAAACCCTTTTTGGACTTTTTCACCATTAATAAAGTCCCATGTGTGCTCTAGAACTGAAATAAATGTGTAATGCAAGTATTAAAGTAGCTCATGTAATGTTGCCTACTATATTTAAATCCTTTTTATTTTTATAGAAATATCCCTTTAAATCCTATGTCATTTTATGGCCTGATATTAGGCAACTGTAATGGGCATGCTATATATATTGTGAATTTCCACAGTAATGAATCTGTCATGGCACATAGCTGCAAGGTGGGGAAATAAGTTGCTCCTTTTGTTTAGAGCAAAAAAATAAAAATGAAAAATCATGTGCAATGCAAATAGTGTATAAGTATTTACAATATTTTAATTTGTAAAACATACAGGAGCAGTCCTGTGTCAATTAAGGATATGGTACTAAATTTTTTTTTCCTATTGGAGAGATATTAAGGACAGTATTGTATGGATCAAGAGCTAGTATTTATTCATTATTTACAGTTGTAGTTTGGTGTCGCCTTACTATATTAATCAAGGGACTAGAATATCTATGGTTTCCCACTCAGGGGATTGTCTGGTAGGTCCAGCATTGGGTTTGCATCTAGCCAAGGGAATTGGAATTTCTGTGGAGAGCCATGAGCAATATAAGTCAGTTTCATAAAAGGTACCATTTTATTGACTAATGAAATCCATTCAGCCAGAGATGGAGTTTGGACTAATTTATTTTCTAATAATTAGTTTCTTGGCGTAGAAGAGTAAAGCTCTCATTAGATTCCTGGAATGATTCCTGGGAACTAGGTCTTCGATTAGACCTAAGAGACATACCTGGGTAATGCCAATAGTTCATCTTCTAGATATTCCGACCAGTAGTTAGCTATATGTGCCCAATCCCATACCATGTGGGCAAACCCGGAATTGACTGTGTGACATTTTGGGCAGTCTGCATTAGTTTAAGCCTGATTGGTGTGATGTATACTTGGTGCAGGAACCGAATTAAATAAATCTGTCCCTTGTGGCAATAATAGAATGGTATATGTGGTCTGTTGCCTCTTTCCATTGTTCATCATTCAGTTGTGGGAGCCTAGCATTTCAACTTGCTTTATTTTCAAAGTATGAAATACAAAACAACCATTGTATTCTACAGAGCTTATGTGTTATCAGCTATGTAAACTGTTACTTTTTTCTGCTTGAATGGCTGCCCCCGTAGCTACACAGTAGCTTATTTATATAAACTATAGTAGTCTTTATAAAACAAACACAGCTTTTACCACTGCAGAGTAACAGTATATAATATTTTAATTATTTTGATCCACTTTCATTTGTTGGTGTTACTATTTCTTTGCGCTATAGGGATGTTAACTTGTTCAAAGAAAAGAAGGATAAAAGGCAGAGTACAGAAAATCAAGAAATCAAGAATATTCTTAATAGCTCCTATAAAAAGAGCATGAGCAGGTGCAGTGCACAAAAAGAATCCTTCTACTCAATAACTACTAGTAAATGGCAGGTGTAATGTATAGGGCTTCCTTGTGCCTTAGCATGCTGAGCCTTGCACCTCTATCAAAATAATGTATGTATGTATGTATATCTTTATTTATAAAGCGCTACTTATGTATGCAGCACTGTACAGTAGAATACAATAGAATATAAACAGGGGGTATTAAAATATATAAATACAAAGTATTACAATAAGCAAAAATACATTGTAAATAAAAGATACAATTGTAATAAGATAAGAGTCAAAGACACAAGAGGATGGAGGTCCCTGCCCCGTAGAGCTTACAATCTATATGGGAGGGGTAACTAACAGACACAAATAGGCAAATATAAGGGCTGTAGGCCACAGTGGGTGACATTACAATATAAGTGCAATGAATGCACTGACACTAGGCAAAAGCAATGGGGTAACATGTTAGTGTTGGGCCCCCCTGCAACAAAATCTTCTTATGAAGGGGCCTGGCATAAACAGTCCCTCCTCCTATGCCCCCCTCCTGGCATACACCTCCTTCCCCCCCCCACCATGCCACTATTTTTAAATAAGGAAGGAAAGGGACCAGGGAGGGGGGACTAAAATATGGCAGACCCCGTGGATGGGCCCCCCCTGATGCCAAGGCTTCCCCCCGCTGCATGGGAAGTTACACCACTGGACAAAAGAATACAGGTGCAAATGCTTTATAGTGGTGTGCTCACTGTGGTCACTTATAGTATAAGAGGATTCATCTTAAAGGAGAAGAAAATGTATGAACACTGGGGGGGTGCCAGAATGTTAGGTACCCCCCCCCCCCCAGTGATTGTAATCCCTTACCTGATACCCCAAATCAGTGCAGTTTTCTGCTGACAGGGGCATGGGGTATCAGGTAAGGGATTACAATCACTAGGAGCTTCCTAGTATTTGGCAGCCCCCAATGATTGTACCTTTCCTTCTCCTTTAACTACAGCTTGCTATCTTGTGTTACAGTATTGTCAAATGTATTGCTATTTTAACAGGAATAAACCATATTTTTAATAACTTGTGAGTCTACTCTATACTTTTTTTTCTCAGACTTGCAGTTGGATTACTGGATGGCTAATGCAATGGCTGCCTCACTAGAGGTACTTTCCTTACAGCTCAATATTGCAACCCAAAAGACCTGATTTGCCACTATCCTAATACAGGTATGGGACCTGTTATCCAGAGTGCTTGGGACCTGGGGTTTTCTGGATAAGGGGTCTTTCTGTAATTTGGATCTCCATACCTTAAGTCTGCTAAAAATCATTTAAATATTGAATAAACCCAATAGGATTGTTTTGCCTTCATCAATAAGGATTTATTATATCTTAGCTGGGATCAAGTTCAGGTACTGTTTTATTATTACAGAGAAAAGGGAATCATTTAACCATTAAATAAACCCAATAGGGCTGTTCTGCCCCCAATAAGGGGTAATTATATCTTAGTTGGGATCAAGTACAGGTACTGTTTTATTATTACAGAGAAAAGGGAATCATTTAACCATTAAATAAACCCAATAGGGCTGTTCTGCCCCCAATAAGGAGTAATTATATCTTAGTTGGGATCAAGTACAGGTACTGTTTTATTATTACAGAGAAAAGGGAATCATTTAACCATGAAATAAACCCAATAGGGCTGTTCTGCCCCCAATAAGGGGTAATTATATCTTAGTTGGGATCAAGTACAGGTACTGTTTTATTATTACAGAGAAAAGGGAATCATTTAACCATTAAATAAACCCACTTGGGGTGTTCTGCCCCCAATAAGGGGTAATTATATCTTAGTTGGGATCAAGTACAGGTACTGTTTTATTATTACAGAGAAAAGGGAATCATTTAACCATTAAATAAACCCAATAGGGCTGTTCGGCCCCCAATAAGGGGTAATTATATCTTAGTTGGGATCAAGTACAGGTACTGTTTTATTATTACAGAGAAAAGGGAATCATTTAACCATTAAATAAACCCAATAGGGCTGTTCTGCCCCCAATAAGGGGTAATTATATCTTAGTTGGGATCAAGTACAGGTACTGTTTTATTATTACAGAGAAAAGGGAATCATTTAACCATTAAATAAACCCAATAGGGCTGTTCTGCCCCCAATAAGGGGTAATTATATCTTAGTTGGGATCAAGTACAGGTACTGTTTTATTATTACAGAGAAAAGGGAATCATTTAACCATTAAATAAACCCAATAGGGCTGTTCTGCCCCCAATAAGGAGTAATTATATCTTAGTTGGGATCAAGTACAGGTACTGTTTTATTATTACAGAGAAAAGGGAATCATTTAACCATGAAATAAACCCAATAGGGCTGTTCTGCCCCCAATAAGGGGTAATTATATCTTAGTTGGGATCAAGTACAGGTACTGTTTTATTATTACAGAGAAAAGGGAATCATTTAACCATTAAATAAACCCACTTGGGGTGTTCTGCCCCCAATAAGGGGTAATTATATCTTAGTTGGGATCAAGTACAGGTACTGTTTTATTATTACAGAGAAAAGGGAATCATTTAACCATTAAATAAACCCAATAGGGCTGTTCTGCCCCCAATAAGGGGTAATTATATCTTAGTTGGGATCAAGTACAGGTACTGTTTTATTATTACAGAGAAAAGGGAATCATTTAACCATTAAATAAACCCAATAGGGCTGTTCTGCCCCCAATAAGGGATAATTATATCTTAGTTGGGATCAAGTACAGGTACTGTTTTATTATTACAGAGAAAAAGGAAATCATTTTCAAAAATAAGAAATATTTGCTTATAATGGAGTCTAAACCAGATGGCCTTTCCATAATTCGGAACTTTCTTGATAACAGATTTCTGAATAACAGATGGCATTCCTGTACCCCATTTAAAATTTGCTGGCATGCCAGGAGATTAAGTTAATTGCCCTGGGAGCTTAATATAGATATTAATATTATCAAGACTATCATTACAGACAGAACATATTTTTAAAGCTTTGTGTCATTTTAAAATACCTTTTCTTTGCTGTTTTTTTTTCCTGTGGATAAGCACTTTGCCTGATGTCTTGGAAGATAAGCATCTTGCCCCATCAAAATACAATACTCTTATTCTTGGAATACCTACAATCGCAAATGAAAACGTATAAAATTCTGAGCATGCACCGCCAAGCAGAACCACCCTGTAATTACTAGGTTGATTTGCTTCCTTGTGCATACTAAATATTTTAATGTGCTTTAATTTGTGAATTTATGTATTTTAAGAATAAATGCTTTGTAGTCTGAGGCCGAAACCCTTTCTGGGAGTGCAAACAGAGGCTGCATAGAGAGAAATAGCATGTCAGATGTAAAGGAAATGAAAGTGGAATTGCAATGTGGTTAGACAAAGAGTGATGTTCAGTAAAAGCAGATGTAACACAAAATAAGCATATGTAGATTTGGAGCTTAAATCATTATGATCTCTATTTAAAAAAATGTGCTTAAATTTACTTTATTTACTATATTTATCTTATATAGGTTCCGTTATTAGTGGTAATGTAATTTACTATGTCCCTGGAAACAAGTGCTAGAGTACTAAAGGGCACAAAAACCTGTTGGTGCTCATTAGTGCGTGCTGGGTGTGGCTACGTTCTGTACCTAGCGCTAGATCGCCACAGTGCTGGTTGGCCAGCTTTCCATTGGGCAGGCAGTACAGAGCTCTGTTTTGGTCGGCACCAGGCCTGATCCGGTTAGACAAAAACAAAATTTGATCCATTTTCCCAGACCTTCCACCATCTCTAGATTTTACAGTGTAATCAGTTACGAGCTCATTTATAGCATTCAGTAACCGGCAAGGAGCTAATTATAGTTTTCAGTTTTTGAGAGCATTTATTATTAGCCTCCTGTTCATGTTAGCTGTTTCTCTGACATGGCATTTTCTTTCTTTTAGTCTTGCTCCGGTTGCAGCCATGTCTCGAATGTACAACCAGTTTATAAACAATATCAGTCAGTGTGGGAGCTCAGAAATCTCACATTATATTTTAGGGTTAATGTTCAGTTTAGCCTTGTCCTGAGTACCCCTTACCTTAGTCAAGGTATTGCATATTTTTTGAATTTCAGTAACTAAATATCAGTGGTAGCATTTTTTCCACTAGGCAAAGGCACACATGAATTGTTAGAAGGGTCCAACCTCAAGATTGATGGTTTGTTTTACCCGGTATTTTGACCATGGGATCACTCACTCCCATTCCCAATGTGTCCCACATCTCCAGCATTGGTCAGTGGGGATTCTCACAATAATGGCTAGTTATATCAAGGGTAGGTATAGCTGTTAAATTACTTTAAGTTGGATGAGGCAGTCTCTTGTGATATAGGTTGCCATGACCTTGTCCCTGTTTGGCCACATTTTTGTTTATCGACTTACACAGCCCATATGCAGTTATGATGCCCTTAAAGGTAAACTGTACTCCCAGTTAGGCTCACAAATTGACAATGATCACATTTAAAAGAATGAAACCCTATCTCACAACTGTGTGGCTTTATTTCATACTCCACTCTCTGGGTGGCAACAAATTTGTGCCAGTTTTGGAGTTTAGGAGGACTAAGCACTTAGGAGAAATTTAGGGGGCATTTATTAATGTTCGTTTTTTTTCATGATTCATATTTTTTTGGGCAAAAATATGATTTTTTTTTCACCATTTATTATGGGACAAAACCGAGACAAATTAAGAAAAAATATGCCATGTAAAAGCTGTTGAGGGCAGGTGTTCTTTTTACAACTGGAAGATCTTTCTTTTCTTCATGGTTTTAGAGGTTTTCGTTTTTTTTTACACTTTCATTTGTGCAACAATAATATGAAATAGTTTGGTTTTCACATATTTTCCGCATTTTTTTTGTTCATGCTTTTTAAATTCGGATGTTTTAATAAATGACTAAACATAGTATACAGCGTTCATTATAAGTTAATGAAATAAAGTACAGGTATAGGACCCATTATCCAGAATGCTCGGGACCAAGGGTATTCCGGATAAGTGATCTTTCCATAATTTGGATCTCCATACCTTAAGCCTACTAAAAAATCAACAAAACATTAATTAAACCCCATAGGATTGTTTTGCATCCAATAAGGATTATTTATATCTTAGTTGGGATCAATTACAAGTTACTGTTTTATTACTACAGAGAAAAAGGAAATCAGTTTTAAAATTCTATATTATTTGATTAAAATGGAGTCTATGGGAGACGGGCTTTCCGTAATTCGGAGCTTTCTGGATAATGGGTTTCCGGATAAGGGATCCGATACCTGTATAGCTATATTTTGTTATTGATGAAAAAACTGTATTTTGTCTTTCTGAAGGTTTTCTTTCTATACATTAATAGTGAGTGATGTCTCTGCACAGCAGTGTGTAAAATAGTGCGACTAGACAATGCAGATTTGGAATTGACAATAGAAAAGGAGAGATCTCTTCCAGTATGGATAATGGGACTGAGAAAAGGAAATGTCAAGGGAAATGTGTGGAAGATGAATATAAGGACTGACACATGCTAAATATTAGTAAGGCATGACAATTGATCAGGTCAGTCCTTAACATCCAATTAAAAAATGTTGCCAACTAAAAAATTGCATTAGAACCCATGTCTGCAGTATTTAAACAAAAGGCTTTGGCTGTTATTGCTAAGTGCTACCTTGTCTGAACTGACAGAATACGAAGTGGCGCAGGCATTCCAAAAAGATAAAATATACATTTTTTGTAAAATAATTTTTTTTGCAAAAAAAACCTAAATTGGGTTAATGCTGTGTGAATGCTTTAATGATTTAAATCATACACATATGCCAAAAGTCAGTGCTGTAATGGTTATATTAAAAGGTATTATATTATTAATGTGGCTGCCGTTGTTATTATTAACATCATTATTTTTATTGTATTATTGAATCACTTCTTTGTGATGTAAAGGCAGTCGTATGTGCAAAAAGAGCTTCTTTATGCAAAATATATTACAGCTTCGGAAGCAAAACCATTTTTGAAGCAGACTAATGACAAGCATTCATAAGAAGCCAACGTTCTTTAGACTGCAATGCTGGCTATTTGTTCTGCTGCTTACTAAATGTAAAAATCATGTTCATAGAAATGTTGGAACATTCATAATAGATGTTACAAAGCGGTGGCAGCAGAAGGCTGTAAGTATTATTTTCATTATTAAAGGGACTCTATGCCTTCAAGTTTTCTTTCCCCTATGTAAATGTGTATTGGCAACACAAAGCACTTGTATTATCATTTTTCTGACCACCATCTATATTCATTTTATTGCCTCTGTTGTTCACTGTTCCAAATTTCCTCCCAAAACCTTTCTGTAATATGATATAATAATATAATCATATAATCTGATGGTCTGACTGCAATAGGGACATGACCTAAAAGCACACTGTGAAGCTACAGTTAAAAGTAAATACTATTTAAAATTTAAGAGAAAAAACAACAAATGCTCTGTATTTTTTTAGGGCAAGGGCACACAGGGCGGAGTGTGAGCTGCACTGGAAGTACGGCATATTTTAGTTTGTGTTCTCCATGTACAAACCCCATTCCTCAGGCTAAAGCTGACCATACGTAAGCGGATAAGCGCAGGTTGACAATGCTTAAAAAATCTTCTACTTCTGTCTGCACCTGGAAGCACTGAATCTGCTTGGGTGAAGGCACACCCAGACGATATCTGTGAGCAATCTCACCTTTATTGGTGGATATCAGCTGCGCGTGCCTTCACCCATGCAGATTCAGTGCTTCCAGGTGCAGACAGAAGTAGAAGATTTTTTAAGCATTGTCAACCTGCGCTTATCCGCTTACGTATGGTCAGCTTTATCCTTAGGAATGGGGTTTGTACATGGAGAGAACACAAACTAAAATATTAACAAGCATTGAAAAGCAATGTATCTGCATACGCTAATAACATAAAACTAAACAACTAAATACATGCTATGAATGCCATCTTGCAGGGGATCTGGGTAAAGGTGGCCATACACAAGGCTATTTTTTACTTTAAAAAGACCGATTCCAGAACGTTCAGATAATATCGTTAACTTATTGTATAGTTGATGGTGTATGAATGATTGTCGGCCACTAATTGTCGTTCAGCGATAAAATCTGCCAGTGTGAGTGCCAGACATTTGTCGTTGAAGCAGTGTTCCCTGTGCACGTCATGATTGCCAGAGGAGGTCAACAAACATATACTGAAGTACAGGAACGTTCTTTGTGGAACCTTAATTTGCTTATTGTAGGGTATGTGAATGCTACATAGTACATAACTTTTAATAAAACATGTTTTTGGATAGTGCAGTAAGTTGCAACCATTTCCAAAATGCTGGCAAAACTCCCCAGAATTACTGGTAGAGTAGGGTATGGCACACACAGGGCATGGGGCAGGCAGGAGTATGGCACACATATAGCATAGGGTAGACGGGGTAAATACTGCTTCTGCCACAATATCGGATCGTACGTAGATGTATAATCTTTCTGTATTTTGCATTAACAATTTGATGACATCTTTTCAAATAATCGTTGTCTGTGGATGGCATATCATATGGCAAACCGATCATCAAACGAAAGTGTACCGGTTAGATCGTTCATCACAGAATGAGTGAAATCGGCTTGTATATGGCCCCCTTAAGATTTGGGTATCTAAAGTGCAAAAACGATCAAGTCCAGCTGAGTGTAAGGTTATACTTTAAAACAAATGACAAATAGTGCCTTTTATAAAGAGGTTGCTGGCATTGCTCAGCTGCTGCTAATAAATCCTTTTTTTTTTGTTAAAGCCTAGGGCAGGGGTCCCCAACCTTTTGTCTGTCAGGACACCTGGTTTTTGTGCAATCAAAACAGGAATTTAAAAATGAGCACCTGCTTTGAGGCCACTGGGAGCAACATCCAACGTGTTCCTGAGCCACTGGTTGGGGATCACAATGGCCTAGGATTACAGTTGTTATTGTTAGCTGGTTAGCATGGTAAGATAGGAATGTTCTGAACCGGTCACTATCATGTACTGGGTCCACCTTGCACGTTCTGCACGTAATACCTACATGATGCCACAATGTATGCAAACAAATATAATGATAATATTACGGTTGTAATATTATTTTATAATGCATGCAATATACAGTATATAGCCTTTTACAAATTAAAGGGGAAATAAATGAAAATAACTATAATAATAATAAATATAATGGTAGGATTAATTAATATATTCAATATATTAAAAAATATTCAAAAGTAACATTATGTGCAGATTTGTGTGTGTTTGCATTTATCAACCTCTTTTATATCTAATCGAAAAAAACACCCACACAGATATAAAGTATATATATATACGTGCATAATCCATCTGTGTAATGATAACACTATTTTGAAAGGGATTTGTTTTCTGGTTAACTAAAAGTACATTTAAGTGGTTATTTATCAATGCTTGTAAATTTTTTTTTCACTAAATCTGAATTATGGATAAAAAAAACTCAAACTCAAGCGTAAAATACTTTGGCATCTAAAAACTTGCAAGGGCAGGTAGTAGTGGATTTTATCTTAGGTAAAATTGTAACTATTTAGTCAGAAAAACAATACTAAATACTAATACTGATAAATAACCCTCCATTATTATTCCTGATTATTCCAAAACATCTTTTTACCACCACAGTCTAGTTTGGATAAGAGGCTGTGCAGAACTACAGTTACTGCAGACTGGTTGCTATGGGTAACTACAGCCTTGCAATTTAGAACTTATTTGGAACAACTATTTAGATATCAATTATTTTTCTTCTGCTGCACCCCTCACCTTTTTATATTTTTATATTGCTCCCAGTGGCCTCAAAGTAGGCGCCAATTTTTAAATAACTAGCTTGAAGATAAGTTTTGGAAGCACAAAGACACAATTTTACTCCAAGCAGAGCCTCCTGCAGACTACCAGCCCACATGGGGCTATAATAACCAATCACAGCCTTTATTTGGCATCCCCAATGTTCTTTTTCATGCTTGTGTGGCTCACTAACACTTTTTACATCTAAGTGTGACTCATAAATAAAAAAGGTTGAAGAGAACCAAATGCACAAATATGTTTCCAGCTCTCACAAGCTTTGTAAGCTGACATTGTAGAAATCATCCATTTCTATGCTCTGGGTTTTGCCAAAGGGAGGTGCACATTCTTTAAATACAATAAGTAAATTATTTATTGTGCTGATAAACCACCTATGGGGCCTATCTTTAAGGTCTCATACTCCCCTAAGACTTGTCATAACAATCTCATGAGAATTCTTGCCTCCCTTTTTGCATGTCTAGCTAAGAAACCTACTGTATATGATATTAGCCTTGGTTAAAACTAAATAGGAATTGGTCATATTTGCTTTCAGCCATGAAGATCTTAAAACAACAGCAGCGTCTCTGTACCTGAGCGGTCCACTCAAAAATCCTTAACAATTTAATGCCTTTGACCCAGTATTCAATGAAAACTCCAGCAGTAAATAAATGGACAAATCTGGGGTCTGCTAATCATCACAAGCCGGTAACTAGGTAAGCTGATTGATATCACCTTACTGTTTGCTTCACCCAACTCTCTACTCCCATCTGCTGACCCTGAGCAAGTTTTATTTATGTGAACCTTGATGTTACTTTGCTACCTTCAGTGTGAACAAGCTAATGTAATTGCAGTGTACGAAAAATGTCCTTCACAGACCACTTTTTTGTGGATACCCTGGGCGATGCCTTTCCCTGACTGGCTTATGTGCCTTACACAAGGTAATTGCAACAGTCCCGGGGAATTGCCCTTTAGCCGAATACACATGATATCTGTTTAGCAAGACTAACCACATATGACTACTGTAGATAATTGTGTGTTCTATACTGTAATTGTAGTATTAATTGTGGGTTTTGTAATAATAGCTTGGAGAGATTGGAAATACACTAAAACAGGTCAGGGTCATTACAGAGACAAGTTCTTAAAATGTTTTGTAGCTGGTACTTCAGTTCCCAATAGCCTAACAACACACAGACCAATCTAATACAAACCTAGCAGAGAAACTAGAGTTTTAGGGCAATGGCACACAGGGCCGCCATTAGAAATCACGGGGCCCCTCACAACAAAATTTTCTGGGGCCCCCTCCCACCAGTACAAAGGACTCACGGAGATGAGACATTGGTAGCCAGCAGGGCCCCCCCTAGTTCATTGGTAGCCAGCAGTGCCCCCCCTTGTACATTGGTAGCCAGCAGTGCCCCCCCTAGTACATTGGTAACCAGCAGTGCACCCCCTTGTACATTGGTAGCCAGCAGTGCCCCCCCTAGTACATTGGTAACCAGCAGGGCCCCCCTAGTACATTGGTAGCCAGCAGGGCCCCCCCCCTAGTTCATTGGTAGCCAGCAGTGCCCCCCTTGTACATTGGTAGCCAGCAATGCCCCCCTAGTACATTGGTAACCAGCAGGCCCCCCCCCTAGTACATTGGTAACCAGCAGGGCCCCCCCTTGTACATTGGTAGCCAGCAGTGCCCCCCCCTAGTTCATTGGCAGCCAGCAGTGCCCCCCTTGTACATTGGTAGCCAGCAATGCCCCCCTAGTACATTGGTAACCAGCAGGCCCCCCCCTAGTACATTGGTAGCCAGCAGGACCCCCCTAGTACATTGGTAGCCAGCAGGGCCCCCCTAGTACATTGGTAGCCAGCAGTGCCCCCCTAGTACATTGGTAGCCAGCAGGGCCCCCCCTAGTACATTGGTAGCCAGCAGGGCCCCCCCCCCTAGTTCATTGGTAGCCAGCAGTGCCCCCCCTTGTACATTGGTAGCCAGCAGTGCCCCCCTAGTACATTGGTAGCCAGCAGGGCCCCAACCCTAGTACATTGGTAGCCAGCAGGGCCCCCCTAGTACATTGGTAGCCAGCAGGGCCCCCCTTGTACATTGGTAGCCAGCAGGGTCCCCCTTGTACATTGGTAGCCAGCAGTGCCCCCCTAGTACATTGGTAGCCAGCAGGGCCCCAACCCTAGTACATCGGTAGCCAGCAGGGTCCCCCTTGTACATCGGTAGCCAGCAGGGCCCCCCTAGTACATTGGTAGCCAGCAGGGTCCCCCTTGTACATTGGTAGCCAGCAGGGTCCCCCTTGTACATTGGTAGCCAGCACAGCCCTGCACAGAACGGAATAGCACAGCACAGCCCAGCCCAGCCCAGCCCCCCTTGGCTGCGGCGGCTCCTCTGGCGGCGGCTCCTCCGGTGAGGTACTTCGTTGACGGTTCCTCTGCAAGTCTGAGTGCCGAAAGACGCCAGCCCTTTTATAAGGTTGCGCCCTGTGCGTACCGACGTGCATGTACGCACGGGGCGCGACCAATAGGATCACCCGCTGACCACCAATGACAGGGCCCGGAATTCATTAAAGGGGGCCCGAGCTACTAAGTAAGCTGTAGCACCGCCGGGCCCCTTTTTAAAGTTAGAATCGTCCGGGCCCGGGACGACTATACCCCCTGTGCCCCCCTGATGGCGGCCCTGATGGCACATGTTAAATCTGTGTTACCACAGATCTCCTGAAAACATTACAATCACCACAGAAAAATGCCTCCCTTTACATTTAATGTATTTGGGGCCAAAGTTCTCACTGTATTTTTATTGTTCATAGAAGTTAATGTACCATTATTTACAAGCAGATACTGTGTACAGTTATGGGATCTCTTATCTGGAAACCCGCTATCCAAAAAGTTCCGAATTACAGAAAGGCCATCTCCCATAGACTCCATTATAAAAATGTTTTCCTTTTTCTCTGTAGTAATAAAACAGTACCTTGTACTTGATCCTAACTAAGATATAATGATGCCTTATTAGGGGCAAAACAATCCTATTGGGTTTCAATGATGTTTAAATTATTTTTTGTAGACATAACGCATGGAGATCCAAATTATGGAAAGATCCCTTATTCGGAAAGCTCGGGTCCCGAGCATTCTGGAGAACAGGTCCTATACATGTATATACTGTATCTATATCTCCTTTACTATAGAAGCTAATTAAGGCTAATGGTTTTTTCACAGTGTATTTTAGATGGTAACCGAGATTAACCACAGGCAACTAATCTCCCTGTGGGCCATGAGCCATAAACCTAAGGGCTAAAGGTGGCCATACACAATGAGATCTGCTCCTTTGTGAGATCCTAAAGCTGGCCATACACGGGCAGATCCACTCGCTTGGCGATGTCGCCAAGCGAGCGGATCTTCACCCGATATCCCCACCTACGGGTGGCGATATCGGGGAGGCATGTAGGCGAATTCGATCGTTTGGCCCGGGGGCCAAACGATCGAATTCTGCACGCGGCAATGTGCACTTCGTTTGGGGACCGCATCGACGAGCCAATGCAGTCCTTGATCCAACTGGATTTTCTAACCTGGCCGATCGATATCTGGCCAACTTCAGGCCAGATATCGGTCGGCCAGGCCCCTCGGTTCTGCCCCTACACGGGCCGATAAGCTGCCGAATCGGTCCAAGGGACCGATATCGGCAGCTATAATCGGCCCGTGTATGGGGACCTTAAGGTGAGCAATATCAGGCTAATCCAATCATTGCACACATAAGGTTAATATACATTAGCTATTGTTAATAAAGAACTACAGGAATAATCACTGGGGAGTGGCAAAATGTTTTACTTTTTTGCTGCTTCCCTTTAAATTTAATGTATTTCTTTAAGTTCAGATTACTGAGTATTTAACTGAATTTCTTTGCACTGTTCAGAACTCTCAGGTGTTTTTCCTAATTCTGGCAGCTGTTTAATGTCCCTGAGGTGGATCTTGCAGATGTGTTGGGGCTTTCTGTGATGCAGGTGTGGTGCAGGGAATCGCTGACCTTGTGGAAATAATGAATTTCTATATTTTGGGTTAGTCTTGCCAAAGGGAGATGCACGTTCTGGAAATCCAATAAGTAAACTATTTCTTGTGCTGATAAAGCAGTTGTGGCCTTTATCTAAATGTCAAGGCCTCATACTTCCCTAAGGCTTCTCATTCTCATGAGAATTCTTGCCTCCCATTTTGTATGTCTAGCTAACAAACCTATAGATTTTAAGCCATGGCCATTAACTTTTTGCTCATATTGCCCAAACAAGCTTTTCATCAGGATTTATGACTTAATAACACCCCTAATTAAAACAAGAAATACAGACAGCAACTCACCACTACAAGAAACATGTATTTCTTCCTATGGAGTTTGTATGGATAGTTAACAAGACTATATTTTGTGGTAGAAGCCTGTTACAAAGAGAGAACCTGGAGAAAAAGTGCCATCCCAGCTTTTGGCTAGCACTTGTAAAAGAGCCCACAATTAAAGACAAGCAACATTTGTCGCCAGGTTTTTCGAATAAAAAAACATCCATAGACTCCAATGGCTGCAAAAAAAGTTGCGAGAAATGGGACAGATTTGCTCGTCTTTCATCAGTGCTGGCCAAAAAGGGAAAAGGGAAAATTTGTCTGGCTGTTTGGCAGGAAGGCCCCAGGCTGGAAGTCTGTTCAGAGGCCAATGTGATTTAATCTAATGGAGAAGAGAGTTGAAATTTGCCTGCACCTTCTCAGCCCACATCTGCTGCAGTCATTTAGGAGCACTGACAGTAACCTGCCCACACTCTGCTCTATTGAAGGACTATGTAGCCATTAGGCCATAAGGGTGACCCTTGCTGCAGAACTATATTGCTATACCGTTCCTTACCTAAAGGGTTGGGGTGTACCCTAAGTGAATACATGTTACTGAGCTACCTACTTTATACCGCTAACTGGCTACTTAAAGAAACAGAGTTCCAATAATCACCCACTTGAAGCATCTTTAGCCCCAACATGCACAAATCATTTGAATTTTTGATAGAGAAATGAAGTCTCAGGAGATGATATAGCATGTGTTTGTGTTCCTTATAACTGTGCTTTGTATTAGAAATTTTTATTTTATAACTGTTTGATAGTAATCATCTGCTAATTCTGTTGATCCCTGCTGTTAATAAAAAGGAACCTTATTGTTTACTGTGTGCGGGAGTCACCCATACATACAGTATATTCCAGCGGTCATACATGGGTCGATTCTAGCTGCTGATATCAGTCCCTTGCACCGATTCAGCAGCTAATCGGCCCGTGTAGGGGCATAAACGACAGGCCTGCCCGACCGACATCTGGCCTGAAATTGGCCAGATCTTGATCCGGCAGATTTGAAAATTAGTTAGATCGGGCCAATAAAACAGGCAATGAAAGAATGGCCTACATAATTGTAGCATACTGTTGGGTAAAAGTGGCCATACATGCCAAAGCGAGTGGATCTTCTCCCGATATCTCCACCTACGGGTGGGGGGCGATATCGGGCTAATTCGGTCGTTTGACCCTGGGGCCAAACTATCGAATTAGAACAACGGGTATAGGCTTCCGTCGGTTCGGGGACTGCATTGACAGTCCGAATTAGCCTGATATCACCCACCCGTAGGTGGAGATATCGGGAGAAGATCCACTCGCTTTGGCATGTATAGCCACTTTTACCCAACGGTATGCTACAATTATGTAGCCCATTATTTCATTGCCTGTTTTATTGATTCTGATATATTTTTCCTGAGTATAAAGAGTTATATGTGGATAAAGCGAGACACTCTCCTCTGCGCAGGGCCGGAACTAGGGGTAGGCAGAGTAGGCGCCTGCCTAGGGCGCAATCACTTGGGGGCGCATATTAAAGGAGGAAAATAATTTTTTTGTTTTTTTTGTTACAGTATTTATATTACCACCTTGCCCATTATTAACCCGCCGCCCAAACCCCCCTCTGGCATAATTACCTTTTCTTTAAAGGTCCCAGGAACCGAGCGCCCTTCCCTATACTTCCCACCCTTCCCTATACTGGCGCGGCGCTTATCTCCGTGCGCCTGTATGACACGCATGCGTATTGGGCACGCCCCCCCTACGCATGCGTGTCATTGAAACACAAGGTGCCAGAAGGCGCTTGGGTGCGGCGGCCGTCGGTTGTGCTGTGAGCAGGACTGCTGGCCTTGGCTGACTGGGACTGGGATTTCGAGGCACTGCTGCTGCTGAAACAGGTACAGATGCTGGGGCCTTGCTGGGGGCGCAATATGAGGGGGGCTTGGCTGCTGGCACAGTACAGATGGGGGGCAATATGAGGGGGGCTTTGCTGCTGGCACAGTACAGATGGGGGGCAATATGAGGGGGGCTTGGCTGCTGGCACAGTACAGATGGGGAGCAATATGAGGGGGGCTTGGCTGCTGGCACAGTACAGATGGGGGGCTTGGCTGCTGACACAGGTACAGATGCTGGGGCCTGGCTGGGGGCGCAATATGAGGGGGGCTTGGCTGCTGGCACAGTACAGATGGGGGCAATATGAGGGGGGGCTTGGCTGCTGGCACAGTACAGATGGGGGGCAATATGAGGGGGGCTTGGCTGCTGGCACAGTACAGATGGGGGGCAATATGAGGGGTGGCTTGGCTGCTGACACAGGTACAGATGCTGGGGCCTGGGGGCGCAATATGAGGGGGGGCTTGGCTGCTGGCACAGTACAGATGGGGGGCAATATGAGAGGGGCTTGGCTGCTGACACAGGTACAGATGCTGGGGCCTGGGGGTGCAATATGAGGGGGGGCTTGGCTGCTGGCACAGTACAGATGGGGGGCAATATGAGGGGGGCTTGGCTGCTGGCACAGTACAGATGGGGGGCTTGGCTGCTGACACAGGTACAGATGCTGGGGCCTGGCTGGGGGCGCAATATGAGGGGGGCTTGGCTGCTGGCACAGTACAGATGGGGGGCAATATGAGGGGGGCTTGGCTGCTGGCACAGTACAGATGGGGGGCAATATGAGGGGGGCTTGGCTGCTGGCACAGACAGTACAGATGCTGGGGCCTGGCTGGGGGCGCAATATGAGGGGGGCTTGGCTGCTGGCACAGTACAGATGGGGGGCAATATGAGGGGGGCTTGGCTGCTGGCACAGTACAGATGGGGGGCAATATGAGGGGGGCTTGGCTGCTGGCACAGTACAGATGGGGGGCAATATGAGGGGTGGCTTGGCTGCTGGCACAGTACAGATGGGGGGCAATATGAGGGGGGCTTGGCTGCTGGCACAGTACAGATGGGGGGCAATATGAGGGGGGGCTTGGCTGCTGGCACAGTACAGATGGGGGGCAATATGAGGGGGGCTTGGCTGCTGGCACAGTACAGATGGGGGGCAATATGAGGGGGGCTTGGCTGCTGGCACAGTACAGATGGGAGGCAATATGAGGGGTGGCTTGGCTGCTGGCACAGTACAGATGGGGGGCAATATGAGGGGGGCTTGGCTGCTGGCACAGTACAGATGGGGGGCAATATGAGGGGGGTTTGGCTGCTGACACAGGTACAGATGGGAGGGCAATATGAGGGGTTGGCTGCTTCTGGCACAGTACAGATGGGGGCAATATGTTGGGTGCTGGCACAAATACATGGGGGCAATATGATGGCTGTTGGCACTGGTACATGGGGGCAATTGGGGGCTTTTTTATGTGGCATGATAATGGCAGCTACCCAATTTTTAGTTCTATCTACTTGGGCCGTGGCTGGGCTTCGGGTGGGGCAATACATGTGACTGTGCTGTGACTGGGGGTGGTTGCTGCTGTGCTGGAACTGATTAGGGTTATGTGTGCTGTGACTAGGGGGTAGGTGACTGTTTTGTGTGATTTATTATAAAAAATTAAAAAATATACTTTAAAATGCAGAAATAAATGCCAGATTTGCCAAGATTTAATAAGCTTTTTGATGTTTTTAATGTATGGAGCTAAATATTTTTTCACTAAATGGGCTGTTAATAAGAATTTAGTGTGCCTTAACTGTAAATCATCAGGCCATTCGTGTGACATTGACTATTTGTCCTAGGGCTGGGCTTCAGATCTCACTGTTTTGATGCTTATCAATATGATGTTTGTACCTTTATAATGTTGATGATGCCTCGTGGCTCTGGGTATCATTTTTATGCCTGTCCTTCTCTGTGTTGTGTCTACCATTCTGTGATGTAGATAGTGACAATTTGCAGTTGGTCTTGATTTTCTTTGTGATTTTTTCAATTATGTAGATTTTTGTTTAGCAGCTCTCCAAACATTTCCAGCAGCTATATGGGTGCTAGGGACCACTTTAAAGGAACAGTAACACCAAAAAATGAAAGAGCTTTAAAGTAATAAAAATATAATGCACTGTTGCCCTGCACTGGTAAAACTGGTGTGTTTGCTACAGTAACACTACTATAATTTATATAATAAGCTGCTGTGTAGCCATGGGGGCAGCCATTCAAGCTGGAAAAAAGGAGAAAAGGCACAGGTTACATAGCAGATAACAGATACATTCTGTAGAGAAAAAAAAAGAGTTAAAAAAAAATTTGAAACCATATAATGGTAAGGTGTGAAATTGTAATGGGGGGGTGGGGGCGCTGATTGAAGCCCTTGCCTAGGGTGCCAAAATACCTTGGCCCGGCCCTGCCTCTGCGTATAAATGTGATTATTTATTACATTAACTGAATGTTAGGAGAGATATGAGGTAAAAGTCACCCCAATGTATAGTTTCTTTTGCAAAGGGAGGAATGGAGTATAAGCAGCAAAGTTTACCCAAGTGCAGCAACCAATCAAGTTTGCGATCAAAAGGCTAGCTGCTGATTGGCTGCTGTCGCAGAACAGAACTATATTACATTTTGCACTTTTACTACAGGATTCCCTGCTATTTCGAACATTCCAGTAAGTCTGGGGAGTCCCTTTCGGTCTCTGTGTTTAGATATTTCCGAATTCAGGGCTTCTTAAGGCGAATATTAAATGACAGGACATTTTCTCCCGAGCAATAAAAACACTCCCCTTTATTTTGCTGAATGAATAAATGTTACAGTAAATGACAGTCCCGCAGGGAGACGGCTCCACACTCCCCTGTCACAAACACACACGTATGGCAACTGTCACACATCCACCGGCACCACCTCCACACGTCACTTTAGCTGTCAGTCAGCTTGGCCCCGCCCCCTACATTGGTAGGCTACTCAAGTCCCAGCGGAGACTCAGTTCCACAGAGGGGAGGGGTGAGTGGGGGAACGAAGGGAAAACAGTGACAAGAAGTGGGGCGGGGCCGCCAAAGCGCCAATCGGCGTGCAGAAGAACCTTCATCTTTCCACATTAGCAACGCCGCTAGCAACAGGTGCTGACGTCACAGGAAGCGCGCTGCGCGTCCCCGCGGTTCTGAGCATGGAGCTGTCCGCGGTTGGCGAGCGGGTGTTCGCCGCGGAGTCCCTGCTCAAGAGACGCATCCGGAAGGTGAGTGAGCTGCCTTTGGGCTAGGGCGCTGCATTGGGCCTGCTTCTGCCGTCTGCCTCGATTGGTACCGCCCAAAGCAGACAGGGGGCGCTGGGGAGCTACAAGCAGAGAGACACCCCCCCCCTTTCTCCTTGCAATCATTGGGAGGCTGGCCTGGCACTGGCAGCTCAGTGTATGTAGCCAGTCTGTGCTAGCTGGGCATAGTCAGTCTGGGTGTGGGCAGTGTTGGGATATGGAGTGTAGTCATGTACCTGGGCTGAGCCATGGCCACAGGGAAAGTGTAGCTTAGCTGCCATTCAGCTCCTGACTAACAGCTGCCCCAACAGCTTGAACTTCTGCATGACCCATAGGCAAGCTTAGCTAGGGGCAGGGGATCTACTACATAAAGGGATCCACTTAGCAACTTGCTACTAAGCGACTGGATGCCATGCCCTTGTTGGCTACTTTTCAGTTAACTTTTAGTATGATTACGATTTAGACAATTTGCAATTAGTCTTCATTTTTCGTTAGTTGTGGTTTTGCATTCGTTAGTTTTTTTGTTTAGCCGCTCTCTAGTTTGAAATTTCAACAGCCGGTCATATTGACCAGAGCAACCAAAACTTAAGGCTTAACTTCCCCTTTAGTATGGGGAATTGGAAACCTGCTGTCATGGGGTTGGGTCACTACATAGTCCTATTTAGGTACTAAAGGGACAACAAACCAGTGACGGAAGGATTTGGTAATAGTTCCCTGACTGTATATCTGCAGGGGGTATGAGCGATATACCCGTATTTTTCGCCCTATAAGACGCTCCGGAATATAAGACGCACCCAATTTTAAAGGAGAAAAATCTAGAAAAAAAAGATTCTGAAGCAAATACTGTAGTAAAATATTTTATATCAACTGTATAAAGTTAATTGTCTCTGGGCTCGCACATAATGAGGCTTCCTCCAGGGCTCCCCCCAAGCATCCTTCAGCTTCCCCCAGGGCCCCCCCCAAGCATCCTTCAGCTTCCCCCAGGGCCCCCCCAAGCATCCTTCAGCTTCCCCCAGGGCCCCCCCAAGTATCCTTCAGCTTCCCCCAGGGCCCCCCCAAGTATCCTTCAGCTTCCCCCAGGCCCCTCCAAGTATCCTTCAGCGTCCCCCAGGGCCTCCAAGCATCCTCCAGCTCCCCCACGGCACCCCCAGCATTTTTCAGCTTCCCCCAGGGCCCCCAAGCACCTTCCATTTCCCCCCTAACCTCCCCCCAGCGGCCTCCGGCTCCCGTGATGTCTTCCTCTCTGTGCCGCGGCTCCCAGCAGCTTCTGTGCTTTTATAAGGTTGCGCCCTGTGCATGTGACGTCACGGGCGCAACCTTATAAAAGCGAGGATGCGTCAGAGAGCCGCGGCACAGAGAGGAAGACAGTTCACCGTATAAGACGCACCAACTTTTCCCCCCCAGTTCTGGGGAAGAAAAAGTGCGTCTTATACGGCGAAAAATACGGTAATCTGGGGAGTTTGGTATTTTGAATATTGGTGAATATTTGGATTTTAAAGTGGCTGATACTTGAAGTATATCTAACCCCTTTCTCCTGTAATTCTTCCTGTGGTTTTTGCCTCTCCGTGTGATCGTGTCGCCCTGTCACATAATGTTAATGCCGATCTTGTCCATATGTATTTATGTTAATGCCACATATGAGTCACAGCCTGTGCAGCGCTTGATTGTTATCTGATGTGTAGAGCTGTCAGTGCACCGACAAACTGCAGGGAGGGGAGGGGGAAGCTCATATTAAACATGGGAGCTTATATTGCATTTATTTATCTTTCCTTTCTTCTTATTGTCTATAGGGTGCATCTGGTAGTTGTACTTCGCATGTCTGCAAAATTCTGCAAATCCACTTGAAATTAGATTGTGTGTGCGGCAAAGAGAACTTGGTCTTGATAAGCTGTTTTTTTTGTACCTTTCTGCACTGCTGGTTCTGCCTCTTGAAACCAATGTAGCAGAAGCCAGCCTTGTATCCCAGGTCGGTTCAGCAGCTCTATATATTTATATAGAGCCCTACATTGTTCAGGGGTATAGTTGTTCTTTAAGAATTTGTAGAACCACTGAGACAAAAAAACTCATGGATAAATACAATGGTTCTTTGTGTCAAATAACCAAATACATTATTCACTATATAACTGCCCATTTATATAGTGAGTAATGTAACCCCTGTAGTAAAATATTAGGATATTAGAAGTCACCAAGGAATTCCATGACCAGTAAAAGGCTAAAGAACAAGTGCTTTTATATATGTCATGGTGTTACATGTTACAGGTGACTTTTAATATCCTTATATTTTACAACAGGGAGTGCATCATTTATTATAATTCACATATTACAGTAAGTCATGTGACACAACTTACATCACTAAGCACTGATTATAAGGTTTAAATACAGGATATTCCTGGCTCTTGTGTATTATATAAACCAGGGGTGGGCAAACTACGGCCCGCGGGCCACATCCGGCCCCCTTGAAAGAAGGGGCCTGATTGGTTGCCCCTGTGTGTGTGCGTGACGTCAGCACACACGGGGCGCAACCATATAAAAAGATGCAGCGTTGAGTCGGGGGACAAAAGCAGCCAAGGACGGAGGAAGCAGGAGGTCGCTGGAGGAGGGAAGATGGAGGATGCCGGGGGAGCTGGAGGGAGGATGCTGGTGGGAGGATTTTGAGGAGAAGCTGGAGGATGCTGGGGAGTGGAGCTGGAGGATGCTGGGGAGTGGAGCTGGAGGATGCTGGGGAGTGAAGCTGGAGGATGCTGGGGGGGAGCTGGAGGATGCTGGTGGGGGGAGCTGCAGGATTCTGGGGAGTGAAGCTGAAGCATGCTGGGGGAAATGCTGAGAGGCCCCGTGATTTCTGATGGCAGCCCTGGGCGTAATGCTGGCTCGGCCTGGCCCGTCTGTAAGTCAATGTGACCCCTGAGCCAAAAAGTTGTCCCACCCCTGATATAAACATTCCTTTAAAGCCTACGGATAAATAAAAGTGAGATTTTCCTATTAAGTCAGTGTATTTGCATGTCTGTGTAAAACATGTCGGTTCTGGCTGTCACTATGGCTGTAGATTGGTGGAAGTTTCCATATTGCTGTCTAGGAGCTTTTCTTGGCACTGTCCCCACTGTAGTTTTGTGCCCTTTACTTCTTGCACCCCACCCAGCAACATTTTCTTCCTTCCCTTGGTTCCTGCCCTGCGGTAAATTGCATTTTGCATTCTAATTTCTGGGGTTTATCGAAAATCTTGCCATACACTAATCATTTTGTTCATTAGATGTTCTTTGGTATGGGCCTTGGTGTGTGTGTGTGTGTGTGTGTGAGGAGGGGTCTCATAAGAATGTATTGGCAACTAAATTGCATGATCATTGGCTGGGCAAACATTGCATAACCAGAGTGTCTGATCACGCTCATCTGCACATGTGAAAAAATACTTTTCCCCTATTGTTTTAATTAAAAGAGAAGGAAAGGTAAAAACACTGAAAAATCACTGAGAAAATTAAACCAGTTTCACTTTATCACTTCCTTGAACTTCCTGGTCCCAAAGAGCAGATATATAGCTGATATAACTAATTATCAGTCCACTGAGAAACCCCTGATAATGAGCTGTTCAAAGGCTTATTGCAGGTGTTGTTTGTTCAAAGGTAGATTAGAAGCTCTAAACAAATTACTCTGTGTAGGGGAGAAAGTCCATATAAAAAAAAAAAAGTACTTTATAATGGTAAAAAAATCATATATGCATGATTTTGCTCACTTTTATCAAAGGTATTTTTAGGTTAATACTGTCCCTTTAAAGAGGGTCCAAACAAAAAAAAAATGTTGTTTATATTACTTTTTTGTTTTACTTGTTTTCTCAATATTAGCAGTTTTTGACAGTTTTATACTGCTAGGCAGGCTTCAGCTCAAAAGGTTTCTTTGACGGCCAAGAGTGTAAGTGACCATAACTCTCTGTGCAATTTCTGGATTAAGTTTAAGGGATTCCGTTACAGGAAAACATGTTCTTTTCAATACACATCAGTTAATAGTGCGGCCCGAGCAGAATCCTGCGCTGAAATCTGTTTTTCAAAAGAGCAAACAGATTTTTTTTCATGTTTAGTTTTGAAAATTGACATGAGGCTAGCCATTTTCTTTACTTTTCCAAGTGCCCCCAGCCATGTGACTTGTACTCTGATAAACTTCAGTCTCATTTTACTGCTGCGCTGCAAGTTGGAGTGATATTACCCTCCTCCCTTTCCCCTAGCAGCCAATCAGCAGAGTAATGGACAGATAGCAAAATAACAGCTGACACCTTTGCTGTAGAATTTAGTTTCCTGAACTGATAGATACTCCATGTTTCTATGCTGCAGCCCCTGCTCTGCTTTACGCTAATAAAACTGCTGGCAGAGAAACCTTCCCATAATTCCTCCAATTCACTTTAGGATGATGGCAAATGGGAAGATTTGTTGCCCATTGAAAATCTGTGTTACCCTCAGGTGACAAATCTCCTGAAAATGCCTTTGCATTGGTGTCTGTGTCAATCTGTATCCAATAGGAAGAGCCATTAGCCTGAATTAGATAGTACAGGTATGGGATCCCTTATCCAGAAACCCGTTTTTCAGAAAGTTCCGAATTAGGGAAAGGCCATCTCCCCTAGACTCCATTATAAGCAAATAATTCTAATTTTTAAAAATGATTTCCTTTTTCTCTGTAGTAATAAAACAGTACCTTGTACTTGATCCCAACTAAGATATAATTACCCCTTATTGGGGGCAGAACAGCCCTATTGGGTTTATTTCATGTTTAAATGATTCTCTTTTCTCTGTAATAATAAAACAGTACCTGTACTTGATCCCAACTAAGATATAATTACCCCTTATTGGGGGCAGAACAGTCCTATTGGGTTTATTTAATGGTTAAATGATTCCCTTTTCTCTGTAATAATAAAACAGTACCTGTACTTGATCCCAACTAAGATATAATTACCCCTTATTGGGGGCAGAACAGCCCTATTGGGTTTATTTCATGGTTAAATGATTCCCTTTTCTCTGTAATAATAAAACAGTACCTGTACTTGATCCCAACTAAGATATAATTCATCCTTATTGGAGGCAAAACAATCCTATTGGGTTAAATGACTTAAGTTATGGAGATCCAAATTATGGAAAGATCACTTATCCAGAAAACCCCAGGTCCCGAGCATTCTGGATAACAGGTCCTGTACCCATACAGTAAAGGAAATATATATATATATATATATATATATATATATATATATATATATATATATATACACACACACACACAGTTTGCACATGTAAACTATGGTACAGTGACTTCCAAGAACAGTGACTCCGATCCTAAATTCATTATACAGTGAGAGGGTAGAGGCACCACAAATACAGGTATAGGACCCGTTAACCAGAATGCTCGGGACCAAGGGTATTCCGGATAAGGGGTCTTTCCGTAATTTGGATCTCCATATCTCAAGTCTACTAAAAAATCAACAAAACATTAATTAAACCCAATAGGACTGTTCTGCCCCCAATAAGGATTATTTATATCTTAGTTGGGATCAAGTGCAAGGTACCACAGAGAAAAAGGAAATCAGTTTTAAAATTCTGAATTATTTGATTAAAATGGAGTCTATGGGAGACGGGCTTTCCGTAATTTGGAGCTTTCTGGATAATGGGTTTCCGGATAAGGGATCCCATACCTGTACATGAAAGGGAATTTTCACCTCTAAAAAAAATTCAAACAAATAAACATAATTTCCCATTTAAATAATATTTGCAAATAGTTTTTATTAACAGAAATGCACAATTTCCAATATACGGTACTTACATGGAAAGGTTGCACGGATTAGTCAATTAGCATGTAGGATAGAGAGGCATGCAGCAATATGTACAGTACTGCTGTCGTTCTATTGTTATAGTCACTGCATCCAACACGTAAGGGCCCAGTTGGAGATAAATGTAAATATTAGCAATAATACAAAATGTTTCTGTGTTAATAAAGTTTTGTTGCAGGTTTGGAGAGGGAAAAGAGAGGGGGAAGTTGGAAGGGAAACTGAGTAATGTGTAGACAGGGGAACTTGCTTAGAGTTTAGGGTAAAGATAGATCTTTGTGTTACTGTAAATAAGTGTGTAATTGCCGTGAATATAGAGAAGCCCTTGGTTAATTTGCGGAGCCTTCCATATATTCTGTACAATTTTACAAATGGCCTCCAGCGCCGGTATCACTCTCCCTCAGGCATGAAATGATCTTCAGTGAGAGCCCATCCCCGGGGTGCAGGGACTAATCTAGGGTTTAGTTGATAACATATATGCACACCGTGTGTGTCGTGTTACTCGCCTATAGACATGATGGCACTTGGGGCTTCTTACACAGAGTGTGCAAATTGTGTGCATTATTCCCCTGTGACACCCACAGACTGGATGGACTCTGGTGTTTCCTCATGAGAATCTGCTCTCTCGTTATACTTGGATTGTGGGCGCAGGAATACTGTATAGATCCGATAATATGAAACTAGCAGTATAACTGCACTGCCATACTGTGTGTTCTGGGGCATTAAACATGAAAAGGGCATATTTTTCAAGTTACTGTAATTAATACTGTGCTTAGCATTCCTTAGAATATCGCTTGGTGAAATATTGGCAACTAAGTGATGTCAAGTCCTAAATTTATGGTTCTCTCCACTCACTGCAGGCAAAGTGGCGCTGCCACCTGTCAGTGTTATTAATAGGGCAACAAGATACACATATAGCTATGCCGGTATTTCATTTTTTTTTTTCAAATATCTGCAACCTTAGCTTGAAAGTAAATTAATGATAATTATTTAATCCGGCCTTTTCTCCGATTTTCAATTTGAATGGCTACAGCCATGACTACACAACAGCTTTATTTCTATAAACTATAGTAGGACTCCTGAAGCAAAACACAGCTTTTACCGGTGCAGGGCAACAGTACATAATACGTTCATTTTATTTTTTTGGTGTTACTGTTCCTTTAAGGTCTAAGGCTAGTGCCTCATCAGGCAGATAAACGCAGGCCAAGAATCTGCCCCTATGCTCGTAACTGCTTTCTAATGTGCCTGCACGGGGAGCCGCTGCAACTGTTTATTAACAGTTTCTGCAAAAACCCTACTAGTGCCGCCCATCTGTTCCACTTCCTACTCGTACTGCCTCCTTTCCCAGGCTGTGCAGCGAAGCCGGTGGCACTTGGATAGGAACCAATCAGCAGCTAGGCTGACCTGATAGGGAACTGAAGCCTTTCTTTGCTTGTGTGACTGCAGGGCTGTGATTGGCTCTCCCTCTCTTACTGTGCTTCTGGCATGGACCATTAGGACACGCCCACCCTTCATTTGAAACACAGACAGGGGCCATAGCAGATCTATAGAGAGCTCCAATAAAGGGGTCATTTTTACAGATAGTATTAATTTTTAGAACAATTCATAATTGCCTACAAGATTAGAGTTTTTTTTCATTTATCTTATATGTCTCTAAAAAGAGACACTTGAGCAAAAAAAAAAAAAAAAAAAATATATATAAAAACTATATAAAACAAAAAAAATTGTTTAGAGCCACTCAAACAAATCCTTACCTATAGCATAATATTTTGCTTTAGACAATAAGACATGGACAGAGTCAGATAATACCTACACATAGACTGAATCACGGAAACAAATCAAGATGGGTAAAAGTTAAAATTGATGTCTAAGAGGAGATAAAGGGAGCTTATTATTTGGGGGGCTGGGTGTAGAAAGACTAGAAGTAGAAAATATGGCTTTACTTTGCCTAGGACAACTCCCATTGACTTCTATAGAAACTTGCAAGCTTTAAGCTGGTGAATTTTTGCCTTCATAAATACCAGACTTTAGAGTTTTAGAACCGTAACTCAAACTCGAGTTTTCTTTATAGCAAAAAAACTGGAATCGTAAAAAAAAGAAATAAACTCAAATGTTGATAAACCATCCACCTAAATCTAGGCGGCTAGAGAGAGAATGTTATGCAGTAAAACCCAACAAGCTAAAACCATCAAAGAACACTATTTAGTGTTGCCCTCTTGTGGGCACATTAGAAATGACACAGAACTGGACTAGATGGTATTATTACATTGCTTATATTAGGACATAGAATAAATATACTCTACACAATACAAATTTTTTACTTGACCTATAACCATGGCACATCACTTTCCTTCCAAGGGACTTAAACCTTTTGTTTATTATTGGTAGCTGCAACATTTAATCCTAAAATGTATTGTTTCTCCAAGAATATTTAAGCAATCAGATTAATGATGAATGCTGATAAACAGGCTCGCCCTGTACCTTGAGATATGGTCAACTTGGTTAAACTACTCGATCGCATTACTGTTTATTGTAATATTGACTCATTAAATGCCTGTTATAAACTGCACAAAAATACTAATAAAGATATGTTACAAAAAAAAGAAAGAAGTAAAAGATTTTCTTTCTGACTAGTTCAGAGGATGGTGGGTTTGGAAACTAAAGTGATATAAAGAGCTCAGTAGTGGGGACATGAGGCTTGAGCAGATAGCTACACACATATGTAGGTATGTCTTTTAATTGTAGGTTAACCCAAAAACAACATTGTAATGCCTGGGGGTGCAGGTAGTGAATGTATATATGTATGTATGTATTTATTGGCTAATATAGCACAGCAAATGTACACAGTGCTTAAGAAGCCATGGACATAAACAGGGGTACATTAATTATAAAATAAAATAGTGGAAATATATAAATCTGTGCTTGGGTGCTTCAGGGCTATAAAGGACAGGATAAGAATTTCATGGCATCCTGATATGATGAGAGACCAAGAGGAGAGATTGTAATGAGAAGAGAAGGAGTCCCAAGCCAGACCCTTAGGGCACACCAACAGAGAGGTTAACAGCTTGGGAGATTCAAAGTGGTTGATGAATTGTTGGGGGTGAGAGAACAAGAAATTTGCAGTATGAGACTGATTAGCAATCTGTTATATTCACATTACATGGCAGCAATGAACCCAATACATTCTGCATGTGAATCATAAAATAATGGGCTCAGTAGCATTATCTGTGGCACATGTACTGTAACTGCTAATGTTTCCCTCATTCCGGCAGCCTTAGTGTGATAGCAGACAAGAAAATTTGTCACCCACAGTGAATGTCCATACCATGGGTGACATTTTTTTTTTTTTAATTATCCCACAAATACGCCGAATTGCAGGTTATGTGTTACACTTGTGGCAATCTTAATATTAGAGAAGGGGATGGTATTTTAAGGAGATTTGTCCATGTAAAATGACTGCGGGCAGCAATAAAGCTTGGAATAAAGTTTAGATGAGCTGGTAGCCATAATGTAGCCAAACTCCAAAAGTCCAAGGATTCTTAGGGCAGTGACACACAGGGAGTTTCTTGCGCAGGAAACTTTGGAAAATGAAGCACCGCACATGCTTTCCCACCAGCAATTCCCTTATTGCTACTGCGATTCGGGAAGATTTGTTGTTAGCAGCAGCCAGGATTTAGCTGCCGGGGACTAATCTCCATGTCATTGCTTTTACAGTAATTTAAGTAGATTAATTACTGGTTCCATTTGGATTTACGTCAGACAAAACTCATTTTTAAAGTAATTTGCTATCTGTGTGGAATTGTGATGAAAGTATAACCCTTTGGTTCTGCAGGTGGGTAATTTGTTGAAGTGACTTGTGCAGGGAAGTGGTTTGTGTGATGTGAGATGAAGAATTTCAGTACAGAGACAATTAACCAAGAAATGCTCATATCCTTAGTCCTAGCAGTTACTTACGCTTTTTGGTTCATGAGGTTGTTACCCTAGAGCAGGGGTCCCCAACCTTTCTTACTTGTGAGCCACAGTCAAATGTAAAAAGACTTAAGGAGTAACACAAGCACCATAAAAGTTCATGGAGGAGCCAAATAAGGGCTGTGATTGGCTATTAGGCGGCCTCTAGGCACACTATCAGCTTACAGGGAGCTTTATTTGGTAGGAAATCTTGTTTTTATTCAACCAAAACTTGCCCCCAAGTCAGGAACTCAAAAATAACCAACTGGTTTGGGGGCACTGAGAGCAACATTCAAGGGGGTGGGGAGCAGCATGTTGCCCCCGAGCCACTGGTTGGGGATCACTGCCCTAGAGACTTAAGGTGGCCATACAGGGGCAGAGAGACAGCATCTTATTGGGCTGTTTATGGGGCCCTCAGACAGGCCTGTCTGACCAATATCTGGCTGAAAATAGGGCAGGTTTAAAATGCCATCAGGGTGAGGAGCACATCAGATCATTGATACTGTCCCTGCACCCACGGCCTGGATCCTGTCACTGTGATCCAGTTGTTTGGCCCCAGGGTCGAACAATTTGTCAATCCAGTATCGCCCACCTCAAGTCAATTCAAACCCAGTTAAGAAACCGTTATCAATCTTCATTTCTGGTCTAGCACAAGATATTTGTGTCACTTTTTCAGATCTGTTGTGTGTTGGGCTTGTGTAATACAACCTGTTGAACTGCTTGCTCTTAGAATTTGGCATATAAGTTTCTGTTGCCAGAAAATCACCAGATTTGATTTTTTTTTCTTGCAGGGCCGCATGGAGTATCTGGTGAAGTGGAAGGGATGGTCTCAAAAGTAAGTCTAGTTATCAGGTTTATCTTATTTACTATAGTCCGGTTAAACTTGTACCCCAGGGGCTTCTACCTCTTGTGGCCCCCAATCATAATTATATAGAATTCGAGCCTCGAACATGAAGTAAAGTTAATAATTGGTCCAGTAGGTAGATGCAATGTTATAGTTAGCAAAGCAAATATATATATACACCAAATACTTTCCACAGTACCTACCAGTAGATCCGGAATTTCCATTAAATGATCAAAGTAACAATATTCAGTGCTGACATTACAGCAAACAAATACACTTACACTGTGGCATGTCCATATACATTAGTAAAAAGGGGGCAACTCGTTACAATACTGTTATAGCTCTGTGTGTCTGTGTGTGTGTACACACAGACACACACACTGATTTTCTTTTTCCTGATGGTGCCTTTAGACTATATAGTCAGTCTGATCAAGCCTTTTTAACAGTAGGACAGTTCTTCCATTTTTGTATTAGTCGGACAGAAGTGAGATAGCCATGAACTATACTATTATCCTTAATGATTATTGTTTTGGATGCTATTTGTTTCCTTTAAAGGCAAGTTATAACAGGCAGACCTAACCCATATCCATAAATGGTCCCACACACAAGTTTTGTACGATCGGTGCGTGTATGGCCAGCTTTATTGACAGTATTTACCTAAAGGAAGTCCTTGTGTAGCCAAGCCACAGGCTGGTTTTCTGCTGTCTTTGATCTAATTGTTTCTCCAAGTCACGCAAATCCAGAGGGCATTAAAAATGTTTTTCAGCCCCTCCGCTGGCATCAGCCTCCTACCTTTCCTGCCCCCCAAAGCATTGTGTCGGCCCAGGTACAGGCAACACAAACTCTTTTTTTGCCAATATCTGCCACGTGTGCATGCACCTGGGCCAACACAATGCTTCGGGGTGCAGGAAAGGTAGGAGGCTTTTGCCATGTTGGATCCATATTTCACTGGAAATAAATATACTTGTTCCATATCATGGATGCTAAACCAGAGATGAAGCATCATTTAAGAGTACTGTGATACTGTGTCAAAGATTAAATTAAATAAAAATAATAAAATAAAAACTAGTTTCTGTGCTCTGGCTTCACCACCTTGCTATTAAACCTATACATCTCGCTTGCAATCCAAGCTAAGTACACTAGTTCTGTATCTTGAATATCATGATGTTACATCTTTTAAAGCCAAATATATACTTGTTAAGCCTCAAATATAATGGTTTTATATGCAGGATACTATGCCAAAAATATCCCTTTTCAACATTAAATATACAGTATATTTTCATATGTTTTTTTTTAGGTACAGCACTTGGGAGCCAGAAGAGAACATTCTGGATGCCAGATTAGTAGCAGCTTTTGAAGACAGGTAGTGGCCGTTCTTTTATGTGTCTTTTATTGCTAGCCTGTATTATCTGACTATAGGTGGCCATGCATGGGCCAGTGGAAGCATGGGGCCCTCAGACAGGCCTACATGACCAATATCTGGCTGAAAGTCAGGCAAGTTTAAAAATTCTGTTGGGATGAGGAGCACATTGGCGCATTGATGTGGTCCTCATCCCAACAGCCTGCATGCCATTAATGTGAGCCAAGGTACGAACAATCTGATTAATCCTCAGGGTGGGCATATTGGGGAGGTTGGCAAACAAGCGGATCTTTTAGTGTATGGGCGGCTTGGTTTATACATATGCACATCATTGCTTCTGTCTATGCATTTATTGCAGGGAGCGAGAAAGAGAGATGTATGGTCCAAAAAAACGAGGCCCTAAACCTAAAACTTTTCTCCTGAAGGTAAGTAAATAACTACATAATAAGTACAACTTACTCAGTACCAAACAAAACTAAGTTTAATGTTCCTAGATTTCCTGAGGTGGGAACAACTTAGCATGATTTCTCAATATAGAAGGAGGACGTTGGGTCAGTGTTGGAGTGACCAGTACAAAGAGATTGGGAAGAAGGAGTATATTGACTGTTGGGAAGCTTCTAGCACTCTGGGTCTCAGCAAAGGAAAAGATGATTCAATATAAAGAAAAGGTGTAAGTGGCAAGTACACAAAATAATTCCAGATAAATCTCTTTTTCTCAGGCACAAGCCAAGGCAAATGCAAAAACATATGAGTTCCGCAGTGAATCTACTCGTGGAGTTAGGATACCATATCCTGGTCACCCTCCTCAGGAGCTGCCATCCAGATCCAGAGAAGGATTACGGAGCATACCCACCTCTTCCCAGGGGAGCAGTGCAACCAGAGGAGACATCTTCAGCGAGAGGCTAGGGAGGACAGAGATGAGAGGAGAACATTATCCAATGAAAATTAAAAGGAAAAAGAAACACCACAGTGACAAAGGACTTTGTGAGGTAGGCAACCAGGCCATCAGGATCTCAACTGCCATTTCCTCCAACCAGCTAGAGACAGTCACCGGCTCTGCCAGAACAGATAATCCCAGTGCAGGGAAATATCATGCTCCTCATAGTGTCATCCAGTTAGCAAGACGTCAGGACACAGATTTGGGACCTTCCAGCCACGTAGGTCCTGGTTTCATGCACAGGGAACGTGCTTTGACACAGACTGGGCAAGATATCCAGGAGCAGCTTAGTACCGACAACCACCCACACAGGACCAAACACAGAGTTGACTTCATGGCCTCTGTGTGCAAAGAGTCAAGTGTTTCAAGAAGCAGGAACAGCTTGGGATACCAGGAACAAATATCCGACTTCTACAGGGGAGCATTGGGAACCCATGGTGGGAAACCCTCCCTCATTGCCCGAATACCTGTTGCTAGGATCTTGGGGGAACCTGAAGAGGAACCATGGAGACCCCCAGTGGAGAACTTTGAGAAAGTGGTGGTGACAGATGTTACGTCAAACTTTCTCACTGTTACAATAAAGGAGAGCAACACTGATCAAGGTTTCTTCAAGGAGAAAAGATGAGATTACTCTTTTTTGCCCCCTTTATACATATATATTATATACATCTATACCCGTATGAGTACATTCTGGTACCAGCTTGATTTTGTGATAATAGAGCCGGCTATGGTTACAGAGAGCACAGTGACTTCAGATATCGAGCCTGCTACAAGACTTGACCAGAACACTTGTACAAATGCTGATCACCAATGCATGGAGGGGATGGCAGGCAAAAAAAAATTAATATATTCCCTTTACATTCACAAATCAGTAATACTTTTAGCCACAGGGGTCAACTCTCAGTAACTTTCCCACATTATATGCTGTATGTGTTGTCAGTCTAAGGACACCTTCCTGGGGCACCGCTGCCTTTCTCTGCCACCTGTGCACGCTCCATGGCTTATACATAGTCTCGCTCACTCGGTTGTGCACACTCGCACACACTTCACGAATTTCAGGCACAAATACCCACAAATCTAAGAGGCACAATGCAATTTAAAAAAAAATATGTGCAGCTCTTCTCTTCGACAGAGTTTTTCAAAGAACAATCTTGATTGTTTTATTTGTTTGTTCCGATAACGGATTCCCTAAAAATGTTTTCTATTAGCTGTAAATATGTTATTTAAAATAATATAATTCTGCAAAAGCTATAAATCAATCTGTTCATCTCTAAAGCTCCCCCTTCTATCCTTAAAATCCACAACCGTTTTAGGTTTTGGTCTCAATTAAAAGGAAAATGTACTTTTTTTTTCTGATGAGATATGTATGTCAGTCTGTATGTGTTTGTAAAGATATGAGTGTATTGAAAGGTCAGAATTCATAAAAAATGAAAAACTGGCCTCTTAGGGAACAAAAGATGCCAAATTGTCCATTTCTTGCACCTTGAACATTGACTAATGTGCTGCAGAGTCGTTCTAGACTGCAACATGTTGGCTGAAGTGGAACATACAGAAAGGCATAAGCTGAAATGTTATGAGCCATGTCTCCAAACTCAATCCAATTTGTTGCCAGATTGCACTCTGATTGATCTATGGGCTTGTGATCAGATATCATGGGAATCCTCCAGTGCTTCTGTTAACAAAAAAAAAAAACACCCAGCTTGAGATTTTTCCAGCAAGCACCCCGGAGTGATCCCCTTCCTGCTTCTTCTCACTTTGCACAGCTGCGTATGCACATTAGAACTTTAACACAAAAGCCGCCTTTTTTCTGCTCTACTGCACCCGTATTAACCCCGGGCCAGGGCAGTTTCTACCAACAGGAGCACCAGCCTGGGGTATTAGCTAAGTGAATACAATCACTGGGGGGTTGCCTAACTTTCGGCATCACCGAGTGTTTGTGACCATCTGTCTCCTTTAAATCGGAAGGCAGTGTGTTCTGGCATTTATAAGCTATATAGAGAAGGCAATGTGTTGTTGGATGATAAAGGCATTTTCATACTCCATTTGGGGAAAAACACAGCCTTGACTGAATTGTTTCAACTTCCCTGCTTGTTATTTTGAAGTCAGTTGTACCTTTCTAAACATCTGTGCCTGGTGTTCATATAGCTGGTCTAAGCTTTTCTCTCCATGACAAGTTCATTCCTAAAGCCGCCTTAGTAGCAATATGCCAAGTCCAGGATTCTACAAAGCCAGTATCTCCCCAATGGGAATCTCTGTGGCTGTGCCACCTTTTCCATCTGAATATGCTCTGGTTATGGAAAAATGCTCATACCTGCATTTCCATATGGGAGTGTCACTTGTCACATAAACCTTAACATCCAGCCAAATGGCATCTGACCTGAGCTTCCGTGTATAAAGTGGCATTACCATGGGTTCATGTTCATTAAATGATCATGAAGATCGTGACAACAAAGTGCAGAGCATTGTGCCTTAGGATAACACACAGGGAACTTACAATAAATAACAAGGGTCACAGTGAAAAAGGGGGATTAGTGGGCCATGCTCGCTACAGCTTACAGTCTAAGGGCAGGGACAAGTGACCTTGCTGTTGTGGGTGCTGAGTATTGAAAAAATGCCTTTTGTGTATTTTCCAGCAATTGTGCCATTTGAGTGCTTTACCAAATGCAGACAATACACCCCGTGTGCCATTGCCCTAAAGGAATAACGAACTAACAAATGGGAACAGTTTGTAAAACATCCAGATACAGGATTCAGTTCCAGGATTTGTTTATCTTTTATTTTGCTCCTTACACTAAGTTATGTGGGCTTTGTGGCCGTTCCAAACTGCAGTTCTACCCAGGGCTGGGACTAGGGGTAGGCAGAAGAGGTACGTGCCTAGGGAGCAATGGTGTGGCGGCATTGGACATGTAACTCTTCTGCCCATCTTCCCCTAATTTTGGCCTGCCTGAAAGTCCAGAATTCCATGTACACAGTCCCATATACTCACATGTTGTCTCTGGTGGGGCTTGGTAACACCGGTGGCACGTACAGAGAGCAGAACGCTAGCCAAATCTGTTTTAGGAGCAGAGCTCTGAACAAAAGGAAGCAATAAATCCTTGTTTAACATATCTCTTTTGCAACAACAAAAGCTTGATTGTATATGTTGAAGGGGACATGTCACCCTGACACTGTATAATAAAAGTCCTTTATAAATTAAACATGAAAAACCAAATTCTTTTATAGGTATATATGTTATTCTATACTGGGCGGTGCAGTCAATCCCTTTCACTTTCCATTCAGCACCTCCTAGATGTCACTGCATCCCTCATTTCCCCCTCCTCACTGCCTATATGTGTAGCCTGGGCTTGTGCATGGGCATTAGGCCCCCCATTCTGGCACATACATATGATTTTGGGCTGATATAACAGTAACAATAGCCATTAATTGGCTCCGGCCTGCTGGCTGTGACTGTAAATTCCAAAGCTGAAGGAAATAAAATGTAAATAATGTATTTAGTGTAAGTAACTGTTATTTTGCTCTACCAACAAAATAGCATTTTTGATTATTTCTTAGGGTGACAGGTCCCCTTTAAAGGGTACATAAACTCCCATCCAGGACTTAAGAAGTGAAATCTACTTTGACCAATTATTATTAAGCTTTTCTTTTAAATTTGTCTTATTTTTCCTTCTTGCTGGGTTCCTCTATCCTATTCCTTCCCTCCTCCTCCACACAGCACTGTTGTGATTACATTCTTTGGATTCCACAAGGTTGGAGAATCTGGTGCGTTTCATCCTCATAACTCCCTGCCAATAACAATAACTATGCTATTCCTTCTGGCATTCAGCGCCAAATGCACCAGCGCCAAATGCATCGCTTACCCTACTGCTGTTTCATTCCTGATGCCATATAACTGGGAATATGATACAGCCGCTTGCAGCCGTTTGGGATTTATTTGAGCTGACTTGGAAATAAAAGATTTTCTTATCCCCAACCTTCCCTGATGGCATAGTTATGTAACACGTCAGGGAAGAGTCATTGGCACCCTCGTTGCTCCTCTGATGCTGCCATAATGCTTCTAGAATTCCTATCTTTAGCATGCCAAGACAAATGTTATAATGCTTCCTTGCCTTTATAGAGCCAATCATTTGGAGCAAAGCATTTCAAACAAGGGGGTTCCACATGTGTTGCTTGAGGTTCACAAAGGAAGGAGGTCACTGGGGGGCAAGTCACTCAGCGGCCCTGTACCTAATGCCTGCCTTGCACCCTTGGGCTCTGTGCCATTTTCTGGAAGTGTCACTGGGCCCTCTAAACTCCTGGGTTTTGCTTCCTCTGTAATTATGCCCCTGTCCCTGTGGTCCCCTGCCAAGTACACATCCTTATTTACACCATAGGGCAATGAGAACCCTATTACATTTAGCGCTGTCTTCACAAAATTGTTGGAGAGTAAGCCTTTAATGTCAGGTAGGGTGACCCCTGGAACGGCTGCTCCCAGATTCCATACGTGTTCCAAGAAACTCCTCTATTTAGTTCATACCTTGTGCTTGTTTTCAGGTACACAGGGTGATTTTGTGTATTTTGTTGCCCAAGTGTCCTGTACCGCTCTTAAAATTACTTATTCAGTGTGACTGGGAATCGTGCTTAAACAAGAGGGAAAGTCATTTTGGCATTTTACTGCCAATAGATTCGCCACATAAGTGCCACCTAGAATGCTATATTTATTCTGCAGAAAGCTTTACCATACCTGAGTAACGAGCCCTAGAAGCTCCCTCCCTTTGTTTAAGATAGCAGCTGCCATTTTAGCTTGGTCTGACTCCACTAATGCTCCTGATTGTACAATATACAGTTCAGGCACCGGTGCAACAGGCTATGACTTCCTTTTCTCTCCAGGAAAAGTTCCCCATATCCATCCTCTGTAGATGAGGAACTGGATTCAGTCTCAGGTTACTCAGACAATAGGGAGAAAGCAGATTCTAATTCAGACTCCAGGGTTGGACTGGGGTGTGCGGGGCCCTGCCCTCTCCCCATTTGCCCTCACCCCCCCCCACCTCAGTGTGCAAAGCTCATACTTCCCGCCATCCCGTGATCTTGTGTCAGTAAGTGAGAAAGCGCTGATGCTTCCGGCAGGGATCAGTTCTGGGTCGGCAGGGATCAGTTCTGGGTCGGCAGGGCCTACCGGGTTTTTGGTTTTTTTCCCAGTGTCCTGCCAGCCCAGTCCCACCCTGACAGACTCCTCTTACTCCATTTCTGTTCAAATGTTTTTATTGAGTTTAAAGACCTTTAGGTTCGCCCGTTGCAATTTAACTTATATCTTTAACAAACCAATCATTCGGGATTTGTATCTAGAGTCAATCCGGTCTAAAAAAGAAAAAAACATGCAGTTCTGCTGCTCTACTGTTAGAAGCCTTATTGCTTCTTGCCAACAAAGATGATTTCATTGGGACAAGATGTCTTTTAAAGCCAGAGTAGCCTCTTTCAAGCAAAATAGGAATAAAGATATTTATTGGCACCAGCAAATAAGGAAATCAAGTTGGAAAATGTTTTAACTCAGGCTGCCCTTCCAACATACCGAAATTAAGTAAATCAAAAGCCGACAATCATTTGATTCAAATCCTTAGTCTGTGATAGAGAAACCTCTCTAACTGTAACCAGACCCTATGGGTTATAGGACAACTCCATATATAATGAAATAGATTTACATTTAATTGTTTACATGTTGGAGGCTGGCCAGGACCATTGCCGGGGGTGTAACTATACAGTCAGCAGACCCTACTGTTGCAGGGGGGACCAGGAGTTTAGGGGACCCAGTAAGGCCCTAAATAATGACCAGTTTCAATGTATCTTGGTAAAATGGGTCAACTTATTAATGTTTTGGGCCCTAAACTGTGGGGCCCAGTAACATCTAGTTACGCCACTGCTATTACTTTACAGTTTCCTGTATCCCAAATGTACCAATTTAAAATGCTGGACTCTCCAATCTTCAGAAAGGAAGAAGATGCCAGGTTAAATATTCTAAAAAAAAAAAAATGTTGTTCAATAAAGTTTTTTTTCCACATCAGGGTGTTTAATTAAAACCACCTTAAGTTAATTAAACTGAACTCGGCATAAAAAAAAATGCTGTTTTCACTTTTAATTCAAAAGGAGCGTTCATCCGTTTGTGGCAAAGAGGCAGCACTTTATTTATAGCTTGGGTAATGTTTAAAGTATCCATAGGAATAATAAACCCCAAGTATTTGAAATATGATTTGGGATTATAAATTCAGCTTCTGTAAAATGTCGCTAGAGGTAGGGATGTATAGAACCATCTAGAGTTATTATTTCATTAAATTATCTGCAATCGTAAGGTTTCTGCTCAGAATTATTGGCATTTTGAACTCTCATTCTACCTCCTCCTCTGAGTTTTCTGGGCAACCATAAGAGGTTAAGAAAACTGTTGGCAGCCTTAAGTTCCCTGGGAGAGGCATCCTTACATGTCTTCAAGTTATCAGCAAAATCTATTCTATTTATGGCTAAAGGGACGCTCCGGTTGCACCAATAGTTGGGTAACACTGGCATTAAACACCAAAAGGAGCTTGAAATGGAAAAGGCACTATAGAAGGAATTGCCCCTGGGAGGCAGCAGTAAGTACCCAGTGTAAGGATGAGTTCCAGTCAGGTTGCCGGAATCACTCAGTGTGTATCTTGTCGCATGTAGGTGATGCTGGAGCAGCGGTTCCATTCATTTACCTGTGAGAGATGTGGGTGGGTTTTCTTGGAATGTGAATTGCAGAATCTGAGGGGGGAACTGGCAGCACTGAGGGCGGCTACAAACATAGGGGAGGACAGGAGGCTCACTGAGCAACCACTGGCAGGGGCTAATGATGGACACACAAGACAGAAGGGCAGGGGTTTCATCCCCAGCTTCTCCAGGACAGCTCTGAACTAGCGTGTATGGCGCAAACTGGCTCTCAGAGCACCCTGGGGGCAGCACCTCTAATACAGGTGTGGGAAGGAGTGCCAGGAAGGAAAGAAACCTTATAGGGAGGTGTATAGAGTAATCTGTCAAAAGAACCCTACATGCCAAACTGTCTCTTGCTTGCCTGGTGCTATGGTTTGGCTTGTGGTGGAACGAGTGGACAGATTATTGGGAGGGACTGGGGAAGACCCAGCGGTCTTGGTACTCATATGTACTAATGACATAGTTAGAGGAGGAGGGGGGGGGGGGGGTGTCCTCAAAAACAATTTAAAAACCTAGGCAAAAAGTTAAGGCGAGGACCTCCAAGGTAAGTTTCTCAGAGATATTCCCTGTGCCACAAGCAGTGTTAATAAGGATATTAATGAGCGGCTGAGAGATTGGGGCAGGGAGGAAGGATTTGGGTTTCTGGAGAACTGGGCGGATTCAATTGCCTGTAGTGTCAGTCACCAACAAGTTCGTAAGAAATCTCCTGTACAGCAGTCCTGCCATAGGGGTAGAGATCCTAGATCCTCTCTTTATGGGAATTATTTTATATTTTCCTGAACCAAAAAGAATGGAAATCTGTAGAATTTGTTTCATGCTGCTGGAAACGTAAGTGGCAAGTTCTGCAGCTTTGTCTACAAATACAGGTTGCTGCTGCCTGTAGACTTTGTCTGCAATTGGAAAATATTCCTGCAAACACCCAGGCATACAATGCTTCATTTTAATCATAGTTCATTCAAACATCCTGTATTCTTTACAGGATCTACTTACAGTTAATATGATATTATTGTGTAAGCAATCAGTATTGTCCCACTGTTTATAGGCCACGTCAGTCTGCACGTTACAGCACTTGTTCACGTTAAAATGATGTTTTAGCATGAGATAGAGATTGAGATTCTGCCTAAAGGAATCTGATCATGATTTTTATGGGGTACTTTTTATTTCTCAATTACACTGTTTACATAGCAAATAATTCACTCTGCCATTTAAAATTTTATTCTTGAACCAACAAATGTATTTGTAGCTGTAATATTGGTGTGTAGGCGCCATCTCAGTGCATTGTGCCTGAGTCGGAGCTTTCAGAATGAGCCAGCGCTACACATTAGAACTGCTTTCAGCTAACCTATTGTTTCTCCTACTCCCATGTAACTGGAGGAGTCCCAAGCCGGACTTGGATTTCTTACTACTGAGTGCTATTCTGATACCTACTGGGAGCTGCTATCTTGCTCCCTTCCCATTGTTCTGCTGAACTTGCAGCGCAGCAGTAAAGTGTGACTGAATTTTGTCGGAGCACAGGTCGCATGGTTGTGGCACCCTGGAAATGAAGAATATGGCTAGCCCCATGTGAAATTTCAAAATTAAATATAAAAAAATCTGTTTGAGTTTTGGAAAAACAGATTACAATGCAGGATTCTGCTGGAGAGGCTCTATTAACTGATGGGTTTTAAAAAAATGTTTTCTCATGATAGAATCCCTTTAACCTGCACTTTAGCCTGCACTTGGCTCAGCCAAAAGGGACATGCACACAAGATCATTGCTCCCTACCTTACCAGAGTGCTTAGGATGCGGCCGCTCGTACCACACTGAGCCTGAACAGCCGGGCACAGAGACCTACAGGGTGGCACCCCTGGTCCTGCCTCTATCCTCTGGCGAGGGCCCAAATATGCAGACTCTGCCCTCTAGTGACCGCAACAATCGAACAAAAGTTAAAATTAAACATCTTTATTATAATCCATTAAAACAAACCCCATGTAACCCCCCTCGCTTGGTTGGACCAACAATGATCTGGGAAAGATAAGGACTGCAAATCTGAACCAACGCCATCTTAGCAGTGCCAGCCTGGCCCGGCCACATCCACCGATACTAGTAGGGGCCGCTTTTCCTCTTGTATTGATTATTTGTTGTTTCATATGTTTAATGTATATTGTATATTTATTGTACAGCACTGTGGAACATATTGGGGTTTTAGAAGTATGTGTTAATAATATAATAATAATTATACCCTTTTGTGACGCTATTATCTCCCCAGCTGGCTTGCCCTACCCACTCCCCAGTGCCTTGCTGCTAGACCCTTTGGGTACAATACTGACATAAGCAGCCCAGGTGTGAAAAACAGAAATGCACATTCAGGCACCGGTACTTTCGGTCATTTGGACATAATTGCAGTTTTCATTTTTGCTGCTTGTAAAACAGTTTTTCGCCACAAGGGGGCACCAATTCCCTTTCTCCTTTCCTTTTCCACATTGTGGAACATGGTTAATTCAATGTACTTGCTCTGTTTTCAACCATGGGCCGTAACAAACTGGCAAAGGATGTGAAAACAAATCCTTCTGCTTCTCCCAAACAAACTGATGCTTTTTTGGAATGCTACACTGGCTGCACTGCTCAGTCAACACAGAATTCAGATACAGAAGAAACTGAAGTCAACAATTGTGTAGGGAAGTGCAGAAAACAAACCACTGGTGCAATTCCTTTAGTAAAGCATTAAAGGAGAAAGAAAGGTAAAAACTAAGTAAGCTTTACCAGAAAGGTCTATGTAAATACAGCCATAAGCACTCACAGAAACGCTGCACTGACTTCTCTGTCAAAAGATTTCTTGTGTCTGTAAATTCTGTGCCAGAGACACGCAGCTCTCTCCCCTCTCCTGCTCCCCCCTCCCTCAAGAATGTTAAGAACTCACTCCCCCCCCCCTTAGGGATGTGGATCTGAGCCAATCAGTAGGAAGCTAACTCATAGTCTTACTAACTGAGCATGTTCACTTGGTCTGGGTCTCGGTGCAGGAGTGAGGCATTATGGGAACTTTCTTTACACAGCTCAGCGTTTTTTCTTCCTGTTTGGCTTCTGATCATCTGAACGGGAGAAATATGGGGAGACTTAAGGGCACTATTGAGAGAACTGAAGGTATGCCTGCAGCTTGAGATTAACTCTTTATTAGCCTTTCCTTCTCCTTTAAAGTTTCTGTGCCTCTCTATAGAAATGACTTTACTTGGAGGATCTGGCACTGGCAGACTGGATCAGTTTGGGGAGTAGCAGTCATGTCAAGAACTTTCTTTTGCACTGAACAAACTGAACTTGTTCCCTTCAGCAACAACAACCAAACTCTCCAAATCCAAACACCCTGATAGTGAGTTACTAGAGAAAACTGAACCTGTTTTACTCTCAGAGATGAATAATCTCACTACCCCATTACTGCTGCTTTATCATCTAATATCGAGGAACTGGCTGCCGTACAGACTCACTAGAATCCCGGCTGGACGATGCTACAATCTGAGAAACTCAACAAACCCAGCTCAGCTTCATCCAGCAAGTTCTTGGCTCACAACTGAAGCTTGAAAGAACTGAAAACCATTCTTGCAGGAATAACATTAAAGTTCATGCAGGGTCGGACTGGGCCGGCGGGGCACCGGGAAAAAACAAATAGGTTTACCCCGACCCTAGTGGCCCAGACCCGATCCCTGCCGGTGCTCCCCCGGGCTGCCGGTCTCCCTCCCCTGATGCTCTGAAAGTGTGTTTAACTTATGCGTTTAGGGGAGGGGGTTTGGTGGGTAGCAGGGTCCCCATGGGGGGTGCAGGGGCCCCTGGGATGGCAGCCTTGGTGGGCCCTGCACCCCTCAGTCTGACCCTGAGGGATTCTAGAGTCATATAAAAATCTTGATATGGAAATCAAATGCTGCCTATGTCTGCTCACACATTGTATTCATAGATCCCTCAGTGAGCCCCCCAAGTCGGATCAACCCCGGGACACTCTGATGAAACTTCATTACACAAAGCCGGGAAGCTGGGCCTCTCTACTTCGAAGTCGAGCATTTAAACAGACCCACATGATCCTGCAAACCCACAAAATCTGCTACAGAGGGGATTTCCTCTGGAACCCCAACAATGATAGACTATTGCTTTACTCCACAGCGGAAGATGCCATGGTAATTTCAATGGGACTAACAGGAAAATAAGCACCAAAGAGCGGTGGCAACATCACCTCAAAGGATAAGTAAAGTGGATGTAAAATTGATGAGAGTGCTATTCTACAGTAAGTACTTTTGCAATTAACATTCATTATTCATTTTTTTTTTCATTCCAAGGTATTAAGGGTAATGTGAATGTATTTTGTTACAACAGCGCCGCTTGCTGGTCAGTTTCCAAACATGAAGTTGTTAAGGAAATTGTCAGGAGAAAGACAGAGGGCAAGGCTGATGTTCTTCTGATCAGTCAAGACTTGAGAAAAGTTATCTGAGGTTTCTAATGTTTTTCCTAGACAAAAGAACATCAGCCCAGGCCTTTCTTTCTCAAGAACATCCTCGACTACTTCATGTTCAGAAAGTGACCAGCAGGTGGCGCTGTTGTAGCAAAATGCATTCATATTACCCCTAATACCTTAGAATTGTATAAAAAAATAATGAATGTAAATAGCAAAAGTGCCTAGAATTGCTCGTCTGTTTTACATCCATTTATTTTACTTACCCTCATTTTATTGATCATTAATGGAAGTCTCGGATAATATTCTCATCTTATTTATAAATGCTGGGAACAGTAAGTAGCCCTAACACTAGAACCAAAAGCCTGACTGTGTTTATCTGGGACAGGCAGAAACCTCCTATACAGTACTGACCTGTTGGTACCTAGTCCCCCACTCTTACACTGAATGGTCCCAGCAGAATCTTCTTTATTTTAGGAACTGCAAAAGGCAGCATACGATGGTGGCACTGCCCCCTTTGCCCAATGGTTCTGGAGGCTTTGGCCTAATAGAACCGGTTGCACTGAAGGCAAGAACTGGGTCAGGCCCTGCTAAACTGATCAGTACCTAATTCTACCCAACTCTTGTCTAAGCCGCCATGGCTCCTTATTTTCCCTAAACTTTCTTTTGGTACATTGGACATTTGTATAGCTGTCGAAAAGGATAATTCTCTTGTACATCAATCACCAACGGTTCTTCATTACTTGGTTTGACAATTGAGTTTTATTCCTAAAAACCTAATAAAAATGTACATAAAAAGCAATTCCATAGGTAGCATTCGAAGGCAATTTGCACTTGGGGTTTGTTTCTATTTTACTTTTTGTTTTGGAACTTTCTGGTTTATTCAGGTACTTAAATGCATGGGTTTGAGCTGGGGGCGTGACTATGGGTGTGTGTGAGACTATGGGGGGCATGACTATGGGGTGTGTGACTATGGGGGGGTGACTATGGGGTGTGTGACTATGGGGGGCATGACTATGGGGTGTGTGACTATGGGGGGGTGACTATGAGGGTGTGTGACTATGGGGGCGTGACTATGGGGGTGTGTGTGACTATGGGGGGGTGTGTGACTATGGGGGTGTGTGTGTGACTATGGGGGTGTGTGACTATGGGGGGTGTGTGACTATGGGGGTGTGTGTGTGACTATGGGGGGTGTGTGACTATGGGGGGTGTGTGACTATGGGGGTGTGTGACTATGGGGGGCCATGACTATGGGGGTGTGTGACTATGGGGGGTGTGTGACTATGGGGGGGTGACTATGGGGGTGTGTGACTATAGGGGGGGGGTGATTATGGGGGGCATGACTATGGGGGTGTGTGACTATGGGGGGCATGACTATGGGGTGTGTGACTATGGGGGGGTGACTATGAGGGTGTGTGACTATGGGGGTGTGTGTGACTATGGGGGTGTGTGTGACTATGGGGGGTGTGTGACTATGGGGGTATGTGACTATGGGGGGGGTGACTATGGGGGTGTGTGACTATAGGGGGGGTGACTATGGGGGGCATGACTATAGGGGTGTGTGACTATGGGGGTGTGTGATTATGGGTGTCTGGGTAAAGTAGGAAGGGCTTATGGCAAGCTGTGAGCTCAGTAGGAGTCTGAGGAGCCAAAACTAACAGCAGCCATCTTGAAAGGAATATGTATATTTGCAAAGGACACATTTGATAAATAATACATCATATATCAAATATCAGGAATATATATATTCATTAGTATTTATTTATAAAGCGCTTAGCCTATTCATTAGCGCAGAAGGAGGAGTTACATACAAATACAAACTGTAAATGCTACAAAGGGAGATGCTCATAGGAGCTTCTGTTCTGTCATTAAATGTCCGTAGTTTTTTGCCAACTGGTTTAACAATAGTGAGGACAATATGTTAGATGATTCTGGGCCCCTTACAGGCTGACTTGCCCAAAGAAGAAATTCGGGTAATGGCACAAGGGGCATCGTGACAGGGGCAAGTACATGCCCATACTCTGTTACCCTTAGCCTGGGGCAGGAATCTCTCCAAGCTTCCCTGAGAGTTTGGCCGATTAATCACTAGTTTTTTATTTACAATAACTGGAAATACTCAGCCTTCAGCAGTTGGACCTGTGGTTGGAATGACTGAAACAATATGGTCTGTACCTGTAGATAGCTAAATAATATCACTACAGGAAGTGGGGGGAGATGTGTCCTTCCCAGTTTGCTACAGGGCCAGGGTGCAACAGGAAATAGCTACAGACCAGCATTCACTGGAGAAACTGCACAATCCTATATTAATGCACAATGTTCCACCAAATGAGTAGCCCAGAATTAGCTGATGATTTGGCACCCAGCCCACCTACAGCCATATTGTAAGCACAGGGCCCTTGCACAGGAGCTACCCCACAAGCAGGCTCTTCAGAATGGCCCTTCCCTATACCTGACGCTTGCCAAAGCCACTGAGCAAATCACATTAGAAGGTCAGGTACAGGGGGACGGGGCCATTCTGAGGAGTCTGATTGTTGTAGTTTGGGGGGAAGGTACTGTGCACAGACCCTATGCTTACAATATGGGTTTAGTTCTCCTTTAAAGAGTATGTGGCAATGTAACATTGTTTTAATTACATTAGTCCCATTGAAAGGGAACTCCACCAAAACACAACTTAATCGTTTCGAAAAGTAAACATAATTTCAATCAACTTTGCATTATACATTAATTAAAAATATGCAGCCTTTTAATGTAATAATATGGTTTGGAACAGTCCCCTAAGCCCCGCCCCCTGTTCCCCTGCTGATCTGGCTGACTACTTTGAGACTCAAATAAAATGTAAAAGTAGTTGACAGTCCTCAGCCTGCCTTCAGCCTGCATCCTCCCAATCCCATAATTCCCTGCACGTGATGTCATTAAGGAAAGGAACATCACAGTGCAATGCATTGTGGGTTACGTAGTTCCTGCATGCTGTCTGTAAGCTGTGAATGAGTTGCTTTTTAACAAATTTTGGTTCTGAATCCAGAGAAGAGAATTGAGTGTGCCTCCAGTACTTGGGCTGGTACAGAGCTTATATGTAGTTGTGCTGTTGCAGAAATCCCATCCCAGTGACAGGTGTAAGGGGCTGTATGTTCATGAACATGTGGAGTTTTCCTACCCTGGGAGCACATCTGTTGATATATTTGTGACCTGTACTCAGGGATAGCTTTACATTCTGGCCCTAGACTTAAGTTATATACAATTTGGCAAACATTGATGTATATTAAGTTTCATTTCATAAACTCAGAACCCCTTAAAAAGATTATCCTTGTTGGACAGGACCTTGAACATAATCATAAGAATTATTAGATAGACGTTTGCATATAAAAGGCTGAACAATTAAGGTTAAACATCACTTTCTACATTTCTGGCCCATTCTAAACCAGAAAGGCTAGCACTTAGTATAGAGACAGGGTCCTACCATTCCATGGTACTAGGGTGGTTCCTAATACAACCCCTGAGCAGTTGGTTCATCTGTTTTATCCGAAGGCTTATAATGTACTTTGGATATTGTGAAAACGTGCCCAAGGGACATAGAAGTGAAGGTTTCTTGCGTATTACCTACAAGATGCTGTACATGTCAATATTAACATTGGTCCAAGAAGATAACATTTTACATTGTAGTCTGGGTTTAAGAAAGGCAGTGTCTGTTGTTGTCACAATGTCAACCTGATCCGACTGATATTCTGTAGGATTTTAAAACACTGTGAATCCCAGAGGAAGCAAAGAGACAAACCCCCCCAGTATCCGCCTGAGACTTATCCGCCTAGATCTTGGCAAACATGATACATCCAAGAACTGGTAGCGTCGGCACACCATCTTTGTTGTTGCGCTGAAAATCCGCCTTGGTTGGAAGACTTGCCCCTCAGTGGATGCCCCAGTTCTATAATTAGATGTTTGTTGTAAACATCCCTTTGTCTTTTACAAGAACCCACTGGCAGTGCGGGCCCAGAATTAACCATGTCACCCAGTGTATTGAGCAGAGAATGGCACCCTGGGGGGACTAGGCTGGAAACACATTGCTGTATATACTGGAAGGCTCCTCGGTCATTGAGAGATATGTGGCCCTCATAGTTGGAGAATACTAGAGAGGAGACAAAGGAATATATGAGAAACAATAAATACAATATTTTATGTACACAAGTGTTATACACAATAACAATCAGGTGATATGGCAAATACATAAGGTAAGGCAACAAAGAGCAGACGTAATGCGGCATTGCATGACTTCCATCCAGATGAGGCACAAACCAGATCTACCATTCTTGGATGTAGATGTATATGGAATCCCTATAAAAATATTTAGTTAAACACTGCATGAAAACTGCATGAGTTAGGATAGAATATTGTTCAGACAGGAATACAAACAACAGGAACTTTTCCTCACTTTCATAATAAAGAGACGTTATTTGTATTTTAGAATGTATCTTCTAATGACACAGAATTATCTTGGTGTATATGAATAGGGTGTATGTGGTTATTCAATTCAGTAAGTAACTGCTTATAAAAAGCACTTATGTTTCTTTATGTCACTGTATGACAATGGCTCAGTGTTCTTTGGCCTCTAGAGCAGAACTAGTCACCCAGATACAAGCCTCACTGGCCCAGTCAGGGCACTCCCATTGCACCACATATGGAGGGTGATTATAGAGCTTTGGAAACATCTGATTTACTTCCAAAAAGGCTTTGTGCAAGTGTTGGGCTCAGATGGGAGGAATATTTCCCAGTACTCACATGATTCTATTTTCCTTGCTTTGAGGCAGGGATTTGTACATATGCTCTCAGGATCAGCTCATCTGCCTGAATCTGCCGATACATATACACTATATACAGAGCAGAAGCTTATTGGCTTGGGAATGGGGACCTCCCGACTGCCTGCCCTACAGATATCTGGCAGAACATGACCTGGCTGGATATGTATCTGCAGGTTAGAAAATCCTGCTGGATGAGGATGCCATTGGTATTTCAATATGGAGGAGCCTGTGGGGAGGAAAGGGGGGGCAAAAAACTAGATCGGGTAGATTTGGGCATTAATGTACAGATCAAGCCAGACCTTGCCAATCAGACATATTATATAAAAAACTTTAAAATAGTAATGTGATTATTTTGTGATAAAAATCTCTTTTTAAAGGGAATTTTTACCTTTGTTGTAGAGAGTAATATTCTGAGACAATTTGCAATTGGTCCTCATTTTTTATTATTTGTGTTTGAATTATTTGTTCAGCAGCTCTCCAGTTTGGTGTTTCAGTGGTTATCTGGTTGCTAGGGTCCAAATTACCTTAACAACCAGGGTGTAGTTTGAATGAAAGACTGGTATATTTATATGAGAGGAAACTAAGTAATAACAAGAAACAGTAACAATAAAATTGTATCTTTAGAGAGTAATAGTTTTTGATACTTGGGTCAGTGACCCTCCTTTTAAAAGCTGAAAAGAGTCAGAAAAAGGAGGCACATAATTCAAAAACTATATAAAAATAAATAAATAAATAATGAAGACCAATTGAAAAGTTGCTTAGAATTAGCCACTCTATAACACTTAAAGTTAGCTACCCTTAAGGTGAACTATCCCTTTAAATAAAAGTATATAAAAATCTTTGCTAATAGGATTTACATGCACCCCCACTACCAGAGACAAAGATGCTTCTTTTTCTCTATAAGAAACAAGAAAAATGATCTGGTTCAGAGTAGGTGGTTCTATTTACTATCTATTTATTTGTCCCACTGTGACAAACAGGAAAACCACAAGCGCATAAACTGCAATTAAAAGGCCCAGCTAATGAGCAGGGGAGCAGAATGAGACCATGTAGGCGGAGTGATGTGTTTTTATTTTGGTCTATTATGTTTGTTGATGTATAAATATAATTTCTGTTTATAACTATTACTTGCGGCTTTATTTGGTGTCAGTTGCACCATGGGCAAAACCCACTAGGGGAAACCTGGAGGTACTGGCCGGGTTCCGGAGCATCTACAACTGTGTTTGTGCAGTCGAGTGCAATTCACTAAAGCTTGCTTAGTGGGTTTGTGATACATTGCATGTGGCTTCAGATACCTTTGTGAATGGCATTAACAAGCTCTCAGTTTTGCGGCCATGTTAGCACTTTGCAATTTGCCCTGCTAATGAGCCCTAGGATTTCACAGCCAATGTGTGACGCTGTCCTTCCTTCCTTGTCCCAAAGTGTCACTGTACACTAGCGATTTATACAACCTTGTTATTATAAGAATGTCACTCATTGGATTATTTTGTAACAGGGTGCAAACCCCAAAACAACCAATATGACATTTGATTTCAATATTCCAATGACGCGTTCTAGATTAAATTATTCATTGTGGGTAGGTAAATGTCCATCATGTTATTACACAATAATGATAGGTCTGTGGAGAAGGGCCCCTTTAGGAAAGAATAACTATTACCCAGTGCTATACATTCACTCTCTCACTCTCTCATATACTTTACCTGTATTTATTTTAGTGACCCTGTGCCTTTGAATAATCAGAGATAGATCAAGTATAAAATGAGTTCTCCTTCAGGACAAACAGTGTGTGTGCTTACACAGGGTATAAACACAGAGGGACAGGACAATAGGGGATTATTAGGACACAGCACACACACACAAAGAACTTACTGTGTACCATATTGCTCCAATACAGGGGTGCAAAAACAAAGAAATAATTAACAGGTAGAACACTTTAACCCACTTCAAACAATTATGACTATCGTAAAGCAATGCATTCACTAAGGCTGGAGCAGATGAACCGCCCCATTGTGACTTCAAAAACCTAAGCCGATGCAGTCCCTGATCCAATGGGAAAATTAAACCTGCCCGACTGACATCTGGCCAATTTTAGGCCAGATGCAGGTCGGGTAGGCCCGTCGGGGGTGCCCATACACGGGCAGATAAGCTGCTGAAGGACCTGAATCGGCACCTGAAATCTGCCCGTGTATTGCCACCTTAATTGATTAGCTAAGATTATGAATTTAATGTATTTAATGAATTAATGTAATTTTAATGTAATTTTATGTAGCTACCAGGTAGGGTGAAAACCTATAGCTTACAGTGTTGACAGAAAAATTATTTTTGGTTCCAAGAACACTATTTAATCATAGAAATAGGAACTGCCATACTACTTGCTTCTGCAATGGCACACAGTGGTTTCTATTGTGCACAGAAAGCCAGGTCCTTGGCACAAGGTTATAACAGAATGTCAGCAGAAGAGCAGATCACACATAAGTGGCACAACTTATCATTAAAAACTGTAAAACTACTGCCAAATACAGCACATATTGCTCTCTCAGGAACTCAGATGGGATGGGGGGCTCTGAAATTGACAGAATCTGTTATAAAAAGAATATCTGTATGAGTAATACAGCCCCCCAGTTATCCAATCCCAATAACTTAGCTTTGTTCTGTCCAACTCTTTTCCAGGTAGTGGGTCAGTTACCTGATTTACAACTTGTTTATTGGCCAGATAATATTTAGGTGATGATGTCATACTAGGAGCTCTATGGAGCGTCTGGAAATTCTGGGGGCCACATGTTTACCTTGGATGGCTACTTTTGGCCACTTCTGGCTGTGCAGGTAGTTAGCCCTGACCTAGCACATCTGGCTATGGGATAAGTAGAGAGATGGAATAATATAGGCTGCAGGATACCTATCCATGCCTCATTTTCAATAAATATTTTCCATAAATAATATTGTCTGGTCAACTGAGTTGCAGAGAGACACCAGCCTGGTACTGGACTAGAAAATGCTGTACTCTAAACCCCAGGGTATATATCCTTCCATAACAGTGACATATAGAATACACTTGAAAGGTGAAATTCTAATATGTTGGAAGGAAGGCGTATACTGTACTGGCAGTACTAAGAATCCTTTTGTTTTCCAGATGTATTTTTTCTTTAATAAGTTACTTCTGTTGTCTTGTATGAGAAACATGAGAAACATTAGAACCATGTCCAGACCAGATAGAACCTACTCATGGACTTGGTACAGTTCATCCTGCACTTATCCCCACTGTTCATGCCCATGGCTCTGTCCAGTGACCACTCCACTGGGACCAGGTGATAATATGTATTTCATGGGCAGTACTACACAAATACAGTATGTCAGGTCATTTTATACAATAAAGTAGAGTAACAAAAGAATAAATTGTCTATCTGTCCCCAGCAACTCATCAAATGTCTCCTTTACAAAACCTATGACCAACTGCTACAAAAAAGACTTGGATTCGGAGGCCCAGCGTACCGTGGGTGGAGGGGATCCTCTCCCTATCAGCGGAACGTTCTCATAGCGAGGGTTTCCACCGAACAGAGCTGCCTGGTTCCTAAACAAAAAGTGGGAAGCAGTGTTAAAAGTCATTTTAGAATATGTCCAGCACAAGTTACAAGTTATTGAAGCAGCATATGGTAAGATATGTTTTCTTCTTTTTATTTAAAGGAGAAGTAAAGCCTTAAAAAGATTATGGTTATAAATGTGGGCCTTCAACGTTGTCCACGGCAGACCATCATCTTGGATCTTACTGGGACAGTATTTGCAAGCCAGTGGCTCAGAACAGGCTCATGAGAAATGAAGCTTAGGTTTCATCATAAATAATCAAATATTTGGTGTAACACGTCTACACTAATTCTTTGCTGAGCTTTAGTTCTCCTTTAAAGAGTAATGTATGAAGGACTTTTAATCCATGAGTTCTAACTGTATATAATTCTGGTTATCTGCATTAAACAGGACAAAAGCAGGGTTGGACTGGGCCAATGGGACGCAGGGAAAACCCCCTGTAGTCTCAACCTTCACTTACTTTATTACAATTTATTACAATTATTCCAATTTTTGAATAACTTGCCCTTATTACTTATCAATGAGTGAACACAACACCATTAGGGTTGATAAATATGTGGAGCTAGTTCTACTGTCTCTCTGCCCTAAGAGAAAGACTGTAGCTAAATTATCCACCTTCCTTAACTTGGGGAGGCACTGTAAAATGAAACCATACTTCATTTGGATAGTAAATTAAAACAAAAAAGAAAACTTTGTTTTTTTTCAATGTCAGAAATGGACAGAGGATCAGGCCTTCAGCGAGCAATAATGGAAAATGAAAAAATGAAGAGGTATATGAGGGCATTAGGGGGAGATGTTGCATGAGAGAATAATACGATCAGAAGTGGAAAACTGGATGCTGAGTGTCAGTATGGTTGGGGGGAAATAAGTAAGGTGTAACAAAAATCTAGTAGAAAAATGATAAATCTGAAGTCGTTAAGGCAGATGACTACTTACATATATTCAGCCACAGGGGCATTGGAGACAGTCGGTGCGGGAGGCTGGAGGCTGGCCTGGCTACCCATGCTACTGCTGTAGCTGCAGAAACTCCTTAGCTGCCCCCGGTTTGGATTGTGCGCTGCTATTCTGCGAGCTTGTGGGTTGAAGGGGTCCTCATCATCAATGTCGTTATAATCTCTGTCCCTGAAACACACAGAGCCGACATTGTCTTACACACCCTCGTGACTCCTCTTGGCAAACCAATGGTTAATTCATGACTGATGTCAAGCAAATTGAACATATGAGGCAGGTTCCCAGTGCTTTCCCTTCAGTGGATAGAGGAAGAGGCCTCTGTGAGTCTGAGGGAAGGCTGACACTAACATAGAAGTTTAAGGGATGGCATTATATGGGACAGACTCCTCTAACACGCTGGCTGGATGTGCAGCAAATAGTAATCCAGAGTGTGAGCACAAAAGGCCAAAAAGAAATAAACATTTTAACAGACAATGAGTTCACATAAAAACACAGTACATCACTACTGAGAAAGGTAAATGAAAATAAGATGAAAGTTTATATGGACAATCTGATTAATTACAGAGATTTTATCTCCCCCTCCTGTATAGACAGAGGATGGAAATATCCTTTTTGAATCATGCAAACAAACAACTCACCGAGCTTCCAAGTGTTTCCAGGCTTGTGGCATTGCACACACCATGGCAGTAAACGCCAACGCTGCCAGCAGTGAGAACAGACCTAGATACAGCATTCCTTCTACTCCATCATAGCAGATGCCAATCAGAGCCTCCAGATAGTCCTGTGGCCAGACAGACATTCCATTAGACACACTGTGGTAGAGGTACTGGGCTAATATATAGAGACTACCAAGGGCAGGTCCTTAGCAGCCAAATTTAAGGTGCTCCCCATATGAAACTAGTATTGTGCCAGAGCTCTCAAGTAGAGGCCTGATAAAGCCCAGAGAATCAGCCTGCCCACTGGGACTGCAAGGACATCTTCTTATATAATTATCCCAAAACAGTCCTGTCCTTGGGGATGATCCTGGCCGCAGAATATGAAAGGCATAAGTTTCAACAGTTTGATTACAGACTTTTGCACCAAATAGCAACTGTTGGCAACTATCCATACATACACCCACTACAACCAGCTTGCTGCTTACCTTGTGTAGTCCTCTGCAATCCAGCAGAGCTGTAATCTGATGAAGGTTGGATTCAGAAGTGTTTAGAAGTAGCTGTATACCCAACAAGTCCTTCTGTATCACCCAAAATAAATAAAAATAAGATTTAACCCTATTGACTTTCTTTTAAGGAGTCAGAACAACAAAACAGTAAGAAATTGTAGATATGAGTGTCAATAATAGTTGTAGTACATAAATCACAACAAACACTTATTTTGGAGTTGCCTGTATTAAAGAAAGCCAATACACAGTCTATAGGAGCCACTGAAGAGTTACACCTCCCAAAATCCCTAAAAACAAACCAAGAAAAGGCAAAAAAAAAGGATGCTGGGAGTTGCACGTCTATAGCAGCTGAAGTGCCACAATTAAGCTACTGCAGGGCTAGTGTTTACTGCTTATGTGGATTGTGCAGCTGTTGAGACACTCACGTATGACGGGTAAGTTCTGTATAAAGGGATACATAAAATCCCCCAGTGTCCCCTATAAAGACAACCCAAGGCAGGTGAGGTAGGAGATAAAGGTATATAAATATACTATATATGCAAGGTATAAAATAGAATATAAAAGTCAAATATACCATCTTATAAAATCACAAGGGCCAGACATGATAGTGCTGACTAGCTAAGCCCCTACATGCACTTTGCTATTTGCACAGCTGTAACCACAGAGCACACAGACAGTTGTAAAAGGGGTATCATATAGTTTTTAGATAAGGTATGTCATCCTCTATAAAAGGCTAAGATTTTCAGGGTCTCATTTGTTAGTGACACATTTCAGTTGCTGTTCTGTGTTGCTGTGTTGTCTCAGGGTCTTGTTGTATAGTAAGGTTCTGGTCGGTTAAAATTACCAACACAGCACAGGTTATAAGCACAATGTTCACAAGGAGGCCTCACCTGGGCTGTGGGAAATAATGGCACAGCAAACTGCAGTAAGCCTTGAACCTGGATTTGCATAGTTGTGAGCGACCTTTGGAAGACTGTCAGAGCCTGCAAAGAGAAAGAACAGAAAGGATAAACATGACCACAACAGGTACAGTACATACATTTATAACTCATCCTTAGTTATATAACAGTATATTTTATACAGAATGAAAAATAACATCTGAGAAAAGAATGATCATAACTTGAGGGTATAACCTATCTGACAAAAAGAAGTCCCCACTAGACATTTGCAAACACCTTTTTGAAATTGGCTATAAATGGATATTAAGAAGGGAAAGGTAAAAACATGAAAGTTAATAGAAAAGGGAGGAATCTAAAAAATAAATTGTTCTCTAGATTGTGGGAGTGAAGCAGAAATCCATCCAGAATTCCACCAAACTCACTTCCAAGCTGAGACCAAAAGCCAAGAGTGGGGGATAGTGATGAGCGAAAATTTTCACCACGTTTTGCCTCTGAAAAAATGCCTATAGACTCTAATGGCTGCAGAAAAAAGTTACGTGGCATGAAAACTAGCCATAACATAGCCAAACGGGGCAGATTTGCTCATCACTAATGGGTGCACAAATTGTGACCTAGGGAACGAGAGTACATGACATTCGGGGGGAATTCTGCCTTCATTGCCACCCTCAGGGGGCCTACCTGATGCTGCCACAACCCCTTACCGCCCCCCCCTACACATACCTTTTTGCACTCCCTTAGGGGTATGGAGGGGCCGCATCACTGGTAGCTGAATTTTCACTTAATACATGGAACTTAGGATCTTAAAGTAACACTAGTAAGCTGTGGATGCTGCCACCTGAGGCAAGTTAATGGCAGGAGCGCCACTGCTGACACCCAAGGCTGGCTCTAGCAACAGTTAGATGGAGACAGTGGCAATACCGGAGGTATACAGGTTATATAGGCTTAAAGTGCAAACCCACCAAGCTACACCCACTGGCTAATGATGCTAAAAATTGTCACAGCAGCTGCAAGTATGTCAATTTCATACCCTTGGCCTTGACAAAGGGGGTAATGTTTATAAGAGAAAGCCTGGCAAGATGACATATTGTGATATCGCAAGGAAGAAAAACACTTTACCTGCTGAAAAGGGTTTCTCAGACTCTGGCTGCAGTACAAATAGTAATGGACAACTTCTGCGAAAGGCATGCAATAAAAAAAAAAGCAATTAAGTATGTTCTTTGTACGGAAGTGGAGATTTCGAGACATATATATACAATATGTGGGTATATGGAATAATGATGTAAAATATAAGGGTATTAGTAGCCACCAAAAATACTCATATTTTACAATAGGGAATATATAATTTTTTATTATACACAAAGTTTATACACAGTTAAACTGAATCATGTATATAAATTACATCACTAAGCTCCAAACAGATAACATTACTTAGTTCTGTTTATAAGGCTGTTATTTACATGATATTCGATATTCTTGCTATATATGAACTAGTTCTATTTATGTGACACTGAATACAGTAGAGCAGGAGGAGAAGGTAAGACTTAACAAAACAGCTAAAAGGGAGCAGAGAATAAAAGGAAACAGGACAAATACATTAACACACGAAGGGAAAGAAAACAGCTGAATATAAGAAAGACAATTTGAGAACATTAAGAAGAAAGAGAAAAGCTATGAGCACACATTTGCAATCATTTGTGAGCGGCGCTCTCTACACTTTTTTTTATTCTGCAACTTTTGTTTGTGAATTTATTGTAAGACCCCTGTTTGTTATAAATTGATGTACAGCTCTATGTAACCTGTGGCGCTATATAAATAAATGATGATGCTTTATGTTCATATGTGTTTCACAGTATTTTGGCCCATAAGTTCTTCCTTCTGCTGATGAAAAGCTGCAGTGTACTAGTGATATGGGGGTCGACAATGTCAAGCCGCAACCAACCCTACAAGACCCAGCAAGGCAGCTGTATTTATAGACCTGTTTTGCCCCGCCCCACCTCTACATCACAAAGGGGGCGGGCCTGCAGAAGGCGGAAGCTGGGCAGAGGAAGGTTGTGGGCAGGAAGGGCAAAGTGAACGCTCAGCCTGAACCCACCTGCAACTTGCAAGTAGTGTGTAAAGGTCGGCCTGAACCAACCTGCGGATTTCAAGCTGGCTCGCACATCACTATAGTGTATAGTATCTGAGGAATGGCTACTTCTTCCATCATCCCTCAGAGGCCAGTGGTAAACTGAGCTCTAAATATGGCTGACCCATTCCCAAAAAAAATAGCATCATGCTGTGTGCCGCTTTTAATCATCAGGCATTTTTATGGTGCAAATACAAGTAATACTGCACAAAAAACTGTGGATATATATAAGTGTCTCAAATCATTATTGAAAACATTTAACAAAAACTGCAAACATAGATATTAAAGAATAACAATCCCAAGGTTGATTATTTACCCCAACAAAGAACCCATTTTAAAACAAGTAAAGGTGGAATTAATTTCAGATAAGGATTATTTTTACCCAACTTGTGCTACAGCCTTGATTTACCTGTTGTGATCTGATCATGGGTCATGTTCATGATGAATTTGTCTGGAGCCACACAGAAATCACTGGTGCCCTAAAAGAAGAAGAGAGCTTGGAATATAACACTGTTACACGTGAACACTTCATTCCTTGTAACCAGTACCAATGCCAGAACTTCATATCTACTTCCCCCGCTATTCACAAAGAAAGAAAGAAAACACTATTGGAAAACAAAAATTAACATTTGATGTTGAAGAAGAAAAAAAAATTTCTGTCGCTCAATACTTATGCTGCAATTCAGGCTATTCAAGTCTTTCCTTCGCACTAGTGCCTGTTTGCTATGGTAAACTGGACCCTAGTAACCAGCCAGCTATCTGGACCCAGACCAATCTAGACCCAGATAGCTCCTGAAATGCCAACATGGAGAGCTGGTGAACAAAAAGCTAAATAATTCCAAAACGACAAAAAATGAAAAATGAGGACCAATTGCAAATTGTTCCAGAATGTCACTGACTACATTAAACCGAAATTTTATTTAAGGGTGAACTACCCCTTTGCTGGTATTGTTTACCCCGATGAGAGTGCAAACTCTATTAGCGGGGGAAACAATGCTTCCACCACTAGGTGCCATTTAAAAAAAGGCATGCCACTTATAATTACCATCACCTTTTAACTAGCCAAATGTCTAAGCTGTTCCAGAACTGATGAGTGAAATTATCTGCAAATAGCTTGGTCCTGGGGCCTTTAACAAGGTTCTGAGAAGGCAGGAAATGTAATTACTGATGGCTGAGGTGTATGGGAAAAGGAGAATTACATTAGCATTGCAGGGAATGACGGTCTGAGAATAGAAACTAAAAAGCCTGTTAATGTGGGTATATTGGCTCAGACACTTTGAGAGGGACTCCCACTGTGAACAGATTTTTTCCATTTTTACCTTTTCTCATTTCACAGAGAGATCTGCTCATTTGGTAAGGTTGTGCCAACAAGTGAATCTTGGAACGATTTTGCTACCCTTGCACTGGGCTGAACTGGCTGGGGGCAAAGCAACTGGATCACACTTAGACCTATGGAAACCTATTGATCATGGGTGAGATCTTCATCCAACAGAATCTTGTAACTTGCCTTAACCCCTTATCCGGAAACCCATTATCCAGAAAGTTGAATTACGGAAAGGCCATCTCCCATAGAATCCATTTTAATCAAATAATTCACATTTTTAAAAATGGTTTCCTTTTTCTCTGGAATAATAAAACAGTACCTGTACTTGATCCCAACTAAGATATAATTAATTCTTATTGGAGCCAAAACAATCCTATTGGGTTTAATTCATGTTTAAATATTTTTTTAGTAGACTTAATGTAGGAGATCCGAATTACGGAAAGATTATCCAGAAAACCCCAGGTCCTGAGCATTCTGGATAACAACTCTCATACCTGTACTGACAATTTTAGCTGCATTGTTTGGCCACGGTGTACAAACCTCATGATCCCTGACCTTCTGCACCACTCTACTCGTTCCAGTGACCCAGAACATAATGGGATTTAATCTTCTGCTCTAAAGAGCACAGTTGTGCTTTTGTTAGGGTGGCAATCTGGGCAGACACTTATATTGTCGTTGCTCACCTTTGAATTAACTTTTAGTGTAATGTAGAGAGTGATATTCTGAGACAATCTGCAGTTGGTCTTCATTTTTTTATTATTTGTAGTTTTTTTTAATAATTTAGATTTTTTCAGCCGCTATCCGGTTGCTAGGTTCCAAATAATGCTAGCAACCAGGCAGTGGTTATAGATAAGTGATACAAAATAACAATAACAATAAAATTGTAGCCTTACAGCGCAATAGTTTTATGGCTGCTGGGGTCAGTGACCCCCATTTGGAAAGTTAGAAGAATAATCCATAAACGATAAAAAATAAATAATGAAGACCAATTGAAAAGTTGCTAAGCATTGGCCATTCTATAAATTACTAAAAGTTAACTGAACAACCCCTTTAATGGGACTGTACTAATGAAATCCATAGTGGAGAAAACGATGGGGGAACTTAGATAATAAACTTGGCTGTAGCAAGCAATGCCAGGCAGCAGCTGCAAGGTCAAACAAGGTTTTGAGCTGTATTAAGAGCAGCATAGATTCACAGGAGGAGGGGGTTATTTTTCCCCTTTACAGAGCGCTGGTAAGGCCCCATCTAGAATATTCTGTGCAGTTTTGGTCTCCAGTGCTCAAACGGGACATTATTGAGTTAGAGAGGGTACAGAGAAGGGCAACTAAGCTGGTAAAGGGTATGGAAAGTCTCAGTTATAAAGAAAGACTGGCCAAGTTGGATCTGGAGAAGAGGCGCATATAGGGGGATATGATAACTATGTATAAATATATAAGGGGATCATATTATAATTTAGCAGTAGGTCCTATCAGCAGACACAGGGCACCATTCTGATTAGAATAAACAAGGTTCCATCTAAATATTTGGAAGGGGATGGATGGCTTTTTAGCAAGTGAGGGAATACAGGGTTATTGGAAATATCTCTTAGTACAAAGCTGATCCAGGGACTCATCCAGTTGCCGTCTTGGCAAATTGGAACAGTTTCAGATGGGGTTTTTGATTTTCTCTGGATCAATTAGCAGTTAGCCAGGTTTCATATAAAGAATGTCTAATCGCAAATATAACTGTGCATTTTTCTCACTGATAAATATGCATCTAAGACATCATACTGAGCAGCAAACTGTATTTAAACCACTGAATTTGTGGAAAGCTTTAAAGATGGATATAAAACAAAGATTTATAAGCATTTGAGCAATTATGGAATAGCTTTATGGTATCTGGTAGTAAAGCTAGACAGGAGAATTGGGTGAGCAAGTGTTTTATGGGAATGTTTTGACCACTCAGATGGGTTAATTAGTACTCTAACAAATGCAGGAGAGGCCAGGGGCCTGATGTTCAATCAGTGGATTGCCAGCCTTCCCACCCAGATGGTAGCCTTTCCTTGGGGAGTTAATGACACATGTACAGACTCATTACTCTAATAGGGAATGTGGGTCTTAATGTGACAACCCACAGGAACAAAAGCACTTTCCACTTACAGTATAGTAGCCATGAATGTATTAGCAAATCCATTTATTTATCTTGGTGGACAGAGCAGGAAGCATGGGTTATAGTTAAAATGTGGTGGGGGGTCAAAAGTAAAGATAATAGCAGATGGCATGAAGAGAGAGAGCAAGTGAAGCATATACCTACAAATACAATCTCTTAGGCTAATGCCTCATGGAGAGATTAGTCGCCCGCTATAAATCTCTGCTACTGCAGGCAACTAATCTCTCTGGAATGCTTTTACACCAGCGACAATGTGAATCAGCCGTGGAAAGGCATACGCATCATTTCATTTTATCTCCTGCAGGCAACTTTATAAAAGGCATGACGTGTATGGATTTCCACCAGCGATTAACTTTTCGGAGAGAGTAGTCGCTCCCGGTAGACGAGATATATCGCAGACGACTAATCTCTCCATGGGGCATCAGCCTTAGGGCTGTGACACACAAGGAGATTAGTTGTGCTGCAACAAATCTCCCTTGTAGCTGGCGACTAATCTCCCCGCAATGCCACCCCACCCGCTAGAATGTAAATCGCTGGTGGGATGGCATACACGGCGCTTCGATTTGCCAAAGTCGCCAAAGTTTTCTCTACGCCGTGTATGCCATCTCACCGGTGATTTACATTCTAGATGGTGGAATGGCATTGCGGGGAGATTAGTCGTGGTGCGACTAATCTTCCCGTGTGTCACAGCCCTTAGGCTTCTGTATGATTGAAAAAAAAAAATGCCATATTAGAACCAATTAATATTGATACACCCAAACTCAAATGCTGCATCTGGGTCATTACTGGGTCTAGAGTAACCATTTACTTATGAATAGGAGGTAAGTGCAAGAGCACTGGGGGGGGGGGGAAGCAAAAAAATCTAGAGCAAGGTGCAAAGCAAAGTGAAGGCTGGTGCTCCCTAAGTTATACATCTGAATTACTTGCAATTTAGGAGGTGGTATATAGAGTAGGCAAGAAAAACTATATTAACTGGGAAAGTGCATTCAGGAGCTCAAAGATCTGCACCTTTGGGCACTAAGCATTAGAAATGAATTGCAAAGTGCTATATGAAAGTGCTAAAAATGCTATAAAGTGCAAGCAAAGTGCTATATAAACTATCATATTAAATGCCCTGGCTAAGGCATTTCTGCATGTTAAATTTTACAAAAAGACAGGTTTAAAATTCTAGAGGGCAAGAACAGCATCACCACAATGTGGTCCCTGTGCTTCCACAGAATCATCTGATTGATATCAGACAGAGGTCCACTCTGTATTTGGTGGCCTCAATAAACAAGGGAATTACAACATTATGGTCAGCTTTCTATGGAGCTAATTGCTCATCAGTGATAATCTACTAATTTGCTTAAAACTTGAGAGAGTAATCTAAGAAGCTCCCCCTATGCACCAACCATCCTCTGTGACAGATCCACATCTTAATGAGCAATGACCCTTTTAGCACCATTCCTCCCGAGTATATATTTATGCAGCGTCTCTCAGGAAGGGAAGAGGTTGGGTAAAAGCTTTCACTGCTATGAATCAAACAGTGGCTAAACTGTAACAGTGATGGGTTTAAATTGCTTCAAGTGTGTGTATAACAATCATGGGCGGGGTGGGCTCAGAAAGAAAGTGTTATCTGTGCAGAAATCAGTTGCAAGGGAAATGCTACAGTATGTGAAATAGATACGTCCTGGAAAGCATCCACATCTGTAACAGCTCAAATGTACTGGGACCATGACTGCTGGATGGATAAGGCTGCACTATAATGTCTTATTATCTCATCTTTATATTGCACCAAAATCTTCCACGTTGGTCTCTGAAACCAGCAGAGCTTGCAATTTAATTTCCCTGCCATGGACCAATAGACTATAAAATTGGCTGGACACTTACCATTGCGGAGGAGGTTTCCAGGGCCAGGGATGTCCAACTCAGCATGAGAGCAATTAGCCCAAAGCACAGCATTCTGAAACAAATCACAAACACATGGTCACCGCCTGACGGCATTATCAGTTCATTCACACAAGTCCCTCATTAGTACTGTTCTTATCTATATACCAGTGCTATGTAATGGCCCTATGGAGCTTATACACTAGAGCTGGCCAAGCATAAGATCCCCAACCAGTGGCTCAGGGGCAACATGTTGCTCCCCAACCCCTTGGATGTTGCTCTCAGTGCCCCCAAACCAGGGAGTTATTTTTGAATTCCTGACTTGGTAGTAAGTTTTGGTTGAATAAAAACAAGATTTCCTACCAAATAAAGCCCCTGTAAGCTGATAGGGTGCATAGAGGCTGCCTAACAGCCAATCTTAGCCCTTATTTGGCTCCTCCATGAACTTTTATGGTGCTTGTGTTGCTCTCCAAGTCTTTTTACATTTGACTGTGGCTCACCAGTAATAAAGGTTGGGGACCCCTGATTTAGTGCCTGCTGACTTGTCCATGTATGTGGAAAACATTAAAGCCAGTTGGGACTTTGCAAGACATCTGTCCAACACAAATGTGGTCCTTTTCTGATGGGTCTGCAACATCCTCTCCTGGGATCTAAATGTATACACTACACACAGGCTATTGGTACAGGCCATAATTCCACCTATAGCTTCTGTAACAAGGATAAGAAACCATTTATGCTATACTTCTTACACAACTACAAATCCTATAATCCACCACCAACCAATAAGTATCCAAAGGATTCTGGGAGCTGTACTAAACCACCAGTGTTCTATAACATAGCTGATGTTGTTATTGCCAGGCCAGAGGTAACAAATTATGCTCTTTTTTCCTTTTTTTTTTTTAAATATTGGGTTGTGTATGTTCCATATTGTTCAGAGTGAGCTGTTTATGTTGGTTTTTATTGTAGATGAGTAGATGTGGCTTCCTCCCATGCTTTGTGATACCCTAGTTAGCAGCAGTGTGCATTAGTGTGGTCTATTCAATCCTGCATTACAAGCTACTCGGTTCTGCATTATGTCCGCGGCCTCGGTCCAGCACGGCTCTGCCCTGTTCCTCTGTGACTTATCAATTATTCATGTCTACCGCAGTCTTCTCAGGCTTTTTTCTTTCATTTTTTTTACTTAGTTACTCTCTCTCTCCATCGCTTCCACTCCCATCCCAAACAACACTCTCAGAAATCAATAGATACCAAGGAGGGGTGGACTGGGCCAGCCACAGAAACCTGTAATCAGAGAATCTCCTGAGGGTTTCCTCCAGAAGAAGGAAAGCATCTCCTTGTATGATTGCTTGTTCCTCTTCACAAGGACTTATAAGATTTCATTTTAATGCAGCAATAAACTACCTTTATATTATGCCTTTATATCCGATATAAACATATATTTATACCACACAGCACAGAAGCAGTACAAAGAATTACTAATGGTTCTTATTGTAACTTGCTAATGATACAAGGAATATTATTTAACTATTTCTACTTAAAACCCACTAATGCAGTGGTAGTGTAGTTAAAAAAATATGAACCCTTTCTGATATCTGTACACATTATGTCTTGCACAAAACATATAGAAAAGTAATGTGTCTCTCTATGCCCCCACACACCCTTTAGCTGTACATAAACAAAAATTCAGCCTATAGAATTCAGGGCTATTTCTAGTTATAATAACCTGGAGGACCGTATAACTGTATGGAAAGGGCAGGCAAACACAGAAACCCAAAAGCCAAATTTATAACCCGCCTATCAGCAAACAGTGTTATTCTAACAGTGTTAGAATAGTGCACAATAACTACCAAAGAGTGACAAAGAAAATAGAATTTTACAATACAAAACAACCTTTACTAGATAAAGCTGTTGATGTACAAGCTACAAGAAAAGTGACATAAACCTCAGATAGAGAACTCATTTCAGGCCAGATCCTATTATGTAAGATTAACCCCACGATATGAAATCTCTGAAACTTGCGCAGAAAATCAATAACGCACAAGCAATATTCTATTACGCTTGAGGCTGCAGCTGCCAGATGGACATTCAAGATTCTTCTAATGAGACAGGACCCTCTTCAGAAAGTCACGTATTAAACTAAAGAAAAGTCATAGAGTATTTAAATATATAGCACATTATAAAGATACCAGAAAATGGGCATCATTAATGCCCAATTTAAAAGTAGGGCTACTGAATTTACCCCCCCCCCACACTTTATAAACAGGACATATGGGTTAGAGCTCCCAATTTACCTAAACAAACAAACCTCTCCCTTCTCTAAAGTTGGCTATACACTGTAAGATCCGCTCATTTGGCAAAGTCACCAAGCGAGTAGATCTTCTCCCAGTATGCCCACCAAAAGGTGGGCGATATTGGGCCAATTCTATCACTTTGGCATAGGAACCATCGGTTCGGGGACTACATCAAACCTGCCTGATTTCAGGTCAGATGTTGGTCGTTAGTGCCAGAAATAACAAAACATAGATATTTCTTAAATAAAACAATAGGCAAAATGTTGAGGCATATGCTGAGCATAAGACCTATTCATTTAGCTTGTGTTGAAAAGGGGTGTATTCTGTCCCTTTAACTGTCTTACAGAAAACTCACCCGAGAATTCCAGCCTGTCCTGAGTAGAAGGTCAGGCATTTAGCAATATTTGAATATTTATAATAAATAATATATATTGGCAATTTGTTGCCATACTGATGGAACTCATTAGCCTCAGCCAATACTGACAATGCCCTCCAAGTCAACTTCTCTTTAAATGGCAACAAAAGATTTGTAGATTGTAAGCTCTTTTGTAGATTGTAAGCTCTTTTGGGCAGGGCCCTCTTCACCTCTTGTATCGGTTATTGATTGCTTTATATGTTACTCTGTATGTCCAATGTATGTAACCCACTTATTGTACAGCGCTGCGGAATATGTTGGCGCTTTATAAATAAATGTTAATGTAATGTAATGTAATTTAAGATTATAGTTTTGAAGCAGGCTTTCCTTGTTTACTGTCTGTCTTTCCTTGGGTTCTGTCTTGGTTCTACTCTGTATGGAAGGAAAACACTATACTGGTATATGGACAGCAGTGCCATACACTTAGAACACCGCCTCTGGGTTAAACTCTTGAAATTCACATTTAAGCAACTAATAATTTCTTGCATTTCTAAATTACTGTCATGTTTGGCAAACCCAAACCCCAGGGGGAGTGACTGGATGCCGGTCTAGGCTGTTCTGCGTATAATGGCCACCTTTGGCCATGGGCCTAGCCCTCAGCTACTTGGGTGCTGCCAGGACTTACTGTGATGAGGTTAAGATGCAGCCAATCCCTGGCCAAGAGACTGTAGCTGAAGGCTCAGTTCTCCAAAAACTGAAAGCCCTCTTCCCTACGTCAGTCTCTTAGTCTTTTATGTATAACATATACAGATACTCCAAAGTCTTATGTTTCTTTATTCAAAATATGTCTTCTCTATTACAATGAACAAAGTGACATTAACTGCTGTTAGGTGATTACAAGGGCACCGCTCCACTAATCAACACAGTGTATGGTAAAAAAAAAAAACAATACGACACTAACAAAAGTAACACATGGTTATGTTATAGGGCTAGTGTAGGGAAGAGCAGAAAGCTAGACCCTACTGTCCCATGCTGGTCAGGAGCACTTACATTAAAAGCAGACACTTTGATTTTTTGGCCAGTCCAACGCAAGTGACGAGGCAGATAACAACGTAAGAGATGAAAAGGAGGAGGTAGGAGAGCCACCTGGAAGAAAAACAGGTAATTAATACTGAGCTCATAGGGAAAAGGTAGCATGAAACCAAACAAGCACGGGCAGATTTTCATTAAGGCTTGGGGAGGCTAAACCTCAGGGGAGCTGCTGCCATGGAGTTGAAAAAACCTACCTCAGGAGGCTCAAAACCAAGGTAAAAATTGTGGCTATATGGTGTGGGAGAAGCAGGAGCAGGCACTGGGGAAGAGAGAAGTCTTATGCCATCCTGGAATGGGCACAGGGCAGAGGGATGAGTAGGATGGCAGGATACATAAAATAGGATAGGATCTCTCAGAGTAGTAACAGGGCATCTGAGGTATAAGGTAGAAGTGACACTTAATGACTTTTCCCAGTCAGTAGCTTATTTGTTTGCTACACATGCTTCAGGGCTTTTTTTTTAGTTATCAAAACTTTAAGAAACAGAGTACAGACATGGTTTCATACATGGTTACTATAGATGCATTAGTATAGTACATTAGTAGTTGATCAGTGGTTTAGCAGCATACCTAAGAGGTTTACCCTAATATATCAGAACCTTGTATCCAACTATACAAACAGACCATGTGGATGAAGTCCGCTGGCTAGTGGACATTTTTCCCAGCACTTTGGTGTAGTATATGGCCTGTGGAGGAATTAATACTGTATTAATCTGACTATAATAATGAAATATTGATTCAAGGGGGTTTGAGGTGGGATTTCCTCTAGATGTTTATATAATTGGTATCACAGTGATTTATATAGGGTCCCTGCTGAGGAAGGCCAGTAGTTTACCACATTTGTCACCTGACTCCAGAATATTGGCCTTATGGTATGGAATGTCTTATTTGACACTCTACATTTGGACAAGGAGGTTTGATGCCTGCGAGTCCTTTCATACTGACACTGTATTGGGGTTTGGGTTGGCTATATATTTTGCTTACTTAGCTGCTACAGCAAAAACCTGCCATACTCTGCCTTCCCTCCCCTGCCTGCGTGCCTACTTTGACTGTGTGTGCCATTCTTGGCTGGTTTATGCCATACTTGGCCTGCGTGTGCCATATTCTGCCTGCCCTACCCTGCCTGTGTGTGCCATACTCTGCCTGCCCTACCCTGCCTGTGTGTGCCATACTCTGCCTGCCCTACCCTGCCTGTGTGTGCCATACTCTGCCTGCCCTACCCTGCCTGTGTGTGCCATATTCTGCCTGCCCTATGCTGCCTGTGTGTGCCATACTCTGCCTGCCCTACCCTGCCTGTGTGTGCCATACTCTGCCTGCCCTACCCTGCCAGTGTGCCATATTATGCCTGCCCTATGCTGCCTGTGTGTGCCATACTCTGCCTGCCCTACCCTGCCTGTGTGTGCCATACTCTGCCTGCCCTACCCTGCCTGTGTGTGCCATATTCTGCCTGCCCTATGCTGCCTGTGTGTGCCATACTCTCCCTGCCCTATGCTGCCTGTGTGTGCCATACTCTGCCTGCCCTACCCTGCCTGTGTGTGCCATACTCTCCTTGCCCTATGCTGTATGGCACACGCAAGCAGCATACAGTGACACAATGCTGGCACTGCTCCTACTGTCTGCACAATAACTATATATTAAAAAACTCCATAATTGCAGTACCACCTCAGTATATGTTCTTTTTGTAGTGTGCAGGGATTATTTGTGTGTTTCTACTGCTCCTACAGTCTGTCTGAGGTGTGAACAGCTGAACAATGGGGGTGATTACAGTCTGAGCCTGAGGTGTGAACACTGCAGGGGGTGAACAATGCAGAGATTAAAAGGTGTGAACAACACAGGGGATAACATTTTTAAACAATACAGAGGGTTTACAGCCTGAATCTGAGGTGAGAACCATGCAGGGGGGGGGGCAGTTAATCACAGTACTGATACCATTTAAAGCTTACACAAAAGTAAGCCATCAAAGCAGCCAGACAGGTGGGGGGCCACACAGAGGGGGGTCAGCCCGCGGGCCGCCAGTTGGACAGCACTGATGTAGAGTATATCATCTGAGAAAGACGGAGTGATGTCATTGACCATAATTAATGGTTTGCCCATTACGGAGAGGTAAAGTGTAATAAACTGTCCCCCTGGGAAAAATATAACGGTATTTAAAGAGTATGTTCACATTTTTGCTATCAATATAGAGACCCCTCTAGAGTAAGTTAAGTATGGTGCATTATAAGCTGTAAAATAAGTAAAGGAAGAGAGACACGAGTCTTAATGGGTAAAGACATACTCTTGGTCAGTAAGGTATAGTTGGCATTTCCAAGGAGAAAAGGTATATGTTCAATTAGCAAGAGTAGCTCACTCATATCAGTGGGTAGATCTTTATGGTCTGTTTTCCAGCTTTTCGCTTCCTATGGCGAAAATGGGTCTCGCCATTGTCCACCACCCTCAGTTTAGCTGGGAAGATCACTACATAAGAAAGCTGCAGGTGTCTCAGATATTTCTTGACATCAGTAAGTGTAATTCCCACTGAAAAGTCTGGGTAGATGGGCACTCTGGAGTTTTCATACCTAAGGTCTCCATTAGTATGGGCTCCGCATAGTATTTTGTCTTTTAAGTTGAGGAGACAGGTTATCATGGGACGTGGCAGGGAGACTGGTGGGGAGGGTTTGTCTGGTAAACTATGGGCATGTCAGGGATAGGGTTAACACGTTCCCTGATATTTTGGATATTGTGAAGCAAGATATTAAAGTCAGATTTCAGTTCATCAATTTTGCCAACTGTTGTGGCATGATTAGTATTGAGCAAGGAGACAAACTTTGCTAAGGTATGTTGGTCTAGCACTGGAAACTGAGCTGGTAGTTAGTTTCCATCTATAATTGCAAGGAAGTCATCTAGATCCTGTCTGCCTGGGAGAAAGTCAGACGGTTGGGAAGGACTGGATGTGGGCTGCTTACCCCGCATTTCATTCTGGGCTGTAGCTGCACTTAGCCCACTAATGAAGGCTGATTCTCTCCTTTATATGTTCTTCCTCAATGGTAATTATTAATATTTATCTCACGATTGTTATCAGCTTTATTGTTAGACTGTGATTACAATTCATTTGTACCTATTGTTTGGTGCTTTGTGTATATAAACGATAATAATTCTTTGTGTATATTAACAATAATAATAACTATAGCTATACATTTACCAAACCCTCACAAAGATTTTTAAAGTACAGGTTCAAAAAAATGTAAAGTACAAAGAAATCCATATAAACATATTATTACTTCCAGAAAGAGCTAAACATAGTTATGCATTGCACCTCCACGCTGCCTTCAGCATATCCCCAAACAAAATGCCACCATATTTTAGTACCTGTAATACTCAATGGTGCCGGTCTGCCTTGCAATGTCTGAGAGATTCACACTGGTTCCCTGCCAGTTGGGCAAGCTGGTGAGCTGCTGGATGATGTTACCAGCCATCTGCTGCATGAATCTAAGGCTCTGGACATAATCTCCCCTCGCTGCAAATATCTCATTTAGGCGAAACAAGTGCTTATCAAGATCTTCCTTTATCTTGAAATTGGTGTTTGACACCTGTGGGGCAAAGAGAATAAAAGAAGGGGTTTAAATTGGCGCAGCATTGGGAACAAAGGCCATAAACAAACAAACAATCCGACACATACACAGCAAGCTTCATATTTAACAGGAATCATGCGCCAGTGACTATATATTGATATCTAACTTCAGTTTAAGGCTAAGGGTGATGACACACTGAGCTACTAGTGCTACTTTCTCATGGCTACTAAACTCCAGAAAATACCCTGCCATAAACAATACTTAGAATTGCCTCTGTAAAACACGTAAAGACAATTATCAGTAAATGATCGGCATTGTCTATTTTAGTAGCTGCTACTAGTAGCTCTGTGTGTCTTCACCCCAAGGACCCATGGAGCGGTTCAGTTGCCCGTAACCGATTTCAGCTATTGTGGGCGACTAACGCTCCAAAATGCAAACAACTGAGGGCGGTTATAAATTTTGTCAGGCTAATTATACCACTGATGCGTTCAATGGTCAGTCTCTTTTCATCAACCCTGAAAGAGATTGAATCACATGATTCTGCCCACCACTTGACCAAAAAAGCAAGAGGGGTGTTTTCACTAGCGTTGTAATCATGTCGAAAACAGTTGTCAAAAGGCAAATGTGATGTAGCCACTAACTGCACAGAAGTCTTTTATTTATGTGATTATTCTCTGTTCTGCTGAACAGGAGTTGTGGCGATGTCTGTAGTTCATAATTTATGCTCCTATATTCTCTGTTTAGCCACGGGACTGAACAGTTCCATGTACGGTGAATAAATAGAATAAAACACCAGATCATAAGCTCCTGAGAGCAGAGTCTTCTTATCCTCTTTTAATTCTGTAACCTTTGATTGGTAAATTATTGTAAACTGCTGTGTAATTTGCAGATGCTATAGAAATACATGATGATTATACAGTTACAAGTAGTAAATAACTTATGGGAAATTCATTCCTTGTCACAAGTCTTCAGTTATTCCCATATAATACACAAAAAGCCATAAATATCCAGCAAATGATATCCTTATAAACAGTGCTTAGTGATGTCCTCTGTTATAATCGGTAATTAGCGATGTAAATTTTTGTCACGCGATATTATAATAAACAAACCCCATTGTAAAATATGAGCTTATTAGAAGCCACTTATGAGCCTTCTGCTTCTGTATGGTTGTGGAACTTTTCTGTGACTTTTATATGGTTATATTTTACAACAGAGGGTACACTATGCACTGTATTCTAGGCTAGTCTTTACAAGTCAGTTTTTTAGTTTTCCATTATTATAAGTCAGTCTTCCATTTTCCATTATTATAGGCCAGTCTTCCATTATTCTAACAGTTTTAATGTTACCAGGATAGGCTTTTCTATTGTATTAACAGATTAATTTCATGCAACTCTCCAGTTTAAAGCTGCAATGTAAAAGCATTTAGCTGGAGTCCTCCATTAAAAGACTTTGAGCAAATCTCTTGTAAAAAATCAAGTCATAATGCGCAATACAACAACTTACTCTTTTAAACAGAGAACGATTTATAGTATTGGTGCCATGTAAAATTAAAAAAAATATCAAGGGAACAAATTATACCAACTTGCTGCTTTGAATACTAAAAGGGCAAAAGAAATATAAATATTATTTACTAAAATTGACAACTGGAAAAAAAAAAGATTCAGGCAGATCTTTATGCATGTGTAGGTGCCTGATAACTATAGGCTACCGCTTTCACAGCTTTTGGAATGAGTAATAAGGGATATGATACTTGAATACAAATCACAATACTGTGTGTTTGTGCCAGAATGGTTTTATGTGTAACAGATCTTGACCAATTTAATTGCCTTTAATGAGGAGGTGAGCAGGAACCTCGACTTTGGGATGGCAGAGGATGTGATCTACTTGGACTTTGCTAAAGCATTTGATACAGTATAGGGACATGATTACTCTTTACAAGTACATTAAAGAGGACTGTAGGCAGGTAGAGGGGGGTTATTTCTCACCACAGAAAACCACACACCAAAGTTCACCCGTTTAGACTAGAGGAAATGAACTTTTATTTGAAGACGCGTAGGTGGTTCTTCACAGTAAGAACAGTGAGGCTGTGATGGCAGATACTCTTAATGTCTTTAAAAGTGGCTTGATTGATATATATATATATATATAACTATATATATATATACAGTTTTTATATGTGAGTTTATAGAGAGGCCTGTATAAGTATGTGTATATATAGTAACATAGTAAGTTAGGCTAAAAAAAGACACACGTCCATCAAGTTCAACCTTTTATGTCTATATGAAACCTTCCTTAATGCTAGTTGATCCAGAGGAAGGCAAAAAATCATTCTCAAGCCTCTCCAATTTGCCTTAGAGGGAGAAACAATTCCTTCTTGACTCAAAGATGGCAATCGGACCCGTCCCTAGATTAACTTGTACTTAGAGCTATTTCCAATAATTCTGTATTTCCTCACTTGCTAAAAACCCATCCAAACCCTTCTTGACGTAATCTAATGTATCTGCCCGTACAATTGATTCAGGGAGGGAATTTCACAACTTCACAGCTCCTTTCTTCTAATTGTAATGGGTGCCCTTATGTCTGTTGGAAGGAACTACTGGTAAATAAAGCATTAGAGAGATTATGATATGATCCACTTATATATTAAGTACCTCTTCTCCAACCCCAACTTAACCAGCTTTGTTGCCCACCTTTGGACCCTTTCTTATTCAATAATATCTTGCTTGAGCTCTGAAGATAAAAACTGCTTGGCATATTCCAGATGGGGCCTTACCAGCACTGTATAAAGTGGGAGAATGTCCCCCTCCTCCCCCATTAAATACAGCTCAAAACCTTGTTTGCCCTTGCAGCTGCTGCCTGGCATTGCTTGCTACAGCCAAGTTTATTATTTACAAGGACTTCATGGTCCTTCTCCATTTGCCTAATGCAGTCCCAGCATATAAGTGTACATTTATCAACATTGAATCTCATCTGCCACTTGCCCTACCAGATTGCCAGTTTGCCAAGATCCTTTTGCAAAGTAGCCACATCCTGGGTGGAATTAATTGGGCTGCAAGTTTTGTGTCAATTGCAAACACTGATACATTACTGACAATACCCTCCCCTAAGTCATTAATAATCAAGTTAAATAAAAGTGGATCTAGTACAGAACCCTGAGGGGCCCCACTGAGAACCTTACTCCAAGCAGAGAATGTACCATTAACAACCACCCTCTGTACCCGATCCTGTAGCCAGTTTCCTATCCATGTACAAACTAAGACTGACAGACCTTAGTTTGAAAAGCAGTTGGTTGTGGGGCACTGTATACAATGCTTTGGCAAAATCCAAAAAGGTCACATCTACTGAAATCCCAATGTCCAACTTTTTACTAACCTCTCCTTCATAAAGCCACACTGATTACTGCTCATAATGCCATTCTCCAGAACATAATTCTGAATGTGACCTCTTATGGAAAACTATACCCACAGAACGAATACTTAACTAACATATAGTTAGTTATTATGTTACATGACCTATTAAAGAATCTTGCCAAACTGGAATATACATATATATATATATCAATAAACATTGCCCTTTTACATCCTTTCCCTTGAGCCGCCATTTAGTGATGGGCTGGGTGCTCCCTCAAAGATCACCTGACAGGAAATAATGCAGCTCTAACTGTAACTAGTAGTGTGGAAGTAAAAGGCAGAACTCTGTCCATTAATTGGCTGATGAGGCCTAGCATGTGTGTGTGCCTTGGATTGTTTGTGTGCACTGTGAATCCCATGATCCCAGGAGGCGGCCCTTAATTCTTAAAATGGCAATTTTCTATTTAGGATTTCCCAATAGCATATCTACTAAAAAAGTATATTTTTATGAAAACTGTTTATTTATATGAAGCAGGGTTTTACATATGAGCTGTTTTAAACAATATATTTTTATAGAGATCTACATTGATTGGTGGTATAGTTTTTCCTTTAACAAACCTTCAAATAACTTGCCCAATAAAGAATCAGGTGACTCCTCTATTATATACACAGAAGAAAAGAACTGATTTAGCACTTTTTCTGTATCCTTTACAACCACATTATTAATCCCTATTGGTAGCAAAACAATAGTTTTTATTAAATGTTTAAATGATTTTTTTAGTAGACTTAAAGCAGGAGATCCAAATTACAGAAAGACCCCTTATCTGGAAAACCCCAGGTCCAGAGCATTTTGGATAATGGGTCCCATATCTGTACTATTATTTAATGGAGTCACACTCCACTGGGGTTCATTTGAAGGAGTTGAACTTCATTAACTTTGGTCTTTTTTCAAACAAATGTAACTATGTGTTTTGATGCATATCTTTCACTGTCAGAAAGGGGGTTATGTCATTTCTGGAGTTTGCATTCAAAACAGTGTATGCATCCGATTCACTGGGCCTTCTGATGCAACTTTGCTGTAAAGACCCAGACCCTGGAGCTACTGCCAGGTCCAGGCTGGCAGCAGCTCCAACATCAAAAGGCTCAGCTGCACACCATTTATGAGAAGAGGCAGGATGGATGCATTTGCAAGCTCTGTAGAATATAATGGTGTTTTACAGAGCTTTTCTGCTATTTTAATTTAAATAGCTACCTCCATGGCTTCACAGCAGCTCTGTTTATATAAACTATAGTGGTGATTATGAAGCAAACACACAGCTTTTACCAGTGTGGGGCAACAGTACATAATATTTTAATTACTGTATATACTCGAGTATAAGCGTAGTTTTTCACCCAAAATGTGCTGAAAAAGTCACCCTCGGCTAATACTCGAGTCGGGTGCCATGGGTCCCTCCAGATTAGCACCCTGTGTCCTTTGTGTTCAAATTAGGCCACCCGCAAGACGCTCCATTGCCCTGGCCCGCTCCCAATTCATCTCCATCTAGCATCCTCATCCGTCCCATTCTGCAATAGACATTGCACTTTATATTCTGTATAATCTATATTTAGTTTTGAATGATTTTAACTCTGTGTTTTAGCTGGGTTGCTGATTGAGCTAAGGGGGTAGTACTCTTAAGGTATCATTGTTGATACCATATTGTTTTTGTTGACCCTCTTCTCCACTTACAGAGCTAATTTACTGTTTTTCTTTGAAATAAATATTTAAAAACATATACCCCACTGATGCCTCATTTAATGTTATTGTATTGGTATTTATTTTGATTATTGAAACTTAGCAATAGCTGCTGCATTTCCCACCCTAGGCTTATACTCGAGTCAATAAGTTTTTCCAGTTTTCTTAGGTAAAATTAGGTACCTTGGCTAATATTTGGATCGGCTTATACTCGAGTATATATGGGTACTTTGATTTGGATGGCACTGTTGCTTTAAGTATTTTAGATATTTATTATATTACATTTCCAAACATTTTTTGAGCACCCACACTTGTCAGAGCATCTGATTTTCCTACAGATCAACTTTTTAATGGAAAACCTAAGTGTGCCTGTGTTAAGTCAAAAACATGTTTTTCTTGTAAGGGTCCTGGCACTGCCACTTTATAGCTACACTGGCAGTTGGCATGTTTAGGACAGAGTGTACTGTAACAGGTAAAAGCTCATTTAGTATGTCATTCTAAAAAATCTCTGTAATGGAAGGTAGATTAAATCTTGATTTTATTAAAACAGACACATAAAGCCTGATCTCTTATCAGCGGAAATAAGAGATATTTATCTCTCGGTTTTCCCTCATACTTATGTCCCTCAGCCTGGGAAGCTGTCTGACTGCAGCTGGGGATCTCTTAAGGGAGGGAGGGGGGTATTATCTCCAGAATGTGCTGGGGGATGGGCAATATATGCCCAGCTGTTGGCTTACACAGGCATGTCTGGGCAAGAGAGAGGGGGCAGCCAGAGGGATGAGGAGAATAGAGTATTGTGTGACCGTTCTGTGGTCTACTGAATGGAAACAAGAGATATGAGGATGGGGTAATAGGTTCTGAGGTTTGTAGCGGATACAGCCTATCGGATCTGAAGGCAGAGAAATAAAATAGGCTTACTGCTTGTAAGGCAGTCAAACCCCATAATGAAGTCAATCAGAAAAGTATTATGAATAATTATCATTAGATTTGCTCATCAAGACTTTGAATTGGGGTTGAGGTGCTGGACCAAATATAAGTATACACTATATATTATATTCTAAATCTCTATCAAAAAGAGAATTACAAGGTTCACATAATCTGATCACAAAGTGACATATATTTCCTTGTTTTGTGGTGGCACATAGCATTCAGTGGTCTCTTCTTCTACTGTGACTCAAGTTGGATCCCCATAATCCTTCTCCCATCGTGTGGGATTTGGAGTGGGAATGATAACCAGAAATATACACTGGTCAGCAAGAAATTGTAATCAATTGTAATCATTAAGGCACTATTTTTAAATCTTGGGTCCCTAGCTGCTGCAGGATATCCATAACTAGGCTCTAGGATTGTAGCCCAACAACAGCGGGGGGGTGGCAAGACAGAGTGAGGGTCCTGTTATCTGTGGGAGCCTCATACATTCTGCACATTAGAATTGCCATAGGAGAACTGTTACAGATTTAATGACACATTATCCCCTTTGACTACAATAAGAACAAAATTCTGTTGCAGTTGGTTTAATAGCTGCTGCACTTCTAAGATAAAAAATGCACTGGTCCTAGTAAAAAGAAATGAAAGAAAGCGCTGTGCTGTCATTTTACTTGCCTTTAGGATGTGTCTCTAGCACAAAATATCACTCCTGCTTGTGCTGTAGAGTCAAATGGGAAATTTTACTGTACCAGCACAAACCCAAGTGGGAGGATGCTGGGGAGGTTAGTGAAATGAGAGCTTAAGGGTGGCCATACATGAGCAGATTTCAGCTGCAAATTCGAGTCCTTCAGACCGACTCAGCAGCTTATCTGCCCGTGTATGGGGACCCCCAACAGGGCTCCCCGACTGATATCTGGCAGGAATTCAGCCATATGTAGATTGGGCAGGCTTGATTTTATTGTCTGATTGAGGACAGCATTGGCTCATTGATGTGGTCCTTGCTCTGACGGCTCCTATACCCGTCGTCATAGGACTATCGAATTAGTCTAGTATTGCCCACCTTAGGCCACATCATCAGATCTTAACGTGTATGGCTACCTTTACTCTCTGTTTCAGATTCTCCTTCTCTTCAATGTGCCAACTCTCCCTTCTGTGAGAGACAAAACTTCCCCAGCAGTTACAGTTCCCAAGCTCTGTTCCCTTCTGCATACCCCACCTAGTACCTTAGCTAGCAACACCCAATATTTTGTCTCCTTCCTGTTCTTGGAGTTTTATATTTTCTGTCACTATAACTGTTTTCATACCTTCCACTAATTCCTCATTTTTTTTGTACAGAACCCTATCTGCTTTTTTTATACTGTACTATTGTAACTTTTCATAATGTTCACATTCTCAGTTACCCCTTTTCTCTCTTTAGGGAATACCCTCAATATTTGTAACACTTGATTCTTCTGATTATTATTAATAAGTATTTATAAACAAAATCTACAATAAATTGGTACATCCAATCAATATACAGATTACATACAAAAAACAACCAATAACCTATACAAGAGGTAAAAAGGGCCCTGCACAAAAGAGCTAACAATCTAGGTTTAAACTCTTTCTATAACTCTCTCACTATTCATTTCCTCTCTCGTCTCCCTAACCCAAAATGTCCCTTAAGTCTCTCTTCTTTCCTTCTGCTCCAAACATCTCCTGTATTGCTTCTGCCCAGAATTTCTGTCCTCTTTTATTTCTTTTCCTCACATGGCTGTAAATAGGACATCCAGGGGGTTCCTAATATATTCTGTCTCTCCATTAGTCACAGTCTATTGAAATTGTTGAGAAGTTTAGAGAGGGGGGTAAATGAGGGGGATCACAAGCAGGGACCGAGGAAGTATCTTAGAATGTATTTCTGAAAGCAAAAACATGCAAAGAAGAAAGCTTTCACACCTGTAGGTAGTCATCTAGCAAAACACACAGAGCTGCAATGCTGGGCTAGAACCCGATATTCATAATAACACATCAGCAAGAAATTTCAACATTAACCCTCTCCTTACCAGAGAATCAATCCCAGCCAGAGTGTGGTTGGCATTATCCAAGGAGTAGGTCAGCTGGTAAACCCCATCATTGGTCTCACTGTTCCCATAGAAACCAATGCCAACTGCAGCACTGTGGGGAAAAGAGAGTGGTTATTAGTTTTGAAATAGAACCTGGAGAACCAACCAGAGGCTCGTGGACTTCTGCTGATAAAAAATCTCTGAGCATCCTCAGTTAGCCTATGTGTTAGTTACCCACAAACTGATTATGCTGCCCTTAAAGATGGACACAAACATAACAAATACACATTTTTAGAAACACATTGCAGCTATTCATCTAATTTGCACTTTTTTAGTATTTTGTGTGTAAACCTAAATAGAAAACTGCCACCTCCTGCATATAATGATGCATGCGTGAATGCTCTAAAATTGATGAAATGGAGAATGTGTATTAATGCAATTCATTAAGTATTTGCACCCAAACAAGGTTCTGCACTTCCACTTGGTGGCCAGTACAACCAACCTGCCTCTTCTGGTGAATGATGTGCAACTGTGCCTATTGATACTGGGGAGCCCTGGAGCTAGTGGCACCCTGGACCTGGCAGTAGCTCACTGGTTGTCACAGCCAGTTGCATCAGACTTGTGCCCAGTGAATTGGATGCATACACTGTTTTGAATGTGCACACTGTAAGTAACACAACCCCTACTCTGAAAATAATACACAAATTTACATCAAAACATAATGGCTGTTGAATCTGTTTTGATACTTCGGGTGTAACTGTGGCCATAGTTTAGCTAGAATTATGGGATAAATTATTATTATTATTATTAACATTTATTTATAAAGCGCCAACATATCCCGCAGCGCTGTACAATAAGTGGGTTTCATACATTGGACATACAGAGTAACATATAAAGCAATCAATAACCAATACAAGAGGTGAAGAGAGCCCTGCCCAAAAGAGCTTACAATCTACAAGGAGAAAGGGTTGAGACACATGCTGCATTATGGGTAACAAATTGCATCCAAAATTGCACTTTGCACATGTACTGGTAAATAACGTATATCACAGGAGGTTGTATCAAGAGGTGCTTTACACTTGTGCCCAGTGTATTGGATGTAAATGTCATTCTGTACTAACACTCTGGGAACAACACAACCCCATTGATCTAACGTTTATAAACAATCGCTACTGTGTTTCTGCAGGCAATCACCATTTTTGTGTTGTTTTAAGTTTAAGGTGGCCATCACTACCTGCCTATATTATCTGTGACATTAGTTGCAAACACCTTGAACTGAGTTAAACTGACACTCAGGGGCAGATTTGTCAAAGATGGAGTTTTATTAATCTCATTTAATATTGCGTACATGATTAAATAATGTTGTACAATTTTCTCTTACTCACGTGATCGACATGGCTTTTAAATAACATATCTTGTTGTGTAACACAGTGCCCAGGTTAGAGTTGTGTAACACAACATCACCAGCCCCGCCCTGGTGTCACCTGTCCCACCCACCCATGTCATCCGCCCCATCCCCTGCCCAGGCTTCCCCACTGCACAGGGTGACAGAAGTATTTGTTGAAGTATTTGTACTAAAGTATTTGTACTAAAGTAGTAGAAGATCATATAACAACAACTATAACTGAAGTGCAGCAATTATTAATGTTATATGGCAGCGGGCTCTGAACACTAACTCCATTTTATTATGTATTTTTCCAGTTAAAATAATCACTGAAAGATCCATAATTCCAGTCTTCTTGCAGGTATCTGTACCTTACTTCTAGAAAGGTTATACTTGTCCTGTCATAAGTCTCTGCTTCTTCTAACATATTCGGTCTCTCAATCTAAGCCTTGTGTGAAGCTTTAATGGATTCAGTGGCTAAAGGCAGAGGAGTGTTAGTGGTGAGTGGTCTGGCATCGCTGAGCGATGGCTAGAATGTGTCACAGTTCAGGCACACACATTCCTCCAAGTCTTCACACAGTCTGCACTGCAGAACATAAAACATCTAGCCTTTATAGTTTCCTTTACTAAGCACATAAAATATAAAAAATATAAGGATGGTAGTGTCCCTTGTTCCGAAGTCATGTTCATTTAATACCACAAAATAAGCAAACAGACATACGCATTTGTGTTATTTTATCTTTTGACCCAATGCCAACCAAGCTGTATCAGCTGCTCTGCCCATGTCTTCAAGTAGGCGCTATAATTGGGCACTGCGGTTCTTAACACATCTGTGCAGCTACATTTATTTCATCCATGCGTCTAATTCTTCTTTTGCATGCAGTTAATTCTTAGTTACCAAAATAAAGCCTTACCAGGTAGGCAGGAAATGTATAATAAAGTGTGCAGGCACAAACCAGTGTGTTATTTCCTTTGTCAACAGAATACTGGTAAAGTAACCAACACCGCCTTACACAAAATGAAATCTGTTAAATGTTATGGTAAAAGTGTTTTCATGGGTAAATGATTGCAAGGCAAAAACATCAGTAAAAAATGAAGAAATGCATGCATTTTATTTCCCGCAGTTCCCAATTTTGTTGTTGATGTGGAGAAATGGAAAAGTGTAGAAGGAAAAAAATATATCACTTTTACTCCTAAGGCATCATGCAACATTAGGTAATAGTTTATTTAGGGTAATTTCTAACATGGAAGGCAGGGTACAACGTGCATAAAAACAGGCACTTTGCAACCTGCCTTCCATGTTGGAAATGACCCCTTGTGTGTGCTATTTCATATAGGTAACATAAAGCAGGAAATTACAGCCATTTCAATTATGACACTCAGTGGTCCTATAGGAAATAAAATGGCAACTGTGTTTTTTTAAGTTACATTTTAGTTACATTTTTCGAGCTGTGAAATATTATGATACATTTATTTAACTACTTACAGTGGCTTGCAAAAGTATTCGGCCCCCTTGAACTTTTCCACATTTTGTCACATTACAGCCACAAACATGAATCAATTTTATTGGAATTCCACGTGAAAGTGAAATACAAAGTGGTGTACACGTGAGAAGTGGAACGAAAATCATACATGATTCCAAACATTTTTTACAAATAAATAACTGCAAAGTGGGGTGTGCGTAATTATTCAGCCCCCTGAGTCAATACTTTGTAGAAGCACCTTTTGCTGCAATTCCAGCTGCCAGGCTTTTAGGGTATGTCTCTACCAGCTTTGCACATCTACAGACTGAAATCCTTGCCCATTCTTCTTTGCAAAACAGCTCCAGCTCAGTCAGATTAGATGGACAGCGTTTGTGAACAGCAGTTTTCAGATCTTGCCACAGATTCTCGATTGGATTTAGATCTGGACTGTGACTGGGCCATTCTAACACATGGATATGTTTTGTTTTAAACCATTCCATTGTTGTCCTGGCTTTATGTTTAGGGTCGTTGTCCTGCTGGAAGGTGAACCTCCGCCCCAGTCTCAAGTCTTTTGCAGACTCCAAGAGGTTTTCTTCCAAGATTGCCCTGTATTTGGCTCCATCCATCTTCCCATCAACTCTGACCAGCTTCCCTGTCCCTGCTGAAGAGAAGCACCCCCAGAGCATGATGCTGCCACCACCATATTTGACAGTGGGGATGGTGTGTTCAGAGTGATGTGCAGTGTTAGTTTTCCGCCACACATAGCGTTTTGCATTTTGGCCAAAAAGTTCCATTTTGGTCTCATCTGACCAGAGCACCTTCTTCCACATGTTTGCTGTGTCCCCCACATGGCTTGTAGCAAACTGCAAACGGGACTTCTTATGGTTTTCTGTTAACAATGGCTTTCTTCTTGCCACTCTTCCATAAAGGCCAACTTTGTGCAGTGCACGACTAATAGTTGTCCTATGGACAGATTCCCCCACCTGAGCTGTAGATCTCTGCAGCTCATCCAGAGTCACCATAGGCCTCTTGGCTGCATTTCTGATCAGCACTCTCCTTGTTCGGCCTGTGAGTTTAGGTGGACGGCCTTGTCTTGGTAGGTTTACAGTTGTGCCATACTCCTTCCATTTCTGAATGATCGCTTGAACAGTGCTCCGTGGGATGTTCAAGGCTTTGGAAATCTTTTTGTAGCCTAAGCCTGCTTTAAATTTCTCAATAACTTTATCCCTGACCTGTCTGGTGTGTTCTTTGGACTTCATGGTGTTGTTGCTCCCAATATTCTCTTAGACAACCTCTGAGGCCGTGACAGAGCAACTGTATTTGAACTGACATTAGATTACACACAGGTGCACTCTATGGGCAACTGACTGCACTCAGACCAAAGGGGGCTGAATAATTACACACACCCCACTTTGCAGTTATTTATTTGTAAAAAATGTTTGGAATCATGTATGATTTTCGTTCCACTTCTCTCGTGTACACCACTTTGTATTGGTCTTTAACGTGGAATTCCAATAAAACTGATTCATGTTTGTGGCTGTAATGTGACAAAATGTGGAAAAGTTCAAGGGGGCCGAATACTTTTGCAAGCCACTGTATATATTTAATAATAGATAGAGGTCCACTTTGATTAGCATCCTCTTTAGCACTTGACAACATTACAGATACTGTATAGGAAAATATTGGTATATTAGTCCATCAGAGTTACAAGATTATCTAGGGCAGTGGTCCCCACCGAGTGGCTCGTGGACAACATGTTGCTTCCCAACCCCTTGGGTGTTGCTCCTATTGCCCCAAAGCAGGTAGTTATTTTTGAATTCCTGACTTGGTGGCAAGTTTTGGTTGAATAAAAACAAGATTTACTGCCAATAAAGCCCCCTGTAAGCTGATAGTGTGCATAGAGGCTGCCTAATAGCCAATCTTAGCCCTTATTTGGCACCTCCATGAACTATTATGATGCTTGTGGTGCTCTCCAAGTCTTTTTACATTTGACTGTGGCTCACAAGTAAGAAAGGTTGGGGACCCCTGATCTATGGCATAAGTATTCACCCCAAATCTCACCCTAACTGACCTTTAAGATGGGCTTTCATTGTATCTAGGAGAACACCTACAGGCCCAAATTGTCCTTCTGGCTGAGCCCCCTACACTGCTCCATGCTCCACCAGGTAGGGAACCACTAGGCTAGAATTAGTTAAATGCAATTTTAACACTAACACAAGACAATTCAGCACACATTCTCCTAGTCATCAACCAGCAAAATGACTTTTTCAACTCAAATGCTTGTCTTATCAGCTTCAATAGTACCCCACCATAGAACAGACATAATGTATTCATTGCTATAGGACATTCCGACTATACTTCTCACCCTTCAACAAAAAGCTATTTTTGAAAGTGGCAAAATGCGGCAAAGCCAAGCATAAACTAAATGCAAATGATTTCTCACAGTTATAAGTAAGCTTATTTTAGTCTAAGCATCGCAGGGATTTTGTTGGGCAAAACCAACAGCAACATACAAATCCCTGACTAGGTGTCATTGTATTTTTAGCGTTGTATTGCAGTACCTTCCAGATATACAATGTGCTTACATATGATTTTTTTTTTAGAAATATTATTACAAGAAAGCAAAATACCATTACAAAAGCAGTTATAGCGGCTGTTATTTCAGCATTCTGCAATAGTATCAGAAGTAGTCAACATTTAATGCATGAATCTTGCTATCTCTTCTTCACAGTCCAGGTTTTTTCACTCTTCACTGCCGTTTTCTTCTTAATCTGTCTGAATATCCGAAAGTAACGGCAATGGCAAGTCTTTATGTAGAGGAAAGATAACGTATGATGCTATTTTAAGGCTTGCCTAAAAACTGCCCTGAGGTTTGATTATATAATAGACTTCCTATGACAGCCTATTTCCTGGCCTGGAGAAAACCCACCAACCTCCTCTGATCCTTGTCTGTCATTTCTAGTTGTATCAGAGGCACTGATTTTCCAACAACAAAAACACAAATTCCTTCCTCTCACTCACACAATATAGAATGACGGGTATCAGTTTGTGACAGAATATACTAAGGGGCACATTCATGAAAACACGAGTTTGAATCGCAAATGGGATAAATTCAGATTGGATACGATAATTTCTTAAGATCGCAAATATCGCGAATATGCTTACAAAAAAAATCATATTAGTCATGATAATATCGTATTGGCGATCTGAAAGTCATGAAATTTTCATACTGAACGATTGTAAAATGCAGGAAAACCTTTCAGACTTTGATCCTTCTGTGCATGATTTTGTAAGCCTCCCATAGGATCAATGGCACTCTGCAGCTCCAACCTGGCCCAAGGAAAGTCTCCCATAGGGCTCAATGGCACTCTGCAGCTCCAACCCGGCCCAAGGAAAGTCTCCCATAGGGCTCAATGGCACTCTGCAGCTCCAACCCGGCCCAAGGAAAGTCTCCCATAGGGCTCAATGGCACTCTGCAGCTCCAACCCGGCCCAGGGAAATTCTCCCATTGGGCTCAATGGCACTCTGCAGCTCCAACCCGACCCAAGGAAAGTCTCCCATAGGGCTCAATGGCACTCTGCAGCTCCAACCTGGCCCAAGGAAAGTCTCCCATAGGGCTCAATGGCACTCTGCAGCTCCAACCCGGCCCAAGGAAAGTCTCCCATAGGGCTCAATGGCACTCTGCAGCTCCAACCCGGCCCAAGGAAAGTCTCCCATAGGGCTCAATGGCACTCTGCAGCTCCAACCCGGCCCAAGGAAAGTCTCCCATAGGGCTCAATGGCACTCTGCAGCTCCAACCCGGCCCAAGGAAAGTCTCCCATAGGGCTCAATGGCACTCTGCAGCTCCAACCTGGCCCAAGGAAAGTCTCCCATAGGGCTCAATGGCACTCTGCAGCTCCAACCCGGCCCAAGGAAAGTCTCCCATAGGGCTCAATGGCACTCTGCAGCTCCAACCCGGCCCAAGGAAAGTCTCCCATAGGGCTCAATGGCACTCTGCAGCTCCAACCTGGCCCAAGGAAAGTCTCCCATAGGGCTCAATGGCACTCTGCAGCTCCAACCCGGCCCAAGGAAAGTCTCCCATAGGGCTCAATGGCACTCTGCAGCTCCAACCCGGCCCAAGGAAAGTCTCCCATAGGACTCAATGGCACTCTGCAGCTCCAACCTGGCCCAAGGAAAGTCTCCCATAGGGCTCAATGGCACTCTGCAGCTCCAACCTGGCCCAAGGAAAGTCTCCCATAGGACTCAATGGCACTCTGCAGCTCCAACCCGGCCCAAGGAAAGTCTCCCATAGGACTCAATGGCACTCTGCAGCTCCAACCTGGCCCAAGGAAAGTCGCAATACCGAAGCTTGAATGAATCCCAAACTTTCGTACTCGGTGCGACAATACGATTTTGTTGCAGAAATTTGTCCGCAAAGTACGAAAAAGTCGTGCAAAATACAAAAAAGTTGCTGAAAATACGCTCGGCGCGTTCGTGGATTAGTAAATCTTGCCCTAAGGGTTCCATCACTTTTACAACCTGCTCTGAAAATACCTGATCCAGCAAATCTGTAATTTTACCTTATGGCCAAATCAAGTGTGTCACCAGTGGGAAGGTATATGGGGCGCAGAAAACTTTGGGCGGCTTCGGAAAACGAAGCAACACGTATGCCTTCCCACTGCAGATTCAATTGATGACCCTGCAGTGCAATCTGGCAAATGTGAATTTGAAACCAATTTTAGTGGTCAATACACTGCGGCACTTGTTTTTCTCTTTGCATATTTGTTTGGTATGTGCTCTGTTTCTCTCTGCAGTGCAACATGTCATGGAACTTATCGAAAAGTAATAGGCATTACATTTAAATTATACATAATTTAATTTCAAAAATCAAATGATCAAGTGAGGACCTTACAAAATAAAAATCACATGCAGCAGCAGCAGATTATTTACAGAAGTTTTAGGTATGTCCTGGTTTATGCCTTTGAGTTGAGAGGGCTAGCACATTTCTGCAATTTGCACTGAGAACCCTACTAGTAAGAAAAGAGAGCGTATGGTATTATTTTCATGACCTCTGTCACGTAATGTCAATGAACATTAAGACTTCTCAAATGTCGAGTGCAGAACCTGAATTACAATTATATTTGTAATTTATCTTGAAGGTCCACATAATATGTAGAGAGGTGTTCTAAAACATCTGGGTTAGTGAAAGTTATTCTGAAGCCAAGCTTGAACCTATACCCTAGGGTGCAGCTTGTGACCAGGGCCCCATCTTTATGTGCCACTTCCCCAAGTTGTGGCCTAATATTGTGATACAGGTATGGAATCCCTTATCTGATAACCCATTATCCAGAAAGCATTTACTTTATCTCTGTAAAAAGTAGCTTGTATTTGATAATAAATAAATTGTATAAATTCATATTGGTTACAAAACAATCCTACTGGGTCTATTTAAAGGAGAACTAAACCCTAAAAATGACTATGGCTAAAAATGTAATATTTTATATAACAAACTTATTGCACCAGCCTAAAGGTTCATAATCACTATTGCAGTAATGATCCAGACCTTACACAGCAGCTCCCCATCTTAGATTTTGTTAGAAGTGTCTGTGACACGCACATGCTCAGTGTGCTCTGGGCAGCTGTCAAGAAGCTGAGCTTAGGGTTCATCACAAATTATTAAGGAGAAAATAAGGTTGGCCTGTCATTTATGGTGATGCTCCAGGACGGAGCTAATTACAGTGGTTTCCGAGCTGCTGTGTATAATTTAACTGTTTTATTTTCAATACAGTTTATTGTATATTGGTCCCTAAGCTCAGTAACTGACAGCGGCACAGAGCATGTAAAGTAAATCAGCAGAAAAGATGATGGGGGGCTACTGGGGCATCTTCAGAGGCACAGACCTTCCCTGCAAAAGAGCTGGGGTTGCCTTGGGCTGGTACAGATACCCAAAACATAATGTGTAGCATTCCTGCCCTACATCTTTAGTTAAGCATTAATTCTCCCTTAATGTTTAAATCTTTTATAGTAGATATCTTAGGATAATAAATTCTAAGGTACAGAGATCCAAATTATGGAAAGAACCCTTTAGGGCTGTGGCACACGGAGAGATTAATCACTGCACTATAAATCTCCCTTGTCGCGGGTGACTAATTTCCCCGAGATGCCATCCCACTATCGAAAATGTAAATCGCCAGTGGGATGGCATACGCGGCACCGTGATTTCCCGAAATCGCGGAAGTTGCCTTGAGAGGCAAATCGACGATTAGTCACCAACACAATCAAACACAAAATAGTCAAGAATGTCAGTGTATACTGTAAGGTTATGATTTGCTTTCACTGGAACCAGGGGCTCCAACCCAAATCATAAACACTAAGCTCAGACCATTATTCCTTCTCAACAAAACTTTACATTTTTGGAATTATACATTCAGGCAGGTAGTGTTTCTACAGCATTTGTCAAACCCAGACTCATCTGTCAAACTGGAGAAGTGTAATTCACAACTCCACTGGATGCATTTCCACTGCTCCCGGGTCCCTTTTCAAACTCCACTTACAAGATCCATTCATAAGAACCTCAATATAAGCCATCTTATATAGTACAGTATTGCCATGATTTGCTTGCTATGGCAAGTCATTTCATTAACGGCAATAAAAATATATTATTTGCAGCAATAATAATAATAATAATTGGAAAATGCAAATGGAGGCGGTTACCCGCAATATGTTTTACCCTTAGCTACACTGGCTTGAATAGATGTTAGGGACAGGAGTCCATATTTTATGCAACCCAAGATCACTGGGTTCCCTGTCAGCTTTTTGAGCTGTCACTGTGGAGATCAATGCTCCATGGCTGGTCAGGATTATAAACACAATCCTAAAGCTAAGCCGCTGCACACAGCAAAATTTAATCAAAGTGATTCATGTGCGGTGGCCAGAAACCCCTACTGAGCCGATGAGAGGTATATGAAATGAGTAGCAAAGTGGTAATGGGCTAAGGGAATTTATTATCTTTTAAATCATCAAAGCTGAGGTGAGTATAATTTTACTTTGCAGTTCAGCTTTGCATAGATCACCATGTAAATGAGCACCGAGGAGGGCATTGTGGGAGAAGACAAGCACCTAATGAGTGTTATTTTACTGAGGCAGAACAAACAATTCACCACAATATGGGCCAGAAGAGATCTCCATAGCTGTGGTCATTAGTCTGCTTACTATCAGTTTATGGTGCCCTAAAAAGCAGCCGTGCAGTGCACCCCACATGCCCTATCAGCCACAATATCTAAGGGGAAACTGAGACATATAGATTAAAAGCAGCTGGTAAGACAAAGGTTGGGCAAAGGTTGTTTCATATAAAAACATGTTTCTTGGTTCCTTTGAAGTGGGAAGGTCTATTTTTAGAGTGACACGGTACAAGAGAAAGAACTCAGACAGAATGCAGTGGGTTGGGGCACGTGCAGGAGAGAGTATGCTGATTCGGGGAAATGGTAAGACTGAACTCTGAGCAATACGGAACATTTCCTGTTACACATCAGTTCATACTGCATCATTAAGTAAACAGGGTTATTTGGGATCACTTTCCTGCCCTGTTGATTTTGCACTGTTGCTACCTATGTAGCTTTGAGAAGGCATCTAAAGAGGTTTTAGGCTACTTCCACACGTTGATGATTCTCAGGCTACAAATAAACGCAGGCAAAGAATCTGCCCCTACGTTCTTTACAAAAGCTTTATGTGCCTGCTGTAAACCAAATAGAAGATAAGTTACGTTACAGAGTTAGTAAAAATCACCCCAACGACTAAATTGAGGTATCTACAAATTTTACATAACCCTAAAACATTTTGCTTTACTATATCCATTAAAATTCAAACTGTCCCCTTATAATTTAGGCTAACGCGTTTCATGCTTACCCATACTATAGGTACAGTAGTATACAGTAACTTAAGGTGGCCATATGCGTAAAGATCTGCTCACCTGGCGAGGTCGCCAAGCAAGCAGACCTTCTCCTGATATCCTCACCTATGGGTGGGCGATATTGGGGGAATTTAGGCTAATTCGGTCGTTTGGCCCTGGGGCCAAATGACTGAATTATAACAACGGTTGCGGACGCAGTCGGTTCGGGGACCGCATCAACGAGCCGATGCAGTCCTTGATTCGACTGAATTTTTTAACCTGCCCGATCGATATCTGGCTGATTTCAGGCCAGATATCGGTCGGGTAGGCCAGTCGTTGCTCCCCCTACATGGGCCAATAAGCTGTCGAATTGGTCCAAGGGACCGATATCGGCAGCTACAATCGGCCCGTGTATGGCCACCTTTAGTCAGTATATATCGATTCCAAACAAAAATCAATTTAAATTACTTTACCAATCACATCACAAGCCACAACATTCTATATAGTTTATCCAATATTCCTTAAATTTACCTTTACGCTTACGTAAGAGTGTCAGGGCATAGCCGGCTCTAATGCTCTGACATGTAAACCTGAGATATATTGGATTTTTTATTTACAGACGCGTATGATGTGGCATGTTATGTATCAATTAAAGAGATATGAATAGTGAAATGTGTATAAATTATACTATAACCCTGTAATATGTATTAACTGCATCACTATGCAAGCTATCTAGAACCTTATGGCTTGTGACATATAATTGTTGATTGGGGGGAGTGTTTTTTTGGAGTCTATATATACTGACTTTTGAAGTGTGACATGTAGAGCCTATAAGTGTTGAGTAAGCATGTAACATGTAAAGATAAATTATAATGGGGCAGTTTCAATTTTAATGAATTTATAATAAATCAAAATCGGTTTAATATAAATCTCTGCAAGAGTTATGTTCTTTATGTGCCTGCACCCAGAGCCATTGTGTCCACAGGCTGAGAATCACCCATGTGGCTGTAACCTTACAGAAGGCAGGTAACACGATACACCTGTACAGTGTCACACAAAATGTCACACTTGTTTTTGCTTCAGGCTCACAAATAAAATTATAAGTATATAAGATCCTGCTATGCAACTTTAGTCTTATCTAACTAGTACCCCCTGGAATTGGGTCTCCATTAATCTCAATGATATTAAATGAAACTTCTTTTGGACACAACATGGGGCCAAAGGTCATCGTGAACAGATCCAGATCTGCTACATGCCAGCAAACTAAACAAAATAACAAAACTAGGACAGTGACATTTTACAGAGGTGAATGGTAGATATGAGACTCTCACCAGCAGAGAAGGCCAGACACAGCAGCAGTCCAGGTGACACAGCAGGAACTTGTCTTCTTTGTCTCCGTTTCATCTTCTTTCTTGCAACAGCAAAGGCATATAAGATAGACCGAGACAAACAGCAGGTTGACAGCAGCACAGAGGGCAACGATCAATGCAACAAATAGCAATGTCTGTAGGAAGAGGAAAAACAGGTGTTTATTTTCACATACTTAGGGATACCCAGAGCCACTTTGGATCCGGGTAGTTAGTGCTGGTGCACCAAAACTCCCAGCACTTTTTGCCAAATAACAGAGATAAATGAAAAACAATAAACATGCCACTATGTTTTATACAACTGTGGTGTATAAAACTCATACCAGAATCCCTTAAGTATTACTCCTACAGACTACCTATACGGGATAGGCTCCATTTTAATCAAATAATTGAACTACCTTACCCTAATCTCAATCTCAGAGACCCAAACCCATGTGCCAGCAATACCAGGAAAGAAAAATATGCTGAATGAATTTACACAAGTCTGTATTATTTCAAGATGAAGCAGGACTAAACACATGGGGACCAGGAATGTGTTCCTTCCCTACTAGTGATTCCCGAAACAGCAAAAATTTGTGAAATGCACTGTCATGCAATGCAAGTCAATCTGCATTTTTTTGCAGTTACCACGTAACTTTTCTTTGCCATGCAACTTTTTTTCGCACCGATTTCAAAAAATTTTGCTCATCCCTATTTTCCACACTGTAACCCTTCACATCAGCAAAGTGGGTATCCCAGACAGAACCAGATCTAGAGAACTCATAAAAGGTCAATTAATGACAAAAGGGAACATGTATGTGGATTGCAGATCCATCAAGCTGAGTTCCCTTAAGTAGTAATGAAGCTCAGGGCAAAACACTGTGCAAGTTTTAACTCACAGCCCTTTGGACCCTTCACTGATATCAATAACCTTCTTATACAAAATTCAGACAATTTTGACTTTGCCAGCTAAGGGTGAAGAAAAGATTTCCCAGTCTAAGGGGCAACAATTTCTGCACTTACTAGTTAGGCAATGCCCACACCTTTTTCCAGATGGAGTAACCGGTCCCAGGAGCAGAAGAATGAAACAGTTTGGAAGACTGCTTTACATATTAGTAAACTCTATTTTATGTTTTTCTGGAGCCTTTCTGTTTATATTCATATATGCCAAAAAAAACTAATTAGAACCTATGCTTGGGGTACTACGTTATCAAAAAGATTTCTGGAGTTACTCTCCACTACACATTTTCTAAGACAATCAAATGTCACACAACATAAATAAGTCATTCATAAAATGTATCCTGAAGTTCTAAAAAAATGAAAAAACAACATGTTCTAAGATCTACAATTCTGTTTCTGAACTAGGGATGATTTATGGAAAGCCCGTGGCACAGTCTTGTGACCATATACAAGTAATGATATTCTCTTTTGTACAAGGCTGTTGAGTAATTGGGTTTTCTATGTCCGAGCATCAATTAAGCATTGGCAGCTAAACAAATATCTGGCTATATCTTACTAGCTGTGGATGCTGGAATTAATGTAATTTTTAGCCTGTGCTCAGGGGCGTGCCGTAAGTCCAAAGCACATGACAAGCTGTGCTCTCCCTTGTCATAGAATTTAAAAGGTGTAGCAAGCACCACCGAGCAATCCTGTTCTACTGCTTCTGTTTCCTTTAAAATCCTGGGGCCAACACATGTGTAAAGTAACTAGGGGAGGTATGTTGCACTAGTAAACTGCTCTCTCTTTTTGCTTTTCCAAGAATATTAGAGGCCATTTAATACCTGCAAAGCAGGATGCAAAGTTAAAAAAGGAGGCAATCCACCACGTCTTGCTGAATTTTGCACCCTGCTCTGCCCATAGAAGAATTGCTGCAGTGGTCTTTGCTCCAAATCAGAAAGCAGAGACCTGTGCTTACCCCTGTGATCCCCAACCAGTATCTTGGGAACAACATGTTGCTCACCAATCCCTTGGATGTTGCTTCCATAGGCCTCAAAGAAGGTCCTTAATTTTTTATATTTTGGAGGCATAAAAACAAACAGAGCCTCCTGTAGGCTAGCAGTCTACACAGGGGCTACTAAATAACCAATCATAGCCTTATTTGGTACCCCAGGTAAATTTTTTATGTTTGCGTTGCTCCCCAACTCTTTTTAAATTTGAATGTGGCTCAAGGGTAAAGAAAGGTTGGGGAACCCTGGCTTATCTCATGAATATATTGCTGCCTGTATTCAAGGAGGACATGCAGGACAGATACATAGACATCCACCCTTCAGCTCCATCTGTGCTTTGCAAGTGCTTTTTAAATGAGCACTTAGGGAAACACTATTTGACATTTCAGTGGTCTGACACTTGTGTCCAGAATCTCAGTAAATGACCCCCACCATCTTTTCTAACAAACACCATGCGACTTAGCTTCGGCCTACAGGAAATAAAAGGCGCAAAGGCAATTGTTATCTTAAAGCAAGTGGCACACAGGGCCCGAACAGCCATTCCACTGGCCTTTGCCCACTCCAGTGCCGACACTGAATAAGCCTGGGTGCAGAAACACGGATCAGATTTGGCCACAAAAATGCATACACATGTTGCTGCACCGAAATCCGCTCTGTGTGTCTGCCCCCAGGCCGCCGCAGTGCCTGTGATAGCAGACACGGGAGGGAAAGAATCACCCTTTTGTGGCACTAGCCTTAAAGGCAAGTAAAGTTACAATTAACTGAACTTTCTTTTAAGTCAAGCGCTACGCACATGTTGCATGCTAATCCTAAAAATAGCACACAAAAGAAGATATTTTTTTCTGCCAGAAAAGACTAGAGGGTACATTGCAAGAAACTTGAGAAGACAGTTATGGTTTGTGAGAGGAAGACTGACTTGAGTTACATCTGCACAGGCTAAAGGCACCTTTAGAGGGGAGCACAAAGGGTTAAACACGCTGGAAGGAGCCGGCACATACAGCAAGCTATTAGTGCACATTTGTTGTGCTGATTGAGGATTTGGTCCTGTGACCTCCATCCTGCCTCACTCCCACCCCCCCTTCCATGAAATATCCAGGCCTTGTGATGTCTGTGGGAATCTGGCTGGGTGAGGGGATGACACATATACATATGGCATTTTATGTACAAAGAATTTCCGCAAACCTCCCCCTTCCCTCTCCATCCTCAATTTCCTACAAGAGACTGCTTCTTTTCCTTTCTTTCTTACAAAAATATCATCTTATTGTCTCAATCTGCCCTGGATTCCACCCCCCACAGCTAAACTAGCTCTACTGTTCAATTAGCAACACAGCCTACAGCTGCCCACACGTGAAGATTTGCTCACTTGGCGACCTCTTTCATTGATATGCCCACCTTGAGGGGCAATATTGGGCAGATCTTATTGTTTGGCCCTAGTGGCAGGAGGCAAAGGTGACTTTTATAAAGGCAATTTCATTTATTTTTATCTTCGAAAGTGGCATATGTATCTGATATAAGGCCTGCATTCTGAGCTCTGTAGCAGTGGGTAAGCAGTGGTCATTACTTTAGCAGGGATACATTTAGGAGAAGCAGCTGTGCCTTGATGTATATGTATGGTTTCTTTTTGTTCCCTGTATTTCTCCTAGGGTTGCTACCTGGCTGGTATTATACAGGCCTAGCTGGTAAAACACCTGCCAAGGCCAGAGTCAGTATTACAAATTTACCAGCAATGTATATAAATTTGCAGTACCCTGAAGTTCAGCCCCTGACCCACCCCTTTAGGCTGATGCCACACGAGGCCTTTTTTAAGCTGCGTATTTTCTCAGCCTAAAAACGCCGCACAAGCCACACAGCCACTGACTATGGCGTTTTTCAGCCTAGTACTGGTGAAATAGCAAATCCCGTTTCCATGGTGCTAATAGTGCAAAATAGTAAAAAACGCAGCGTATTTCAGCTAAGTCTGGCAGCTGCCTTTGTGTATACATAGGAATAGCTTGCTGTGCAAATACTGGCGTATTTCGGCAGGTTTTTTCGGCGTTTTTTAGCTTATTTACGCATTGTGTGGTTTGCTTCGAGTCTTTTCAAGTTATTTCTATGGATGATGATATTGTGCGTTTTTCAGCCGACAAGAGAATTAGAAAATATACAGCGTAAAAACGCCACGTGTGGCATCAGCCTTAAGCCCACAATCAGCCCAAAACCCACCTGAAACTTATGCTGGCCATACACTTTTAGATTTTAGTCTTTTTCTCACGAACATTCTGATATCAATCACACGTTTAAATGCAACGATCTAAAACCAACATTCAGACTGAAATTGTAGGCTAAAGCCCTAAAAATACCAATCAGAGGATGTTCTGAACATAAAATAGTTGGCAGACACCAATCGTACAAAAGTGACTTCCATTGTAGGTCCCCCAAGGATATGATCCAATACACAATACATGCACAGATTTCACCTTTATCAGACTGAAATTTTCGAACCTGTCCAACTGACTAAATGACCAATCGCCATGGTACAAAAATTATCGGGACGATAATTCTGAGCCCACACACGATCCAAAAATCGTATGAAACTAGGTTTTGTATGATTTTATTATAACGTATATGGCCAGCATTACCCTTTCTCTTCCTTATTCTCCTTCCCCAATCCCCTGCAAGACATCCATGATGTCATAACTCCACTCCCTTGCATCATCTCCCCGCCCCTCCTATGCCATATCATTGCTGCCCCCCCCCCCCGCTAGAAGGTAAGTTCATTTTAACAGGTGGCAACCCTAATTTCTCCCTATCTGTAAGCTGATACCTTTGTTCCAGTGCTTAGCAGGTACAAAATCACTCTTCTTATCTAATTAGTTGATCTATGGCCAATGTTATGAAAGCAAAATTGTAACATTCAAACGTTCAGAAAATCAGGTCTCAGCGGCAAGCAAGGCTGAATATCTCATATACAGGCCAAGGCTATATATAGTACAGCTACAAGATTCTCCACCCAGCCTAGTTGCTATCAATTTGACTCTCATGAGTGGTTTTCCACCTTCAAGTAAAGGTACATTTTAGAAGAGAATGGAAGAGATTTGTAAAAGTATTTATTGTTCAAGCCTTGGTAAATACTATGCATTTCTATGCATTTGCCAAAATTGAAAGACCCATGGCACAATTATTAAAAAAGATTAGTTGGCCAACTGATGGTTAACAAAAATCCTTTAGGATCACAGGCTAGATCCCCATACTAGAACTTTTGGTGGCCAAGGGATAAGACTACTACCTTTCTTATTACCACCATATTGGTTAATTTCACAAGACTAGCAGTTCTTTCAAATAACCTAGTACTTGCTCCTTCTGGAAGGTCGAGTATTTTTAACCCCATCAGGGAAAATTATTTAGCCAAAAATGCTATTTAAAGTTATATTACGGTGTATACAGTATATATACATATATATAGTATAGTATTATATTATTATAAAAATGTATAAAATAAAAAATCGCATCAGTGAAACCATTGTTTCTCTCAACAACTAGGGATGGATTGAATACATTTCCAGAATAATTAAAATGAAATGAATACCACAAAATTCCATTAATTCTGCAAAACAAAAAAAAAAAAAAAGAAAATATGTATATTGAGCCTTCCTTCTGAATTATTGGCCCATGTATTGCCACCTCTAAGAAAGACAACAGAATCAATGTAGAAAACGAATAGGCACGAATATAAAGAACACCAAATATATCTCAATCCCAATTCTCAACCTATCTGGGATTGCTATGCATGGAATTCAGTCACTTGGGGGCACAATAATATATTTTGGGAGGCTATGGTTTCCAGTGATCCAGACTAAAACCATCACAAGTGTAATTGCAGGAGCAGAGATTTAAGATGGGAAGGGATGAAGTCTACCACCTAGTTTTCAAGTGGAAGGACTTTCTGACCAATAACCAAGGAAACTGTTGAGAATTAGGTACTGCATTATATCTGAGAGGAAGATTAGCAATAAATACAGAAACTCTTTGAAGCTGTTGGGAATTAAGAAGGGCAGTTAAATCCAGCAATAAATCCAGAAAGTTTAAGAAATCCCTAGGGACATTTAAAACAGAAACAAATCTGTAGAACTTCAAGTGTCCCTATATTTGTAGGAAAATAATAATGCCATTTCAGGCTACTAATGTATAGTGAGTGGTTTTATTGGCCCCTTTGGCTGATTATTTTCTTATTAATGTGTCTCGAACATTAGGGATTTCTATAATCTGATTATCATATCAGCAGTTTTCCAGCTTTCACTTCTTCTATACATGCCTTTCATAGCACCTTATGACTTCTCTTGGGGTGCTGCTAAATTCTGTTCACAGTCTCTCAGTCAGGAAAGAAGCAAATAAGAAAATTAGATAGATAGGTACTCATGGAAGTGTGAATAATTGATCATTTCTATCTCATTCAATAAAGGGAAACAGAGGACAAAACTACAAAGCCACAGGCTCCATTTGTTCCATCTGTTTCATCCTTTTTTGGGTTCAGTATGCTTTATCTGACTTAAAGGGCACAACAATTGTTTTAGAACATGACGCACCCTGAATTATGAGGGCATGGATATAGCAAACTGAGGCTCAAGTTATGTTGCAGCACATTTGAAAAGAAGTCAATATACAGCTATCCACAGCATGAATGTCACTGTGTGTTGCAGACACACAGAAATTAGACAAAAGAGCTCTATGTTCATCTGACATACATGCCAATATTCATGTAGCAACTGGCTGTAACCACAATGACATCTACTTGCTGTACATCTGCTTCATGCTGTACAACCATTCAGACACACTGCAGAACAGATGGGCCCTCGGCCACTTGTCAGTTCAAGCAGTAATTGAAATACCCTGAAATATATTTTACTCACCCATATAGATTTCCTTCTCCTCTGACATTTTTATTAGATGTCCATGGAAGATCGTCTCAGAACTATATGTACCACAAGGATGAGTTCCAAGGGCGAAGACACACAGAGCTACTTAGTAGCAGCTACTTGTCATGGCTACTAAGCACCAGAAAATACCCTGCCATAGACAATACTGAAAATTGACTTTGGTAAAATACACCTAGAGACAATTATCAGTAAATGATCAGCATTATCCATTTTAGTAGCTGTAACAAGTAGCTGCTACTAGTAGCTACATGTGTCTTCACCTTTAGGGCAGTGGCACACGTAGAGATTAGTCACCCGCGATAAATATTCACTATTACCAGGGAGCTAATCTCCTTGATATTTCATCCCACCGGCAAGAATGTAAATCGCCGGTGGGATGGCATACGTGTTGCTTCGGTTTCCCGAAGTCGCCCGAGGTTGCCTCTCAAGGAAACTTCGGGTGACTTTGGGAAACTGAAGCCACGCATATTCCATCCCACCAGCGATTTACATTCTTGCCGGTGGGATGGCATTACGTGGAGATAAGTCGCACACAGTAAGAATTATCATGGGCGACTAATCTCCCCATGTGCCACTGCCTTTAAGCAGTGCAATTGAGATTATACCTTCATTGAATCTCTTCTACATTCATGTACTAAATGTACAATTAAAACATATGAAAGAGAACTTTTGGGTTTCCTCACATATGGGCAACACAATACTTTCTGTGGGGAAAGTGGAAAAGAGAGCTTGGCCCAAACCCAGCCGCGACCTGCAAACCTTGGGTTTAAATCTGAGAGTCTTGTGGGTTTCAGACCAACCTGCATATGACTACTCCATGTGACTTTTTCAAGCATGTCTCTGCGGCACCATCACCAACTATAACACAGCTCTTTTTCAAACATATACAAACACATATGGAAATAGAATAATCACAATAATCATATGTTCCACATTATGTTCCACATAAGATGAAATTAAAGTCACATGAAAGAGTACTTACAAATGGTAAATATTTTCCCTTTAATATGAGAAATTCCCTTTCAGGAATCAGTGAGCAGTACATTGCTGAAAATAAAGGGTGTCCGTTCCTTATTGTTTCTCATTCACTTTCTGATATTATTTGTAGAAAAAGATGAAAAGCCAGATCTTTATCATGGGCTAGGGCTCTTCCACAGGCTTGGAACAGACACAAACCTTCTTCCTCAATTAAAGGCATTATGATGCTGGCTACACATGTGCTGAGTTGCTAGAGATCTGACTTCTCACTCAGCAGGAAGCCCTGCCAGATATCAGTGCAAATTGATCAAACACAGATGGCTAATTTGAAACGATCTGACAAATAAACGTATGGGCTATATAGTTGGATCTAAAGATCCTAAAGTGTAGCCTGACTGACTATAAGGCTGACAGCACAATGGGCATATTCTCTGCTGGCATATTTTATCTGGTGGAGATGCCCTCAATACTGCCATGTGACAAAGCTGTCACAAATTTTTTTACTAAAGTGAATGGTAGGTGCTGGAGTCCTGAGTTTGATTCTGGCCTTGGTACTATCTGAAAAGAGTTTGTATTTTCTCCCTGTGTTAGTATGGGTTTCTTTCCAGGCACTCCAATTTCCTCCCACACTTCAAAAACCATAACTGGCTTTTGATAAAATTGATAGGGTCCTTAAGGTGGCCATACAAGTAGCAATAACGAAAGATCAACCCACCCTCCAATGACATTCAGAGCTGAATCATCAGAAACAATAGAAATTCTACCTCCACCTGCCGATTCAGCCCTAAACGTAGATTTCACTCAAGTGCGATTGAAGGCAAAATCTTTTAACCTGGCTGATCGACGAGATGACCGTTATCAGTAGCCTCTTTGAGCCACCATACACGCACCGAATATCGTACAAAATGAGGTTTCGTACAATAATATCGTTGCGTGTATGGCTGGCTTTAGACTGGAACCTCCTCCGGGGCAGAGACATGTCAATGATGAACAATCTCTGTAAAGTGCTGCATAAATAGGTGCCAGTGGTGGTTTCTGGCATTGCTTCCTCAGCTGAAAAATGTCCCTGTATGCCATAGCCTTTAACCTCAGTTAGACAAATAGCCAAACTTCTAAAATATCGACCATTGTTTCACTACATTGTCTTCTTAGGCAATTGTCTCTCTCTGATAGGACTTCAATGGAGCTTTGACTTAACCATTTTACTTCACTTTACACTTTTATAAACAATGTTATCAACTTTACACTTTATAACAATGTTTGTCCAATATAACATTAAAAAGACCTTGCCGGTTACAACCTGGTGAAATCCCATAATATCTATAGGACAATGAAGAACAGGTTTACAGGTTGGCCAAGTGAGAGAAGATGCTACTGATATTTTACTACTTGTCGATGCTCTGGTTGAAACCATGAATTTCAGGGCAATGGCAGATTCATCGCCTGCGGGTAAAAAATCTTTTTAAAAATACCTCTTCATTAACTAACATCGGGATCGCCTTATGTAAAACACTTTACACGCAGCAATCCAGCGTTATGATAGGAAAATGCCTTCTTCCTCATTTTTCCATGATAATCGCTACTCGCTAATTTGAGCGACTTTTTCGTACTGTGCGTCAAAAATTACGCAACAAAGTCGTATTGTCGCAACGAGTACAAAAGTTTCAGATTCATTCAAGCTTCGGTATCGTGACTTTCCTTGGGCCAGATTGGAGCTGCAGAGTGCCATTGAGTCCTATGGGAGGCTTCCAAAAACATGCACAGAAGGATCAAAGGTTGTTTTCGCTAGAAAAGAGGCGCTTGCGAGGGGACATGATTACTCTGTACAAGTACATTAGAGGGGATTATAGGCAGATAGGGGGGGTTCTTTTTTCACATAAAATCGATCAACGCACCAGAGGCCCCCCCCTTTAGATTAGAGGAACGGAGCTTCCATTTGAAGCAGTGTAGATGGTTTTTCACGGTGAGGGCAGTGAGGTTGGGGAATGCCCTTCCTAGTGATGTGGTAATGGCAGATTCTGTTAATGTCTATAAGAGGGGCCTGGATGAGTTCTTGAACAAGCATTGTATCCAAGGCTATTGTGATACTAATATCTACAGTCAGTATTAGTGGTTGTATATATAGTTTATGTATGTACGGTTATTGATTGCTTTATATGTTACTCTGTATGTCCAATGTATGTAACCCACCTATCGTACAGCGCTACGGAATATGTTGGCGCTTTATAAATAAATGTTAATAATGTTTGTGAGTGTATAGATTGGTAAGTATAGGTTGTGTGTGCTGGGTTTACTTGGAAGGGTTGAACTTGATAGACTCTGGTCTTTTTTCAACCCTATGTAACTATGTAAGTCAGAAAGGTTTTCCCGCTGTTTACGATCGTTCAGATATGAAAATTTTGTGACTTTCGGATCACCAATACGATATTATCGTGACTAATACGATTTTTTCGTACGCATTTTCGTGACACTTGCGATCATCAGAAATTATCATATCTAATTCGAATTTTACCCATTTCGGGATTCGAAGTCGTACTTAGATGAATCAGCCCCTAAGTCACATGTAAAGTGTTCAACATGTGATCCCAAAATTAGTTAACAAAAAGGAATTTTCATGAGATTTGTAGCCTGTGGGTAGTGCAGATATCCCATAAGCAGCAAACCTCCCTGTCTGCTATTGCCCTTACTGTTTTCACAATTACTGTCTGCACACAGTAAGAATCCATGCCTGTCAGTACAAAGACATAAGAAGGGAGCAGATGGAAGAGCATCAACTTCTCTCCGTCTGCATTTTCTCCGAGGTTGAGCCCCGTGTGCCATTAGCTTAAAAGCTATAGGCGGGGGTGGATCAAGCCCTGTGAGACCAATGCCTTAGTTGCATTTTTTGGATAAAATGTCTACTGACTATGCATGGAGGTGCCAGGCTACGAAAAATATGACCAGAGGTAAATAGTTAAAACCATGATGCAGGGTTTAGCTTGACATGGTATGGTGGCTTGACAATTCAATGATACAGGTATAGGATCCCTTATCCAGAAACCCATTATCCAGCAAGTTCCGAATTACGGAAAGGCCATGTCCCATAGACTCCATTATTAGCAACCTTTATTATTATAAGCAGAACCTTGTACTTGATCCCAACTAAGATGTAATCATTTCAATATTGAATAAACCTAATAGGCTTGTTTTGCCTCCAATAAGGATTACTTACAATCCTTATAGGAGGCAAAACAAGCCTATTGGGTTTATTCAATATTTAAACGATTTTTAGCAGTCTTAAGTTATGGAGATCAAAATTACGGAAAGATCCCTTATCCTGAATACCCCGGGTCCCAAGCATTCTGGATAACAGGTCCCATACCTGTTTCACCTTATACATAAAAACCCTTGATTTGGAAATATATGCACTAGCATAGATACTAAATTACCCCCTCTCTTTTGTGTGCTAATCTCTTATCTGTTGTCTGAACAGTTCTCCACCCTGAAAACCTAGACTACAGATAATTTAAAACACTGTGATTGTTTAGATAAGGTAGAAGTGCACAATAAGTGAATATTTTGTGTAAATCAGCACAGTTTGACTTTCATGTTTTACTGGCCCTTTAATCTTATCTCCCTAAAACCTGAGCACTTTGTGGCTATTCTGCGGGTACCCATTCTGATCAATGTTCCCTCTCAAGATGCCCATACACGGGCCGATTCTAGCTGCCGATATTGGTCCCTTAGGGCTCTGGCACACGGGGAGAATCGGTCGCACGAAACATCGTCAGATCCGCCACACACAGTCAGGGCTGAAACAGCAGATAAGGAGGTAGAAACAATAGGATTTCTACCTCCTTCTGCCGATTCAGCCCTGACGGCAGATTTTGGTCAGGCGCCTTCTATGGCGCCCGATCAAAATTTTCTAACCTGGCCAATCGGCGAGTCGTCCGTTATCAGCAGCCGATATCCAAGGCTTTTGCCATACCGGTTGTCTCATTGATTCACCATACACGCACCGAATATGGTACCTCGTTTCGTACAATAATATCAGTGCGTGTAAGGCCAGCTTTAGAGGGAATAGAGGGAATATTGGACCTGATGCAGGACTCTAGCTAGAGTTTCACTCAGAGAACCATATCCTCTTTGCCAGTTGTTTCTCCTTTAATACAGCAAGGAATTTATATCTATGTGGCAAACCACCACATTCTATAAAAGAAACAGTTTGGTTCCCTGGTGTGCCAGCTAGCTGGTAGACCCCTCTGCACACATTCAGAGCTGAATCGTTAGATATGCAGGTATAAACAAAGGAATTCTTTACCCCTATCTGAAGATTCAGCATTAGGGCTCTGGCAGACGAGGAGATTAGTCGCCCGCGACAAATCTCCCTGTTTGCGGGCGACTAATCTCCCCGAGTTGCCATCCGTTGCCATCCCACCAACGAAAATGTAAGTCGCCGGTGGGATGGCACACACGGCGGCGCGATTTCGGCAAATTGCCGAAAATGCCTCGCGAGGCAACTTCGGCGAGTTGCCGAAATCGCCTGCGCAGCGTGTGCCATCCTACCGGCGATTTACATTTTCGTTGGTGGGATGGCAACTGGCAAAGAGGATATGGTTCTCTGAGTGAAACTCTAGCTAGAGTCCTGCATCAGGTCCAATATTCCCTCTATTCCCTCTAAAGCTGGCCTTACACGCACTGATATTATTGTACGAAACGAGGTACCATATTCGGTGCGTGTATGGTGAATCAACTCGGGGAGATTAGTCGCCCACGAACAGGGAGATTTGTCGCGGGCGACTAATCTCCCCGTGTGCCAGAGCCCTTAATGTTATAATGTTTGGGCACCTTCAGAGGCACCTGATCAAAATGATTGCACAAAACTTTGTTTCATAAGATAATATTGGTACATTTGGTCACCTTAAGGGGTCTTACTGTAATTTGAATCACCTTAAGTCTTAATGCTAAAAATCATTTAAACATTAAATAATAGGCATTGTTTATTAACAATTTTTAAAGTAAAATGTGTTCATTTAACTGTTGTGGTTTAGTTTTTTAAATTTTTTTGTTGTCTGAGGGGCTAAATAACAAAGCTGGCAGTCTATAAGGGCAATGGCACACAAAGCGTATCTAATTCATCTCTCCAAATATGAGTTTCCAGATAAAGGATGCCATACCTGTAGAACACCCCCTTCTAACAATGCCTTGTATGGGGAAGGTGGGGCACAAAGCAATTCTCATTATCAGCACAGAGTTGATGGGTACATTCTATTAAAAAGGGAAAGGATTACATCATCAGTTCTAAGCTTTTTTCTGCCTGATGAGAATAAATATCTGCTGCACTGAACTGGAGACAGATACAACTGCATGGAAGCTGCCCATATAAGCTTTGTATATGGGATTCTTTTATTATGAAATACAATCACTATATATAAATTGCCTGCCATACAGTTATGTATGAAATCACTAACCACAGTCATGTGATTACAGAGCAGAAGGAAAAAGTCTCTCTACACAAAGTGCTACATTTAGTTGATTTGAGAGATCCCCCCCCACTGATGTGATCCAGTGATCCTTGAAATCGGTGTCCTACATTCCAACCAAATCCACTGACGCAAATATCCTGGGGCACAGGGACTGTAAGGGACCAAGCTGAGGCAGCCCCCATCACAAAGCACACACATTGCTTCTCAAGACTCCTCACCTTGCCCATAGAGATAACAATCTAAAGGCACTGGGAGCTACCTCCATAAAAGCAGCTCAAATAACTATAAACAATGCCCTTTGCTGATATTAGATCAAGGCTCTCCTACTTGTCCCATTATTCACTACATGAAGGGGGGCACATTCTAATACAACTACAATGTGGCTGATAAAACTACCCATAGTGTGGGCTAATTGTAAGCTCCACAGGGGCTGATGATAAGATAGCCTTAGTACAACGCTGGGGAATATATCAGTGACAAAGATAAAGAATAATAATAATAATAAATACTCTATTGTTCGCTAAAACCTTTCCCTTCTGCTCAGATTCCCAAATTATAATTATTATAAAAAAAAAACATTAAACGACTGAGCATTTAAGTGTATTATAGGCAGGGCAGATGTTTCGGTCCATAGCTCGGGAGTATTTAGTATAAGGAGCCGCTTCCCAGCAGAGATGCACTCAGGCACAGTCGCACACAGGCACAGTCGCACACAGGGACAGTCGCACACAGGCACAGTCGCACACAGGGACAGTCGCACACACAAGTTATGGGGAAGTAGCAGTGTCCCTATAAGCAGGCGATGCCGCCAGTAAGGGACAGTAAGGGACACAGTGACAAGTTCTTTCCAGAGTTTTTACAGAAATCCATTAGGGAGTCCCGGTGCCCACACTCCCATACCCTGCGGGACACTGACCTGCTGATACCCGGGGTCCTTGGGGTTAAAATCGGGGCTCTTCTGCCGCAACGAAAGGTCTACATGCGGGAAATTGTGCAGCCAATAAACCCACCATGGAGCGATATATTCCACCCGAGCCGCTGCCATTCCCCCCCGTGTATTACTGCCCGGTAAGCGGAGCTAGCATGCCTCGCCGACACACGGGCTTACAGGGCACAGGGGAGGCGCGCCGAAGGCACTCTCAAAGGGAGGACGCGGGAGCGCGCATTCAGCACACTCACTGGGGAGAACGCGGGAGCGCGCATTCTCATAGCGCACACTCATAGCGAGAATACGGGAGCGCACACTTGTACAGCGAAAACGGGAGCGCGCCGCGGGCACGCCACCATAAGCCTATCCAGGCAGCAGCGTCCGAGCAGCACTTCCGGATTGGCGGTTGCTAGGTTACGGTACACTAAAGCCCTCCATTCATCTACAGGACCGGGAGGCAGTGTAAGGTAAGGCTGGCAGCCTTCTTCCCTGGCACATACTTTTCACTCTGACTGCACAAAATGCAGCTTTAACACTGTAACAACGAAGGCATTTTGCTCTGTTCCCCAAGTACGGGGGAAGCATGGGGGGCAGAAGGGAAGCAGTGGCAGGCTATTACTGACTAGTGTTCCCCCTGACTGTAACTGCGAATATTCACAGTGATTGAACTTTCCCCTTCTGTTATAGAAGATGTAAGCCACTATCAGATGGGATACTGGCTGCTGTTGGTTAAACTGTAAGGGGCACCCTGGCCAGGTCTGAGCAAACCATCATCAAGTCCTGTTATTATGTCTTTATGGGTCTCAGATGTTTCTTTTGTACAATGCCTAAGCGATAAAGTGGGTTTCAGCCGGCGCTGTTGTGTTCTAGGCTACCTACCCCTGCCGGACAGGTAACACGGCACCTGAGTTTTGGGCTCTGTTAATATTCAATTGCTGTTCCTATTCCGTACAGCAGGGGGAGCTCCTCAAGTCATGTCAGAACTATTTCAGGTCTATTCCTGATTTCAGGGCTTTGTGGTTATATATTAGGGTTTTCTCGGTTGCAAAGTGTTGTGTTGTGTGTGTGAGTACTGTATCCTAAAACCTGTCCCAGTTATTTCTGTATATTGTTATTGCTTGGGTCTGAACCACTTGGCTCCATTGTGAGCATAGGGCACCACACTGTGTAGGTGTAGTACAGACTTAATTCCACATGGAAATTGTAAAATGCTTCTTATATAGAGCCACGCCTAGCCATAATAATCAGGCATAATTTTATTAATTACAAAAAGCCTTTTAACAGACAGAAATTTCATTAAAACCATTTAAAAGGATCCGCATCTACCACGACTCCAATGCTCCAAATACACAATACAGGTATGAGACCTGTTATCCAGAATGCTCGGGACATGCTTTCCGTAATTTGGATCTCCATAACTTAAGTCTGATAAAAATCATTTAAATATTGAATAAACCTGATAGGATTGTTTTGCTTCCAATAAGGGGTAATTATATCTTAGTTGGGATCAAGTTCAAGATACTTTTTTATTATTACAGAGAAAAGGGAATCATTTAACCATTAAATAAACCCAATAGGGCTGTTCTGCCCCCAATAAGGGGTAATTATATCTTAGTTGGGATCAAGTACAGGTACTGTTTTATTATTACAGAGAAAAGGGAATCATTTAACCATTAAATAAACCCAATAGGGCTGTTCTGCCCCCAATAAGGGTTAATTATATCTTAGTTGGGATCAAGTACGGGTACTATTTTATTATTACAGAGAAAAGGGAATCATTTAACCATTAAATAAACCCAATAGGGCTGTTCTGCCCCCAATAAGGGGTAATTATATCTTAGTTGGGATCAAGTACGGTACTATTTTATTATTACAGAGAAAAGGGAATCATTTAACCATTAAATAAACCCAATAGGGCTGTTCTGCCCCCAATAAGGGGTAATTATATCTTAGTTGGGATCAAGTACAAGGTACTGTTTTATTATTACAGAGAAAAAGGAAATCATTTTTAGAAATTAGAATTATTTGCTTATAATGGAGTCTATGGGAGATGGCCTTCCCATAATTCGGAACTTTCTGGATAACGGGTTTCCGGATAAGGAATCCCATACCTGTACTGAATAACATTAGCCTAAAGTAATTTACTTAAAAGTAACTGTATGCATCCCCAGTATAATCCAAAAGGTAACAAAGTATCCATATGGTGCTAAAGTAACCATAAGTATAACAGTAGTCAGTGTTACTGCTGTTATGGTCACCAAAATTTCCTAACCCACCTGACTTAAGGGCGAACCCTTGGGTTGCAGGTCAACCTGCACATCACTAGTCTGTGATGGGGGCAGTGTCAGACTGGGACCCCAGGGGCCCACCAGAAAACCTTAGACCCTAGGCCTGCTTTTCAAACTATTTTTCCTCCTTTCCTCACCCAACCTCTTTATTCTTCTAGTCTCTTTTATTTACATGCTAGCATCTATTCTTCCATCTATTTCTCCTCTTTGTTCCCATTCAGAAATAGGGAATGACCATGAAGCAGGCCAAATGGTCAAGAGCAGGAGTGCCCACCGGGATCTGGTGGTGGCCAAAATAATTTAATTGTTTACTCTGTTTTCAATACTTGCTGAGCATGGGCCCCCAAAGCATAATACATTTGTAATAATCATGTAAGTTAAATGTGCACTGTTTTGTGTGTGGTCAGTTTTCCCACTAAGAAGCTGCTTCATATGGGGCATATCAGCTGCAAAGTGTACCTAGTGTTATTGAACCCAAAGCAATATATTTGTAGGCTATTTCAAACCTGTGAGCAACATGTTACTTACCACCCTCTTGGACGTTGCTCCCAGTGGCCCCAAAGCAGATGCTCATGTTTAAATTCCTGGCTTGGAGGCAAGCTTTGGTTGCATAAAAATCAGATGTACTGCCAAACAGAGCCCTCTGTAGGCTGCCAGTCCATATAGGGGCTACCAAATAGCCAGTCATAGCTCTTATTTGGCACCCCAGGAACTTTTTTATGTTTGGTTGCTCACCAACTATATTCACATTTGAATGGCTCATGGTAAAAAAGGTTGGGGACCTGCGGGTTAAAGCATTTCAGCAAGTTGTCTAGTAAAAGCAGCCATATATGGGTCAATCGGGTCTGAATCAGTGGTTTCATACTATCCATGCAAATGTGGTCCTTTTTTTTGTTAGACTATACATGCAGGTATGCTCTTGTTACTCTTTGCTAGGATCTCTACTTTAGCTAGTTAATACATGCTATTTTTATTTGAGCTATTCTGCCATATTATATTATATCCCTTCTTTTACTCCAGACACGATGGAGATCGTCTACGTGTATACACGGAAGCGAAGCGAATTTGGACGTCAATGCAACTTTTCAGATCGTCCAGCAGAGCTGCATGTTGATATACTTCCTGATCCTAGCCAAGCCTTAAACTTTATAGAGAGAAATCCCTGTGATGTAGCTATCCAGTGCTCTCATGAAATGTCTGAACATGAGGTATAAGGCTGGATATACCACCACTTTATTATGGGACAGTGTGGCCTTGATCAGACTGATGGTTTTTATTGCTGGCTGAGGCATTCTCACTGATATGTAATTATAACCAAAGAGGTCAGCTCATTTATGGTTGCAGTTTTGCACTCTGCACCTCACAGTGAATAATACATCTGGTGTGAGGTGCAAAGCACAGCTTCAGGTGAAAAAAGCTATCCGTGTCCAAAACAGAAAGCACTGGGCTGCAAGAAGGCATTGTGCAGATTGCAAAATCAATACCAGTTGTGCACACATTTTGCACTTTGCATCCTGCCTTTACTTTAAAGGGATACTGTCATGATTTTATGGTGTACTTTATTTTTTTTTTTCAATTACACAGTTTACATAGAAAATAATTCAGTCTACTATTTAAAATTTTATTCTTGAACAAATAAATTTATTTTTAGCTGTAATATTGGTGTGTAGGCGCCATCTCAGTGCATTGTGCCTGAGTCTGAGCTTTCAGAAGGAGCCAGACACATTAGAACTGCTTTCAGGTTACCTATTGTTTCTCCTATTACCATGTAACTGGAGGAGTCCCAAGCTGGACTTGGATTTCTTACTATTGAATGATATTCTGATATCTACTGGGAGCCGCTATGTTGCTTCCTTCTTATTGTTCTGCTGATCGGCTGCTGGGAGGGGGCTGATATAACTCCAATTTGCAGTGCAACAGTAAAGTGTGACTGAAGATTATCAGAGCACAGGTCACATGGCTGTGGCACCCTGGGAAATGAAGAATATGCAAAATTTTAAAATGAAATATAAAAACATTTGTTTGTGTTTTTGAAAATGCATTTCAATGCAAGATTCTGCTGGAGAAGCTCTATTAACTGATGTGTTTTGAAAAAAACATGTTTTTCAAAGACAGTATTGCTTTATGTAAATGAGCCCTAACATTCTAAATTATAGCACTTAAAGCACCAGGGAGATCAGCTTCCGCAGAATGGAAATTACACAAACTACTGATTAGCTTGTTAATTAGCTTGATTATTTCTGTCTGACATTTTGAAACAATGACCTCTGTGCTTAAAAAATTTGTGATTTCTTACTGAAGACTGAGCAAGCTATTGTGAAAAAGCATAACAAAGTTTAAACTAGTATTTTTAGCCTGATTGGCACTGACAGAAATGTTTTGAAAAGTTTTTTCATGCAATATACCAATCAACAGACTGACCATACAAAGCTGGATGGAACCCGTAATGGCCTAAATCTGTCACTGTGATTTTCATTTATTTATTATTTCCTGTTATTTATATAGCGCCGACACATTTCCACAGCGCTTTACAGAGATTATTCATTATTCACACCAGTCCCTGCTCCAGAGGAGCTTACAATCTAAGGTCCCTATCGCATTCACACACTCTATGGGCAATTTAGTCAGGAGCCAATTAACCTGCCAGTATGTTTTTGGAGTGTGGGGGGAAACCAGAGTAGAGAATTGGGGAAACCCACGCAGACACAGGGAGAACATACAAATGGCCATCTTACATATTTCTCTAATTATTTCACAACTGCCAACATTTGAGTTTTTTTCATATGGTGCAGTGTGGAAAGCTGATGCAGTGCTGTACTTCTCTGGGTTTTGGCACTGTCATTATTATGAAGGTCATTATTATTATGTAATATGAGCATGGTTTTAGTAAACAGTGAACGCCTACCAGGACTGCTGCAGGTGAAGCACAAAAAAATCATGTTTTACCTACCGAACCTACATTATGTAAATATTGCAGAGCTCTTTAATCTGTGCTTCTCAAAGAGCCTTAAGGTGGCCATACACACTAAGATCTGCTCGCGTGGCGAGGTCACCAAGCAAGCGGATCTTCTACCGATATCTCACCTACTGGTTGGCGATATCGGGCTAATTCGGTTGTTTGGCCCTGGGCCAGATGTTGGTCGGACAGGCCCATCGTTAGTGGCCATGCACGGCCCGATAAGCTGCCGAATTGGTCTAAGGGACCGATATCGGCAGCTAGAATTGGCCCGTGTGTGGCCACCTTTAGGCTGTACTACTACTACAAATGGTACAGTTCCATTCAGACAGTCTGGTATCTACTCAGAGCCCACTTCTGCCCAGTAATGTAATTGTTGGAAGTTGTGTCCGAAGCAACTTTGCTTTGGCTTTTCACAGTGGGCAAAGGCCTTAACTAGCATTAATTTTGACTTGAGTTGTACCATGAGATCATAAAGATAAAGCCATGTTAGAGCAACCTATCCTCGGTAAATAATTCCCGCTAAAATGCACCCAAAAATATGACAAATATTCTCTTAAACATTAAGGCACATCTCTGGTAAACCTAATTAACTGTAATAAGAAGATAGTATGTTCACGTGCAGGTCAGAAGGAGGTAAAATGTAAAGGCAAACCATTTGAAAACTGTATTAAAAGTGAAGCCCATAAAATGTATAATAATAGTTTTATTTTTGTTATTCTATAGGTTAATACAGAGAGGTATGAGATGGAAGCCCGTGGGATAAACCATGTGGAAGGTGGGTGGCCTAAAGATATAAATCCACAGGAAATGGAGCAGACTATTCGTTTTCGTAAGAAGGTCGAGAAGGATGATCACTATATAGCAACCATTTCACAGTTGGGCAGTGTAAGCAACACAATATATTAATTCTCATTCACAATCCTGATCTTTGTCCCACTCTTGGAATTATACTAGTTTAGTAGCATACTCCAGGTGATAACAATTTCATATGGTCATAAGTGGAAGAAAACTGAACTCACTGAACTCACATGAAAAAAAAATGTTTTTCTTTTTGTGGCATTTGTATGTGTATCCTGTAAAGGTGCAGTAGCTCAAAATGCATTTTGTTTGCCCACATTTTAATTTTCTTCTATGGGAATTAGGGGTCACTGAACTGGACTTATGTAAGATGGTTCATTTTTTTTTAATCTTGTTTGTGTTATTAACAAGGTGATGGAGCACTGCATCAAGCAGAACAATGCTATCAATATATATGAAGAATATTTTGAAGACACAGAAGAATTGGAAGGGATGGATGAAACTCCCTCAGCTAACACGGTGAATGTGTTCAGGTACGACATTCATCCACATCTACCGAGAGGCAGCTATCTTTTGTATTTTTAAACTAAGGGGCAAATTTATCAAAATGTGAGTTTAGAGCTTAATACATAAAAACTCACTCACGTTCTATTCATTCCTATGGGATTTTTAGAAGTGTATTTATCAAATGGTGAGTTCTAACTTACACCAATGATAAATACACCTTTAAAAATCCCATAGGAATGAATAGAACATGGGTGAGTTTTTATGTATTGAGCTCTAAAGTCATATTTTGATAAATCTGCCCCATAATGTGATGATCTGACATATTTCTAAACTTAGTTGCACTGTCACTAAAATGATACAAAAGGCACGCATGAATGCATAACAGTAAATGGTCATGTATATACATGTGACATTGCAAAGCTGTCTCTAGACAACATATCATGCTATTGTAATCATATTGCTCTCTTGCCAAAGGGACCCCAATGAAATCAAACGCACAGCCACACATCTGTCATGGCACCCAGATGGTAGCAGGAAGCTGGCTGTGGCCTACTCCTGTCTGGACTTTCAGCGGGCACCCAAAGATATGAGCTATGAATCATATATCTGGGATATTGGTAAGGACAATGACACATTTCATATTTCTTTGTTAAACCATTTTGCATTATTGCATCTTCTAATAAACATCCGGTTATGTGGATAAACATCCGGTTCTGTCATTAGTGGGATAATTGAATTATCTATAGTATTTACATTCATTGTATAATGCTATGCTTTATATCAAACTGTACTTTAGCTATTAAGAATTGTCCAATGTCTTCCCTCTGTAGCTAAGGGGGATCTCTGGATTTGTGGTAGATTTGAGCGAATGTTTCTTGCGTTGCCAGAAACAACCACATTTTCCAGTAACAATAAAGAACATAATGCCCAGACACTGATGCTTGACCCACGAGCTGTCAGCCACCCGTAAATACTGTATTTGTGGCTTTCTCATTTACTGTAATGTGGAGTTATCTACTGTAGTGCCCCATATTTTGTTTAGCAGGTTTTGTGTGCTTTAAAGGACCAGTAACACACAAAAAGTAATAAATATAATATAAATGTAATGTAATGTTGCCATGCACTGGTAAAATTGGTGTGTTTACTAGAAACACTAATATAGTATAGATAAACATGCTGCTGTGGGGGCAGTTAAAATTTGGCTTAATAGCACAGGTTAGGTAACAGATAAGCTCTGTAGAACACCATTAGGGTAATGGCAAACATGGAGGTTTGTCACCTGCAATAAACCTGCTCTACAACGGGCGACTAATCTCCTGAAATTCTTTCCCACCAGCAGTAATGAATGGCTGCCCCCATGGCTACATAGCAGCTGCTTGTTAATACAAACTATAGTAGTGTTCCTGAAGCAAACATGCGTTTTACCAGTGCATGGCAACAGTACATTATATCGTCTTTGCTTAAATGCATTTTCATTTCTTGGTGTTACTGTTCCTTAAAGCCTTACGCCTATAGTTTTACTGGTGCCTCATTTGTTTTATATTTAGGGGCTGATTTACTAATCCACAAATCCGAATCCCGAATGGGAAAAAATCGGATTGGAAACGAACATTTTGCGACTTTTTTGTATTGTTTGCGATTTTTTCTTCGCCGTCGTAGCCGTTACGACTTGCGCGAATTGTCGCAACTTTTTCGTAGCCGTTACGACTTGCGCGAATTGTCGCGACTTTTTCGTATTTAGCACTAGTAAACGGCGAGCAAACCTTTTCCGATTTTTTCGCGACGGCTACGAAAAAGTTGCGACAATTTGCGCAAGTCGTAACGGCTATGAAAAAGTTGTGACAATTTACGAAAAATTCACGGCGGCGACGAAAAAAATCGCAAAATACCGATCAGTACGAAAAAAACGCATTCGGACGCTTTCGATCCGTTCGTGGATTAGTAAATCAGCCCCTTAGTGTTAGGTTTCAATATGTCCTTGGACCTTTCCAACTTGAATTTTTTTTGCTTGTGGATAAAATATTTAAACAGTTGTGAAAAACACAAGTGCAATTAATTATCTCCTCTTACTTTTCTTCAGAAATCCCAAATAAGCCAGAATTGACCCTTAAGCCAGTCTCCCCACTTGTATGCTTGGAATACAACCCAAAGGATTCACATGTTCTGGTCGGAGGATGCTACAATGGGCAGATTGGTAAGAACTAATTTGGCTGCAGTATATGCTTATTTGTGTATTGTAAGCCCTTAAAATTACCAGAAATTTGAATTATATAACTGTGATAGTCCCAATCACATATAGGTTACCATATCACTAACATATCACAGGGACGTTGCAGTCTACTGGTATGCAGTGATTTGCAATCTGTGCAACACTTCTAGCTCGATCTCTCTACTTATATAACACTGACATATTCTGCAGCACTTTTAGAGAGATATACATCATTCATATCAGATTTGTCACAGTGGAGCAATCTGAAGTCCCTATCACATTTACAAACACTATGATCAGTTGTAATGGGAACTGAGTAAACTGCTTGTGTGTTTTTGGAGTTTCGGAGGAAAGCATAGTACCCAGATAAAATTCTTACAAACATAGGGAGAACATAGAAACTCTTTGTGCTAGTGCTAGTGCTGAAAGGCAGCAATGCTGATGTTCCACTATGCTATTGCACACACCCCTATGCAAATAAACCTAATTTTTTTAAGTAAAATCGCGGACGTTGCCTTGAGAGGAAACTTCCGCGATTTTGGGGAAATCGCGGCGCCGCGTATGCCATCCTAAGGGCCATGGTAGATGGGGAGATTAGTCACCCGCAACAAATCTCCCTTGTTGCGATTTTGGGAAATTGGCGATTTACATTCAAGCCAGTGGGATGGCATATCTGGGAGATTAGTCGCCCGCAACAAGGGAGATTTGTCACGGGAGCGACTAATCTTCCCATCTACCACGGCCCTAAATGGATTCTATGGGAGATGTCCTTCCTTTAATTTGGAGCTTTTTAAATAACTAGTTTCCAGATAATGGATCCCATACCTGTACCAAATGTGGATTTGGAAAGACGAATTGAAAACCAGAAAAGGCTACATATGATTTAATTAGCAAGGGACTATTTTATTAGTCACAGAATGATATACTTTTTTGCTTCCTCTGCAGCTTATTGGGACACGCGTAAAGGGGGAAATCCTATGGAGTCAACTGTTATTGAGCACAGCCACAGGGATCCCGTGTACAAGGTCATCTGGCTTCAGTCAAAAACAGGCACAGAATGTTTCTCTGCATCTACAGATGGCCAGGTCATTACTATGCAGCATTTTTTGCTCATTTTCTCTTTACCTGTTTATTTTCACTTTTAAAGGGGTTATTACTAATTTAAATACAAAGCACAGAACCAGTGAATGTACATTAATCCCTTCTTTGTATGTGTTTTGGTCTCATCAGTAACAATTCACCTACATCACGGTCAACCATGACCATCGTGACCAGACCGAGTCTGGCCACCCCTGACCTACATAGAATGGCTATTTCTTTGCAACTTTTCAATTGGTCTTCATACTTTATTTATCTTAGTTTTTAAGTTTCTGAATGATTTGCTGTCTTCTTCTGACACTTTCTACCTTTCAAATTGGGGTTACTGACCCCGGTAGCCAAAAACCAATTGTTATTGTTACTTTTTGTCACTTATCTTTCTACTCAGGCCCTCTCCTATTCATATTCCAAATTTTCTCTCATTCAAACCACTGCCTGGTTGCTAGAGTAATTTAGACCACACCTGCCGCAAAACACCTGCAATGTTGGATTATTATGCACTGTTGGATTATTATGGTGAGCTCAATTGTATATGCTATATATATATATATGTCCAAGATCAGTCTGTAAACTCTGCTTTATGTGTGTTTTGCTGCTGAGCAAAAATAAACCTTCTTGCTTAAAGTATGGCAAAAACATTATTGATATCAAAGGTTTGTTCATTAAATAATGTAATAATATCTTGCCTAATCAATAGATCTTATGGTGGGACATACGAAAACTAAGTGAGCCAACAGAGAAATTAATTTTAGATATCTCCAAGAAAGAAAACCTTGACAATGCATTGGGGGCAGTGTCCTTGGAGTTTGAGCCTACTCTGGTGAGTAATTGTAATACATCTCCATTTATATCATAGCTTCCAGGCTGTTACCATGACATAATTAAAGATGTATCAAGCCAGGAGGTTCTTAATTCTATATATATATATAGAACATATATGTGTAAATTAGGCAGAAACAAAATTTGCCTGTGAAAATTGTTGGACAACTCAGTGTAGCCATCCTAAGTTACAACAATGGGCTGAATAGAATCACAAGAATAATCAATCAAACAGTAGTAACCACAGCCTCAGCCAAGTTAAGAGCCTGAATGGAATCAGAAGGCTGTAGAGTCAAAACCCCGAGCGAGTTCAAGGGCCTAAATAGAAAAATAATCCATGGAGTCTAGAGCAGGTACATGACCCTGTGTAGGAACAGAAGTCAGACTCTGAATTGAAGCAGACATCAGGAAGGCAGCAGTTCGGAAATCCCGAACCAGAAATATAAAGATGAATATTAATTCTCAGGCTGACCTCATTTTTTTTCCCCTACAGCCAACTAAGTTCATGGTGGGAACAGAGCAGGGCATGATTGTTTCTTGCAACAGAAAAGCCAAGACTCCACCTGAAAAAATTGTCTGCACATATGGTGGGCATCACGGACCCATATATTCCATACAGAGGAACCCATTTTATCCCAAAAACTTTTTGACAGTTGGAGACTGGACGGCAAGGATCTGGTCAGAGGACTGTCGAGAATCCTCTATAATGTGGACAAAGTAAATATTGCACATTTCAATTCAATCTTCAGCAACTGTTCACTGTAATGTAAGGCCTAAGCCACTGTGATGCCAGGGCAGCGGCACAGCTCTCTGCTGTGTTGGCAAAGTATTTATTTACACTCAGTCTCAGAAAGGAAATCCTGCAGAATACTCAGTTTTATTTTTCCTCTTCTAGATACCACATGAGTTACTTAACTGATGCATGCTGGAGCCCAACACGCCCAACTGTTTTCCTGACCACCAAGATGGATGGGACTCTAGATGTGTGGGACTACATGTACAAACAGAACAACCCCAGTCTAAGTGTGAAGGTTAGTGTAAAATTACATATCAGTCCTTAACTGAGGGCTGAGACTGAGGGCGATGATCAACATCCCCTTTACTGGAGGGACTCCCCCAGGACTGGCACCCCCCCTTCCATTTCCTTTTGTTTTTTTCCCAGTATGATATCCCCTTAGGCACAACGGGGTGCAAGAGGGTTGAATGATGATGTAGGCTGGAGCCTTCCTCCTCACTTAACTTATCTATGCCGCATGTGATGACTGAGTACACTGATTTTTACCCCCTTTGACAAGCGGCAGACAGTTGCTGCACAATAAATTGGCAGTCCATCCTAGCACGCTGTAACAAGCATAGCTGAATACGGGGTTCTACAATGGGAGTACTTTATTTCAGAACTACTTACAATAACATTAATCCAGTACACACTGTACAAGACCCCTAAAAACCCTTTGGTTTAACCATGCAAGGCTCTGGGGGTATTGCCATGTACCATCTACTACAGTACTGTGGCATATGCCATCCTTAGCCCCAGAGCACAGCTGGGTGACACTGCTGTCATCCAGCTGAGAAGCACTGAGTCAGCAGACCACTATGACAGATACGTGGTTCTCCATTGTACAACAAATAAATAACAATCAATGGGGAGTGTCTAATATTTGGCAAAAAAAGTTGGTGGTGATTAAGTGGATGAGCCTGCAAGCTCCTACAGTTGGTTAACAATAGGCTCCCAGTAATAAAGCTGACAAACCTTGTTAGACACTGCTCTTAGAATATATGGGGACCCTGATTGGAGGTCTGTCAGGAGGAAGAGCCCTCTGTGTAGTTAGCTGTGTCAGCCAAGATTATCCCATGATGCTCTTACACTGCCCATGTAATGCCCCCTGATATGTTATCACCTGTATAAATCTTGCTGTGCGTTATAACGTAATTCTTATTGACATACTGTCATATTATTCTTTTGAAAAACTTCCCTTATAATGTTGTATCAACGGTTGACTGTTTATGGTATTAAAGAAAATGCATTAACAAAAACCTTTAAAAAAAACAAAACACAAGCAGCTATAACTGGCAACTGCACTGTTTTGAGTGATAAGCAGAATGCACTGATTATACTTTATATTCCCCATATACCATAAACAATTACCTTTTCTGATGTTGCTCTTTACAGGTCAGCGGTGAACCCCTCTACAGCATCCGCATGCAGGACAATGGGCGTTTTGTGGCCTGTGGATCCCAAATGGGGGTAACCACACTAATGGAGTTGTCAAAAGGACTTTATACTCTACAAAGAAATGAAAGAAACCTTGCTTCTGCAGTAAGTGCAGCTTATCCCTTCATGGATAGCTTTCACAGTCTGACGTACACCAGAATCAGTAGCATGCAGCCTGGGAATCTCCCTTACAAATTAAATGTATAACTCCTGTCAGTAAAGGAGGAGACCCTTACTGTATTCTACACTCACATATCAGGAATTTAACAAAAAGTGTTCTCTTTTTTTGCTTAGATGTTTGAGAGAGAGACCAAGAGAGAAAAGATCCTAGAGGCACGGCACCGTGAGATGAGACTTAAGGAGCGCAGCAAGGCAGAGCCAGGGGAGGAAGTTAAGGAGGAGAAGCCAGCAGAGGATATGAATGAGATAATTGCTAATGCAGAGAAGGATTTCTTTGAGATCATTGAGGCTGAACTTAAACGAAAAGAGCAACAGGAGCGTAAGCAGCCTGAAGATGAACATCAGGTAAGAAGAATATGAATTAAAACTCTGTACTTTCAGGTGATTTGCGGCAGGTCCAAAGATTTTAGAAAATGCTGCAGTTTTGTGGAAAATGGGGAATTGCACCAATATTTTGCATCTAACACTTGACCCACATAAGGAACTAAGGCCCAAGTGTTATCATACCTTATACCAGGGATCCCCAACTTTTTATACCCATGAGCCACATTCAAATGGAAAAAATTTTGGAGAGCAACACAAGCATGAACAAATATGTCTATGAAGATTCTCATTCATCCAGGTTATGATATACAGTATCTAGTAGAATTAAATCTAAAACAACTGGACTTTTCTGAGTTTTTCTTGAAAACATTTCACCACTCATCCGAGTGGCTTCTTCAGTTCAAATGACTGGTAGGGAGTTCCCCGGTATTTAAACCCTTGATGGTAGTAGAGTCACAGACATCCAATCACAATGATTCCATTGAACTTGTTCAGTTAGGTGTTAGCTGAAACTGACAGGTGTAAGAAGGTATGATCCAATCACAATGGTACCAAGATTCTCATTGATGAAGGTGTTAATCCTTCAAAGTACATGACTGGAAGTGTGAACTTTTGTGAAAGCATGAACAAAGTTCCTGGGGCTGCCAATAAGATCTATAATTGGCTATTTGATAGCCCCTATGTTGACTGGGAGCCTACAGAAGGCTCTGTTTGGCAATTACACTGGGTGTTTATGCAACCAAAACTTGCCTTTTAACCAGAAGTTAAAAAATATTGACCTGCTTTGAGGCCACTGGGAGCAACATCCAAGGGATTGGTGAGCAACATGTTGCTCCTGAGCCACTGGTTGGGGATCACCGCCTAATACTAATCACACAAGATGTGTTGAACTGCTGATTGGTTGCTATGGGCTGCAGAACTGCCCTCTTTACCACATTAGTTACATATTTTTTGACAGTGAGTAGGGTTCTTTTTTGACCCAGGGGGAGCAAGAGCACTAAGGGGCACAAGACACACCCCTTAGTGCTCATTCTGGATAAAAAAATCTGGTGTTCGGTGATGAGCGCAGCAGCAGGAAGTGCAGCTAACCCTGTTCTTACTGTCTGCCTTAGGGCAAATTACACAGCACTTTACATTAATTTATAACAATATATTAATTCAAAGGGCACTAATAATAGTTTCCACTGTTTGGAAACCTCTATGCTATAGTTAATGAATATCATGGGGCATACACCACACCTGAGCAGCTATAGCCTGAAACTGTGAGCCTTTAGATTTTACCTGTAATAGCTTTTCATGTTTGCATTGGCCTGGTAATTCCTATGCCTATAATAAGAAATTATTTGAGCTAAGTGCAGGCCTGGACTGGGAGTCAAAATATGCCCTGGCATTTCAAGTACACAGAGGCCCAAACAGCCCCCCACCAGCCCACTAAATAGTGACTGTCTTTGGCAGTAGCCCCTCTGGCATTTGCCAGAACCCACAGATTGCCAGTCCAGGCCTGGCTCAGTGCCTTGGTCATGTTGCCATATTTTTTACACCACTCTTCTCTTTTGTTTGTTATTCCCGTTTTTTAACTACTTTTCTAATATGCTTATATTTCATAGGAAAAAGAGGTGTCTGAGGAGAAAATTGTACAGGAATAGATGGTAAGTGTCCTAACCTCCTGAGCTTGTCAAGCTAACCCTGTGCGCAGTAACAGTGCTGGTCTTACTAAATTGCTTTAAAGATACAATTGGAATAATTCATAATCCAATAATAAACATTATTGTTATAACTCGAAGATACAGGACCTCTCAACAAGATATATAAGGGCCAACCTAAAACTTGCAGAAAAGCAACTGTTTTACCACCATATACCAGTCAAGACTCCCTCATTTGTTATTATATATATTCACCACTAGATGTCAACACACTGTTGTATGTTCTTATACCTACCTACTCCTGAATAGGAGCATGGAACCCAGTGCCAATTACCTCTATATTTCTCCATTGTTCCTGCTTAAGTACTTTAGAATTATTATTATTAGAACAGTTTGAAGATCACTACAAGGGGGAGGGGGATTAAAATAGATGTAACTCCATTACTATATGTAAAACTATAGTTTGGCCTTAAACCTTAACCAGACATCTTCTGTTTCTCAGCTGTCCACAAATAATGTTTTTCCATTTTCTTTTCTAGGTTCATTCTAACAGGAGCCTGGGACTAATAATTATAGAAGAATTTTTGCAATAATTTATTGTATGACACTTGTTCATGAGTTCTTATTTTTGTATATTATGAACTAAAATAAAGTTTTGTTATTGCAAGCTTTTAACTCTGACGTGTCTAAATTAATATGCTCATTTTATGGCGGGGGGGGGGGCAACGTTGGCTCCAAGCTGTATGAGGTTATTTCAAGCCCCTGACTCTCCTTAGCCTGCTGATCTTTATTCTACAAAAGCGAGGGTTTTACAGGGGATGCCCACATGCTGTTACTACCCATCCCTTCTTAAATGCATTTGGCAGCAATGCCAGCCAGCCAAAGGCCAACTTAGGGTAACTATCATATCATAAAAACTATCATAAAATCATATTTATAATCTATTTAAACGCACACAGAGGGTATGGTTTGTGCACATGCATCATTTGTTCTTTATTTTTGGCAGAGCCACCATCAGAAACTTCACTGTAGTGTGCCTTCTATCTACTGATAGCCTATGTACTGATAGTCTATGTACTCATAGCCTATGTACTGATAGTCTATGTACTCATAGCCTATGTACTGACAGTCTGGCGCGTTCCTACATGTACTGGCTTAGAATAGGAACAGAGCATGGCTATCAAATTGAGACATCAGGATTCATGCCCATTTCTCACTGCGCTCTATCTTCTCTATAAATTTACCATTGGGGTACATGTTTCCTAGCTCACAGCAGCCACAAACAAGTCTGGCCTGCATAAGATTTGGTTCCAGCTAATAGAATAGGCCGGTTCACCCAATCTTAAAGGAGAACAATAGTACTTTTACAGCCTTCAGGGGCCTCCTTCTCCCCTCTTAGCTACATTATTGCCAACCCCCAATACCTTTTGTGCTTCAGAAACTTGAACTGACTGTGATTAAAAAATTTTCGTTATTCGTGGCTTTGAATTTTTTAGCTTTTTGTGCAGCAACTCTTCAGTTTGAAATGTCAGCACTTGTCTGGTTGCTAGGGTCTAAATTACCCTAGTACCCAGGCAGTGGTTTATATGAGAGATATATGGAATATGAATAGGAGAGCAATAGGTTTTTGTCAGTGACACCATTTGAAAGCTGGAAAGATGTAGAAGAGGAAGGCAAATAACAATTAAAAAAAAACTATACAAAATAAAAATGAAGACCAACTGCAAATTTGCTAAGAATTGGCCATCCATAACATACTAAAAGTTGACTTTAAGGTGAACAGCTTTAATGATGACTTGTATGACAGAGGAAAGCAGAAATGGATAAAAAGCACAGAGACAATGAAAAGACATCAAGGTATAAAATTTGCAGGGAAGGAGAAAGAAAGAAGAAGAGTATCGAGCAATACAAGAAGAAAAGACCAGAAAGAAGAGATTATATAATATAATTGAGTTTACTCTTGTTCTGAATCTGGAAACAGTATAACATATTCCAATTTTCTTCCAGGTTTGTTAATTAGGCCATATATATAGGCACCCGAGGGCCTGTGCCTAGGGCGGTAGCTTTAGTGGGTGCCTATATCGGGTGCCTGTATAATCAACAAAATGTAAAAAATGAAAAACGAAAAATCCTCCCCTGCTGCGACCAGACCTACCAGTGGAAATCCAGCGGCAGAGCTGGGGGGGGTGAAGGTCCGGCTCATTTTCCTCCCGTGATGCCACTTCTGCCATCTGGCGCAGCTAAATACTTTTGCTATATTGCAGATTATAGAGCAGGGATCCCCAACCTTTTATACCCGCAAGCCACATTTACATGGAAAAAGTGTTGGGGAGCAACACAAGCATGAAAAAAGTTCCTGGGGGTGCAAATAAGAACTATATCTGGCTATTTGCTAGCCCCTATGTGGACTGGCAGCCTATGGAAGGCTCTGTTTGGCAGTACACCTGGGTTTTATGCAACCAAAACTTGCCTCCTTACCAGAAATTCAAAAATAGGCACCTGCTTTGAGGCCACTGGGAGCAACATCCAAGGGGTTGGGGAGCAACATGTTGCCCCTGAGCCACTGGTTGGGGGATCACTGTTGTAGAGGGTCCAATGAGGCCCTAATCAATGAGAATTTTTAATATAACTTGTTTAGGCCTGGATTTGTGGGCAGGTCACAAAGGCTTATGGCCTAGGGTGGCAAAAATCTGGGGGCGGCATGCCGCCTAGTTGCCACATCTGAACTGGGAACTGGGCAGCAGGTTGTTAGTTACCTGAATCTCCTGCCCAGTCCAGCAATGGAAGCAGCCAGAGAAATGTGTGAGAGTGGCTGTGGGTATGTATAGGGGGTGAGTAGGGGGCATGGGTTGTGAGGGACCTAGGGGCGCCCTATCTTAAAATCCAATCTTGGTAGAACAGGTCAATTTACCAATATTTTGTGCCCTAAATTGAATTTGCTCTGGGGTCTAGCAACATCTAGTTACTCCACTGGCTACCTTCTTTCAGACCTCAAAACCGGCAGTGCAGAGAATATAACCAGTTGCACAGGCACTGCTTTCAGTAGCAATTACATTTACAAAGAACTTTAAAACCATTTGAATTTTAAAATGAATGTACAATGGCAAGATGCTTAGAATGATATCTTATTTTATTATGGCAGTTTTTGTGCGAGGCTCCTATAACACATGCATTAGCAAGAAGCCCAGAAGTGACAATTGTAATTATAGGAGCTTTTAAAATGGGCAGCGCTAAGCGCTTTGCGTGATACATTGGGAAAAGACAAAGCAGGTCCGATAATAGAAGCGCTACCACAACTGACCAGGAGAGGGCGAAGGAGAGCCCTGCAGTGACAGGTTGGTTTGTTGTGTTGCGCTTACAAATCTCCAGGGAATCGGTGAGACAGCCTCGCTGCGGGGCGGATAGAGAGGCAGAGTCGCAGACTGTCTGTGTTACTCGCAGGGACCACTGGCACCACCTGTCGCAGGAGCCGATGTGCTCCCTACACTGCCCTATGTCTTCGGTCCCCTCCACACACCGACCAGGACAAGCCCGTACAATGGGACTGCAATAAAGATCTGCTGCTGCTGCCGGGATTGTGCTGGCCGACCCTATGCAGTGGGGCTCTGACAGGCGCGGATAATCCAGCGCAGCCTCTTCCGCCGAGCATCCCGGTACCATGAAGGACGGAGGGGAGTCCAAGGAGCAGCAGCTCACGGTCAGTCCCTCAGTGTAACCAGCCTGTAACCTACTGGGGGTGCGGAGCCATCCCCGCCTGTTGTGTATCCTGCTCCCCTTATGTGGCAGTAGCTCCCCCCCCCGCCTGTTGTGTATCCTGCTCCCCTTATGTGGCAGTAGCCCCCCCCCACCTGTTGTGTATCCTGCTCCCCTTATGTGGCAGTAGCCCCCCCCCCCACCTGTTGTGTATCCTGCTCCCCTTATGTGGCAGTAGCTCCCCCCCCCGCCTGTTGTGTATCCTGCTCCCCTTATGTGGCAGTAGCCCCCCCCCCACCTGTTGTGTATCCTGCTCCCCTTATGTGGCAGTAGCCCCCCCCCACCTGTTGTGTATCCTGCTCCCCTTATGTGGCAGTAGCCCCCCCCCGCCTGTTGTGTATCCTGCTCCCCTTATGTGGCAGTAGCCCCCCCCCGCCTGTTGTGTATCCTGCTCCCCTTATGTGGCAGTAGCCCCCCCCCCCGCCTGTTGTGTATCCTGCTCCCCTTATGTGGCAGTAGCCCCCCCCCCCCCGCCTGTTGTGTATCCTGCTCCCCTTATGTGGCAGTAGCTCCCCCCCGCCTGTTGTGTATCCTGCTCCCCTTATGTGGCAGTAGCCCCCCCCCCCGCCTGTGGTGTATCCTGCCCCCCTTATGTGGCAGTAGCTCCCCCCCCCCGCCTGTTGTGTATCCTGCTCCCCTTATGTGGCAGTAGCCCCCCCCCCGCCTGTTGTGTATCCTGCTCCCCTTATGTGGCAGTAGCCCCCCCCCGCCTGTTGTGTATCCTGCTCCCCTTATGTGGCAGTAGCTCCCCCCCCGCCTGTTGTGTATCCTGCTCCCCTTATGTGGCAGTAGCCCCCCCCCGCCTGTGGTGTATCCTGCCCCCCTTATGTGGCAGTAGCTCCCCCCCCCGCCTGTTGTGTATCCTGCTCCCCTTATGTGGCAGTAGCCCCCCCCCCCGCCTGTTGTGTATCCTGCTCCCCTTATGTGGCAGTAGCCCCCCCCCCCGCCTGTGGTGTATCCTGCCCCCCTTATGTGGCAGTAGCTCCCCCCCCGCCTGTTGTGTATCCTGCTCCCCTTATGTGGCAGTAGCCCCCCCCCCGCCTGTTGTGTATCCTGCTCCCCTTATGTGGCAGTAGCCCCCCCCCGCCTGTTGTGTATCCTGCTCCCCTTATGTGGCAGTAGCCCCCCCCCCGCCTGTTGTGTATCCTGCTCCCCTTATGTGGCAGTAGCTCCCCCCCCCCTGTTGTGTATCCTGCTCCCCTTATGTGGCAGTAGCTCCCCCCCCGCCTGTTGTGTATCCTGCTCCCCTTATGTGGCAGTAGCTACCCCCCCCCCCGCCTGTTGTGTATCCTGCTCCCCTTATGTGGCAGTAGCTCCCCCCCCCCCTGTTGTGTATCCTGCTCCCCTTATGTGGCAGTAGTCCCCCCCGCCTGTTGTGTATCCTGCTCCCCTTATGTGGCAGTAGCTCCCCCCCCGCCTGTTGTGGATCCTTCTCCCCTTATGTGGCAGTAGCTCCCCCCCCCCGCCTGTTGTGTATCCTGCTCCCCTTATGTGGCAGTAGCTCCCCCCCCCGCCTGTTGTGGATCCTTCTCCCCTTATGTGGCAGTAGCTCCCCCCCCGCCTGTTGTGGATCCTTCTCCCCTTATGTGGCAGTAGCCCCCCCCATTGTGTATCCTGCTCCCCTTATGTGGCAGTAGCTCCCCCCCGCCTGTTGTGTATCCTGCTCCCCTTATGTGGCAGTAGCTTGTCCCCCCCCACCGCCTGTTGTGTATCTTGCTCCCCTTATGTGGCAGTAGCTCCCCCCCCCCCTGTTGTGTATCCTGCTCCCCTTATGTGGCAGTAGCTCCCCCCCCCCCCCTGTTGTGTATCCTGCTCCCCTTGTGTGGCAGTAGTCCCCCCCCGCCTGTTGTGTATCCTGCTCCCCTTATGTGGCAGTAGCTCCCCCCCCCGCCTGTTGTGGATCCTTCTCCCCTTATGTGGCAGTAGCTCCCCCCCGCCTGTTGTGTATCCTGCTCCCCTTATGTGGCAGTAGCTTGTCCCCCCCCCCGCCTGTTGTGTATCTTGCTCCCCTTATGTGGCAGTAGCTTGTCCCCCCCCCCCGCCTGTTGTGTATCCTGCTCCCCTTATGTGGCAGTAGTCCCCCCCCCGCCTGTTGTGTATCCTGCTCCCCTTATGTGGCAGTAGCTCCCCCCCCCCCTGTTGTGTATCCTGCTCCCCTTGTGTGGCAGTAGTCCCCCCCCGCCTGTTGTGTATCCTGCTCCCCTTATGTGGCAGTAGCTCCCCCCCCCGCCTGTTGTGGATCCTTCTCCCCTTATGTGGCAGTAGCTCCCCCCCGCCTGTTGTGTATCCTGCTCCCCTTATGTGGCAGTAGCTTGTCCCCCCCCCCGCCTGTTGTGTATCTTGCTCCCCTTATGTGGCAGTAGCTTGTCCCCCCCCCCGCCTGTTGTGTATCCTGCTCCCCTTATGTGGCAGTAGCTTGTCCCCCCCCCCCGCCTGTTGTGTATCTTGCTCTTTGTGCAGCGCTGTGCCATTGGCCAAGGGGCGAGCTTTACTAATATTAATTATAAGCCCCCCCACATTCATGTTCCTATCTCAGTGCTTCATTAGCCTTATTTACTTACTACATGTGCCTCAGTAATAGGGACACAGTGTTTCTCATACATAGAGATCCATTCTCCTCCTCATCAGTATTATTAGGGGGCTGCCTATCTCAGTACGCCTATATATGTGGGTACATGTATCTAGAAACCTACGCACATCCTTCAATAATTAAACATAAAAGAAAGACCAAAACCTTGAAAAAAATAAGAATTCCATCCTCAGGTATAGCCTTAATAAGTGTCGGACTGAAATGCCAGGGGCCCACCAGAAAACCTTGGCCCATAGGCCTACTCTCTAAACTATTATTCCTCCTCTCCTCACTCAACTTCTTCATTATCCAAGTCTCTTTTCTCTATCCTTCCATCTCTTCTTCCCATGCAGAAATAAGGAATGACCATGCAATTTGCCAAATAGAGGCAGGAGGGCCCACTGACACTTGGGCCCCCCGGGAGTTTTCCTCCGACACTGGCCTTAATTATAAACTAATCCTAAACCCACCCTGAGTCCCCAGTTAGAGAAGGAGGGCCCTATAAACTCAAGAATGCTGGGGGCAGATCTCATGGGGGAGGTTATATAAGTCCAACCTGCCCCGCACCCCTATACAGCTACGGCTCTTTGGGAATTTAAGAGTTGCAGCTGAATGACAGCTGGGACCACAGGTATATTTTGACAGTAGCTGACAATTTCTTTACATGATATATCTATGGTTGCTGCAGTAGGCCCCCCCAGTGATGCCATTACTGTAAGGCCCTTGTGCGGTTCCAAAAAAAATTACCCGGTAGAACCAACTAGTATCTTGTTTGTGGTTTAAGAGACAGAGATTTAAATGAAAAATTATTGTTTGGGAATTAATATGACCACCAGGAAGTCCAATTTTTAGTTCTTTGTGCCATAATATACAATTTTTCAGTTATATAACAAGTGATTGGCAGAAGGTACTATAGAATATGTGATATACTTGTCCAATATGAAACTATTTTTTTTCTTCTCCTAAACAACCCTTTTTATAATGAGTCTTATATTGCCTAGATGTGGGATATTTAGGTCTTCTTCTTCTAGAGATATGAGCCAGTGAGGTATAGTTTCCCTGTATGGCACTATGCATTGAAGCCAGTAAAAAAGTAATGGCCAATATGTATTTCTCCTTCTGCAGTGAAACTTCATTGTATGCAGTTTAAGGCTAATGCCACATGGGGCTGATTCTCGGCCTGCGGATAAACGCTTGTACGCTGGCATCAGCCTTTCTCTGTGCCTGTAACGGGGGCCATTGCATCACTCGGGGTGCTGGCATTTATCCGTTTATCCGTAAGCCGAGAATCAGCCCCATGTGGCATTAGCCTAACATACTGTATTTACAATAAATCTCTCAACCGGGGCTTTCCTTTGTTCTAAGCTTTCTTTGACCTATTGAACTACAGATGTTAGTTAAATAATCAGCTTGTGGCACTGGATACACAGGAGGAGATAAAGTATTGTTTGCCTGGTGCTTGTGAATTGTGGGCCCGGTGTAATGCTGTGTTGTGTACATTGGTGTCTCTGTTGTTAGAGATGTGGGGGCATTGAGTCCTGTTTACACTGCATTGCACAATAATTGGCTCATTTAATCCCTCACTGGGGGTCTCTTGCATAGAATAATAATCCCATGTGATAATTGCCTATAATTACACTAAATTGCCTAAACAGATTTAAAAAACTTCAGTCGTCTAAGGGCTCTGGCAGACGGGGAGATTAGTCGCCTGCGGCAAAACTCCCTGTTCGCGGGCGACTAATCTCCCTGAGTTGCCTTCCCCCTGCCATCCCACCGGCGAACATGTAAGTCGCCGGTGGGATGGCAGACGCGGCGGGGCGATTTCGGGAAACTAATCTTCCCGAAAGCCATCCCACCGGGGAAAATGTAAATCGCCGGTGGGATGGCATACGCGGTGGCGCGATTTCAGTGAACCCTAAGGGCCGTGATAGACGTGGAGATAAGTCGCCCGCGACTAATCTCCCAGATATGCCATCCCATCGGTTTGAATATAAATCGCCGGTGGGATGGCATATGCGGCGTCGCGATATCCTGAAATCGCAGAAGTAGCCTTGAGAGGAAACTTCCACGATTTTGGGAAATCACAGCGCCGCATATGCCATCCCACCGGCGATTTACATTCAAGATGATGGGATGGCATATCTGGGAGATTAGTTGCCCGCAACAAGGGAGATTTGTCGCGGGCGACTAATCTCCCGTCTACCACGGCCCTATGGAAAAAGACAGTTTCTAAATTCTAAATATAATTCACTATTAAAGTTATATGGGCTGAGTTTACAGAATCAAATACAGGTATAGGACCTGTTATCCAGAATGCTCGGGTCCTGGGGTTTTTCAGATAAGGGATCTTTCGGTAATTTGGATCTCCATGCCTAAAGTCTGCTAAAAATCATTTAAACACTGAATAAACCCAATAGGACTGTTCTGCCCCCAATAAGGGGTAATTATATCTTAGTTGGGATCAAGTACAAGGTACTGTTTTATTATTACAGAGAAAAGGGAATAATTTAACCATTAAATAAACCCAATAGGGCTGTTCTGCCCCAATAAGGGGTAATTATATCTTAGTTGGGATCAAGTACAGGTACTGTTTTATTATTACAGAGAAAAGGGAATCATTTAACCATTAAATAAACCCAATAGGGCTGTTCTGCCCCAATAAGGGGTAATTATATCTTAGTTGGAATCAAGTACAGGTACTGTTTTATTATTAGAGAGAAAAGGGAATCATTTAACCATTAAATAAACCCAATAGGGCTGTTCTGCCCCCAATAAGGGGTAATTATATCTTAGTTGGGATCAAGTACAGGTACTGTTTTATTATTACAGAGAAAAAGGAAATCATTTTTAAAAATTAGAATTATTTGCTTATAATGGATTCTATGGGAGATGGCCTTTCTGTAATTCGGAACTTTCTGGATTATGGGTTTCCGGATAAGGGATCCTATACCTGTATATGGAAGAGGCCATATTTCCCATTCCCATTTCTGCCCTAAACCTACTGAAAGACACTGCATTAAACCTCCCACTTTCTCTGGGGGGCATAGGGTTAATTTTTAGGTGAGTTGAGTGGGGCTTTTATACAATAATGGAGTAAAACTGGAGTAAGAAAAATTAAAGGGCAACAACACAATATCGCCACACAATTCTGTAGCTGTATTATAGCTCTGTGGATCTGGAAATGATATTACTGTGTCTAACCTCATTCCTTTCTTCTTCCTCCAATTCAGGTTGCTCTCCGAATCCGACCTATAAATGAGGCAGAGTTGGGCGAAGGAGCCACCATCATTGCCCACAAAGTGGATGAACAGGTAATATCATATACTAGAAGCTTGGTATTTCTTTAGTATGCAACAATTATATTTTTACAGTAAAACCATATTCAGTGTAAGGTATGGTCATCTGGTGTGCATTTACTACTTAGGAGTATTTAAACTGTGAGCATGCAGATAGAATGGAAAATACATATATGTGTTGTAACACTGAGTAGTCCTCGGGTAAAATGTGTGATAAGGAGTCAAACCTGTGCCCATATCTGTAATGGTCTATATTAGTGCTGTCCAACTTCTGTGGTACCAAGGGCCGGATTTTTTCTGACCTACGTGGTGGAGGGCCGATAATGGAAGCCAGTTTTGACCACTCCCCCTTTTGAAACCGCACCCACTTGAAACCACACCTGTGTTATCACATGACCATACCCATATTAATGGTTGTAGTAGAGCAAAAACCTACCATACTCTGCCTTCCCTACCCTGCCTGTGTGTGCCATACTCTGCCTTCCCTACCCTGCCTGTGTGTGCCGTACTCTGCCTTCCCTACCCTGCCTGTGTGTGCCATACTCTGCCTGCCCTACCCTGCCTGCATGTGCCATACTTTGACTGTGTGTGCCATTCTTGGCTGGTTTGTGCCATACTTGGCCTGTGTGTGCCATACTCTGCCTGCCCTACCCTGCCTGTGTGTGCCATACTCTGCCTGCCCTATGCTGCCTGTGTGTGCCATACTCTGCCTGCCCTACCCTGCCTGTGTGTGCCATACTCTGCTTGCCCTATGCTGTATGGCACACACAGGCAGCATACAGTGACACAATGCTGGCACTGCTCCTACAGTCTGCACAATAACTATATATTAAAAAACTTTTTAATTGCAGTACCACCTCAGTATATGTTCTTTTTTTAGTGTGCAGGGATTATTTGTGGGTTTCTACTGCTCCTACAGTCTGTCTGAGGTGTGAACAGGGGAACAATGTGGGTGATTACAATCTGAGCCTGAGGTGTGAACTCTGCAGGGGGTGAACAATGCAGAGATTAAAAGGTGTGAACAGTACAGGGGATTACATGTTTAAACAATACAGGGGGATTACAGCCTGAATCTGAGGTGTGAGCAATGCAGGGGGGGCAGTTAATCTCAGTACTGATACCATTTAAATCTTACACAAGAGTAAGCCATCAAAGCAGCCAGACAGGTGGGGGCCACACAGAGGGGGGTCGTGGCAGACGCGGCGGCCCGCGGGCCGCCAGTTGGACAGCACTGGTCTATATGGGTTAATGGGAGTGCAGGCCCTGTGTTTGATTTCTGTATGTTATCTGAGCTTGAACCCCATTCAAAGTAATTATGAGTGTAGATACATTGAATTTATATATATTTATATATCCATAAGTGGTTAAGCTTATAGGGTATATTATATGTCCACTGCCAAGTTAGAGGGCATACTGGCATACTGTATGTTCATTTCATTTCCAGGTTAGGGTATACTGCTATATATATATATATACCTGGACAAAATTGTTTGGCTAATTTGCCTGTCAAGTGGATCTTTGGATCATTGGGCCAGGCTGTGACTCGTAACTGTCTACTGCAGTGTGTCAGCCGCCATGTTTTTGGTTACCCCAGATTTAAAGCCACAGGATTATGCATTTGGGGATAGCGTAAGTAACACTTCTCTACACAAATTATCATGTATTACAGACAGGATGGACAGAAGGAGAGCAAAGGAGACAAAGAGATTATGGGATGCACAGATGTAGCAGATAACACTTAGTTATGGTGCATCATTACTATAGTAATAACCTGGACAGATGGTATTTGGCTGGAGGAAGGGACACGTTGGTAGAGGGTAAATAAGAGGGAGAAAGAGAGAAACAAGGCATAAATGGGATAACAAGGCATAAGTGGGTGCTACAACCTAATATTAATGGGAAACTAATGTTAAATGCCCCTGTTCCACACACACATATAAGCAATAGACATTTACATAGTAACATAGTAAGTTGGGTTGAAAAAAGACATACGTCCATCAAGTTCAACCATAATGCCTATATATAACCTGCCTAACTACTAGTTGATCCAGAGGAAGGCAAAAAAAACCCCATCTGAAGCCTCTCTAATTTGCCACAGAGGGGAAAAAATTCCTTCCTGACTCCAAGATGGCAATCGGACCAGTCCCTGGATCAACTAGTACTAAGAGCTATCTCCCATAACCCTGTATTCCCTCACTTGCTAAGAATCCATCCAGCCCCTTCTTAAAGTTATATAATGTATCAGCCAGCACGACTGATTCAGGGAGGGAATTCCAGAACCTCACAGCTCTCACTGTAAAAAATCCTTTCCGAATGTTTAAATGGAACCTCCCTTCTTCTAAACGGAGTGGGTGCCCTCGTGTCCGTTGGAAGGACCATACATTGATATAACTTTGGGAAAACTCAGTTGGAATATCAATTTTTAATGACATTCTTTTTCTGTTCTTTTGTGGGTGATAGCTAGGAAGGAACAGCTGTGAGGCCTTGGCATTGCATGATAGAGAGCATTTTGCCACTGGTATGGGAGTCTGACCCTTGTCCCTATTCCATATAGGGAAACTGATCACAAAACCTGTATCAACCAGCTAGTTGTTTGTTTTCATTATTGTTATTGCATTAGACCAGTAAATGCTAGTTGTACTTGCTATATTGGTTGCATTAGGTAAGTGTAGCATGGCAAAGTTGAGCCCATGTTTCTGAATGACTCTCATAAGCTTCACCGTCAGTTGCCATATGCCACATATTCCCTCTTGCAAAACTATGGGGTCTCTTTCTTATCAACCAAGCCCCTTAGAGAAGTAAGCCAGTGTTTAACTCTAGGTAGTTACAATAAGAAATTCTGTTTTTCATACAGTTTTAAAATTCTTTCCCCTTTACAGCCTCACATCTGCCAGGCGCTGGGAATGGCTGTGTTTTTGTGGATGAGTGGGTGGTAAATTTTGCAGTGCATGTTGGGGTTGCTCTAAGGCTCTAATTAGGTATTGTTTACTATGAACTGAATGAAAACTGTACAGTAGTAGGAACTAGCACAGACACAGAAATAACATTTAAAATGTCATGTATGCAAAAATAAAGATATTATTGTATGTTCATGCAAATATAAATGAATACAAAGATGGTTATATGCATATGTGCCAGTAATTGTGCTTGTGGCTTGATTGTGGCTCAGCAACTGCTTGGAACCATGAGCCTCAGACCCCTGGCCTCTAAAACCCACTAAAAACTCTCAGTGCACTTTACAGCAGCCCATCTGGCATTTGCCGGAAACCACAGATTGCCAGTCTGGGCCTGCCCTAGAATAAGTTCAGGGCCACTTCAGCCTTCTGTTCACATTTAAACTTGAACCCTAGAATTTTGCAGATGCCAAACGACTGAAAAGAATTAAATAAAACACCTGTCAGATTTCAAATGATGAGTTTTTCAAGGGCAAATAAGATTCATGGTCATTCTATGGTTGCTAGTTCACAACTGAACCAAAGAGACGAGCAGTGATGGAAAAGCTTCCAATTACAGATCTGAAATTGGGGCCGTAGTGCTTCTGCTGGTAATGCAAGACCTTCTTACCATTCTCCATGTGTTAACAAAAGCCTTACTACTTGGCCCCTGTGTTGGATAAGGTGTCTGCCCTAAAGCAGTGCGGCTTTTCCTGCTGTCACCATGGGTATGCTCTATTGCCTTTAATAAAGTGATGGAACATATGGCAAGTGCCTCACCCTCATGCTGCCTTAAGAACCACCCACTCCCAACTCTTATCAGATGGTTACCAGTAACACTAACTATATTGCTTGCACAATTAATTGTCTAATGACATTAGAATAGGGTTACCTGGTCACTTGAAAATTCAGGGACATGTTTACAAAATCCAGCTAGAAGGGCTGCTCTGATTGCAATGTAATCTAAATGCAATGAACACAGCCCTGTAGTAAGCATTTATTAGATTTGTACATGAATTTTCAAGTGATCTGGTGGCCCTGCATTAGAAACATAACAGAATTGGGGCAAAGAGAGATTTTTTTCCCCATGGGACAGTGACCTGGTTATAGAGGGGCCTCATGGGCAAAAATAGTTTTGGGAAAACTGCAACTTGTGTATTTTTAACTACACAGGAGATTTTGTAGGACATTGTTGGTTCGACAGAATGCATCCTAAGTTGAATGTAGTTACACAGGTTAAATAATAATGGGACTGATAGAGAAATCTAATACAGGTATGGGATCCCTTATCCGGAAACCCATTATCCAGAAAGCTCCGAATTACGGAAAGCCTTTCTCCCATAGACTCCATTTTAATTAAATAATTCAGAATTTTAAAACTGATTTCCTTTTTCTCTGTAATAATAACACAGTATCTTGTAATTGATCCCAACTAAGATATAAATAATCCTTTTTGGATGGAAAACAATCTTATTGGGTTTAATTAATGGTTTATTGATTTTTTAGTAGACTTAAGGTATGGAGACCCAAATTACGGAAAGACCCCTTATCCGGAATACCCTTGGTCCCGAGCATTCTGGATAATGGGTCCTATACCTGTATCTCAAAGCAAATAGGTAGCACACACTTTAATGCAGGATTCAACTATAGGTGCACATCCACCAGGGTCCTTCCACTACTGGAACTACTTGTACTTGAACAGTTATAGGAGAATAATGTGATGTGTAAACTACATGGGATAAAATCTGATTGAGTCTAAAAGACGTATTTCTCTCAATACAGATATGGGACCTGTTATCCAGAATGTTTGGGACCTGGGGTTTTCTGGATAAGGGATTTTTACGTAATTTGGATCACCATACCTTATGTCTGCTAGAAAATCATTAAAACATTAAATAAACCCAATAGGATTTTTTTGCCTCCAGTAGGGATTATTATACCTTAGTTAGGATTAAGTACAAGGTACTGTTTTATTATAACAGAGAAAAGGGAATCATTTAACCATTAAATAAACCCGATAGAGCTGTTCTGTCCCCAATAAGGGGTAATTATACCTTAGTTAGGATCAATTACAAGGTACTGTTTTATTATAACAGAGAAAAAATTATATGTTGAAAATGGACTCTATGGAAGACGGCATTTCTGGAAATTTTTGGATAATGGGTTTCCGTATAGGGGATGCTATATTTGTACATTTACTGTTGGATGTAGATGCATGAACAAAAGAAATCTGACTTTATCTCATCTGACTTGCATTACAGCAGCAGGAATGAGATTCTGTAGGATCCTATAGAATCGCGTGACCCGATTTTATGGATAAAGTCTGACCCAAATCTGATCAAAACTCCCATGTAGTTTAAACCTTATAGATTTAGATTTGGTTTTATTTGCCCCAGAGATGTCCAGCCTGCTCTATGTTTTCAAATTGGAAACCCTTGTTTTTTACCCTAAGCTTTCCTTCATTGCTCTCCTCTGATTGAAATACTCCAAGGTGCCACATCCAGCCCTTGCACACAGTGTTAGTTTTCCTATTCCCGTCAGGAGCGGAACAGGAGGAACCAACCCACAGTTACTGATCAAACACTGCAACGTTTCTCTACCGATAAATCTGCTGCACAGACTGCTCCTCAAAAAGTCGTAAATTCAATTCTCAGACTCGTAATAACCAATTAATTAAATCAACACAAAGCTTAGCTGAGCTTTAGGTATAGGAAAAAAGTAATGCCAGTCTCTCCTAAGGGTTGCCATCTGTCAGTAGAAAATTCACTCTTTCAGTGCCAGACAGATTTTACACATTGTCCACCTTTAAGTTAGCTTTTGTATGTTATAACATCTTAGTAAGGTTTCAATTGGTCTTCACTTTTTAATTTTTTTTATAGTTTTGGAAACGTTGATTTTCTCTCTCATTTCAGCTTGCCAATAGGGGTCACTGGCCCCAGCAGCCAAAAAAATGAATTCTCTACAAGGCTGCAATTTTATTACTTTTTATTAATTATCTTTCTATACAGGCCCTCTCTACACTGCTAGGCAGTTATTCAACATTTTGTGCTTTAAGCTATATATTATTTTTTAGAGCAACATCAGCTTGTGGCCATACACAGGCAGATTTAGGTTGTTGATTCCAGCCCGTCAGACTGATTTGGCTGCTTATCTGCCCATGTATGGGGCCCTCCGACGGGCATACCTTACCGATATCTGTCCGAAAATATTCCAGATGTCGATTGGGCAGGTTTGATTTTCCCACCAGATGGAGGACCACATTGGCTCATTGATATGGTCCTCACTCTAATGCAGGGGTGGGCAATTTTTTTGGCTCAGGGGCCACATTGACTTACACACGGCCTGGGCCGGGCCGGACCGGACCAGCGTTATGCCCAGGGCCGCCATTAGAAATCACGGGGCCTCTCAGCTCCTACCCAGCATCTTGCAGCTCCCCACCCCAGCATCCTTCAGCTCACCCCCAGCATCCTCCAGCTCCCTCCTCAGGATCCCACCCAGCATCCTCCAGCTCAACTCCCCAGCATCCTGCAGTTCCCCCCAGCATCCTTCAGCTCCGCCCCAGCATCCTTCAGCTCCCCCCTCAGCATCCTACTCAGCATCCTGCAGCTCCCCCCAGCGTTCTTCCCATCATCCTCCTCCCACCAACTCCCCCCAGCGACCTACAGCTTCCTTTGGCTCCATGCTCCATCCTCCAGCGACCTCCTGCCTCCTCCGGCTGTGTCAGTCCCCCGGCTCCCGCTGCATCTGAAGTTTTATACGGTTGCGCCCCGTACATTCTGACGTCACGCGCATGCACGGGGCGCAACCAATCAGGAGTCGGCGGGCCGGATTAAAAAGGTAAATGGGCCGGATGTGGCCCGCGGGCCGTAGTTTGCCCACCCCTGCTCTAATGGCTCATATTCCTGTCATTGTAATTGGTCATATGGGGGAAAAGATCTGCTCATTTGGCAACTTTGTCCCAGCTTGCTTATTATGCACATGTGAGTGAATTAGGATTCTGTCAGTGATAGGTGCCCTTTAGAGGATGTCAACCCCAAATATAATTTTTGCATAATAACATAATTCTAGGCAACTTTCCAATATGAAATAATTACAGATTTGTAGTGTTTTAAAAGTTATTTGTAAATGTAATTGCTATTGAAAGCAGCATTTGCTGAACTCCTGGTTGTTACTTTTTAAACAATGTTGCAAAGGTCAGTCTCCTCCATCGAGTCAGGTCTGTCAGTCTGCTGCCTTGTGTTACACCGTTTCAAGAGTCAGAGCCACCAGGGCAGAGAACAGAGAAGGACAGGCAGACACTGCTTTTATTAGCAATTAGATATACAAATATTTAAAAAACATTACTAGACTGACTAGCAATCTGTGCATTCTGGCAAGTAGTTGAGGGGCTGCTGTAACATGCCATAGACAGGCACTATTTATTGGGCTGCTGAAAGGCTGTTTGGCCTTTGTGTACTTGAAATGCCAGGGCCTATTTTGTATACCAGTCCAGGCCTGGCTACCTACATTTAGCACTTACATACCCCTATGTGAATACAGCAGGATAGGGAAGAATACAGACGCTTGTGAGTATGAGCCCTAATACATTTTTGCTTAATAATTGTCTGATGGACAAGACTGGGCAATTCCCATATGAATAAATAGAGGGCAATTTCCGAGTGTTTTGTACCCAGCTAGCTGAGCTGCAAACCACGTAAGAGAAAAAAACAACATGTGCCATTACAGATAAAAACCAATAAAGTACTGAAAAAGTAATAAAAACAGATGCACTAGTTACACTGGCCTATAAAATGCTAATCCTAATGGTTTTTCCATGTGTGAGGGGTGGCAGTTCAAATGCCAGTAACAAATACACTGCATATAACCCTTTCTGTTCAGTTTATCTTAGAATATACGGTGTTGACATGTAACTTCTGTACCAGTGCTTTAGCTTCTGTGTTGGGTTGTGAGTTGTCTGGCACAAAAGGTAATTGCATGTACTCAATGGGTTAACAGCTTGCTGCTTATTATTAGCCTAGAAACACAAAAGGCAAACAAATCCACACAAGTCAAACAGGGGATCAGCTAATTTAGCTGACAACCTTCTGCTCAAGCATAGATTCTGCATACTGTTGGGCTACATGAGGGATGAGCAAAACAAGTTGATTAAGCCTTATATGTAGATTTTATTAGTATTAAATTGTAAATATATTTGCATTTTTAGCTTATGAGTAGAAGCTGCAAAACTGATTGCTTTGATAAAACAGGGGAACTTCAGATATTGGTCATAAAAACCAGGCAGAATTTAGAATGCTTTGGCCAGGACAAGATTTATTATGAATGGTTCTGCTTGTTTAATCAGAGTGAGCAGAGAAGGAATGATCCATGCATACAGTCAGTTAGCCCATCATACTTCAGTCAATATAAGGAAAATTAATTATTGACCCTGAGATATTGTTTTTTACACTAAAAGGCTTGTAAATGAAATTATTGCTACGTTTTAGTTGCTTTTGCTGCTTATTACCTGCATCATTAATCTTTATGGTCATAATAATTTATGGCAGAAGAGATGCACCCTTTCTAACCATGTGGCACCCAGGGGCCTTGTGCTATCATTGGGGCACAGATGGTGCGCTCATTTCATGTCAGGGACACTCTGTGAGGGATGAGACCACTATCCTTGCCCTATTCTAGGCATAGGACCCTGATTTTCTGTGTTAGCATCCCCTGTAAAAACACAGCAGAAGTTAGCAGTTGGCTCAGATACTTGTGAGCACATAAACCTACTACTATAGCTAGGGCATATCACTAAGCTGTGACTAAAATAGCTTAGAACTAAATGAAAGTAAAATATTATATTTAAGATTGCTCCCGTTGTTGCTTAGACCTTTTTTTCAAGAAACAGCCCAATGCCTGGCCACCTACTTGAACCACAGAGGTTGATATCAGTCACAAAAACTGAATACATTTCAGGTTTTCCTTACTTATTTATAATTTTGTTATTAGAAATGGGAATACATGTAACAACAATAAAACGTCTGTGGCTCGCCAAGTGTATGATATTAGAATGTCATCAAGCAGCACTGATACCAGGCTTGAGGGTTGAGTTGGAACCAAAGAAAAACACTGGCAACTCATTGCTTCCAAAGGGTACAGTTCTTCGCTTTTTTGTTACAAAGGGAATTTATTCATGAATTGTAACTTTGGTCTGTGGATAATTTGGACAGTGGTGAGTGATAGGCCTATCCTGGTACGGTCTCATCATTCACCCTCCTTTTTCATACTGAAATAGGCTGGACTCCAAGTTCCTTTGCAGCGATACATCTCTAAATATCCTGCCTACTGCCGGCTCTGCTTTATAATGGTTTGCTGTGTTCCTTAGTAGCCAGTGGTAACTACATCTGCGGTCAGCGAGAGAAAGTGGCCATTGTCCTGCTCCTTTGGTGTAACGTTACAGAGCCTGGCATGGCTTCTGTTTGAACTGGCATCAACTCTGAGAGAGTTCCAGATATCCTTATCAGATTTCCTTGCATACAGGAGTTAGCTTCGAGCTCGGCTTGCTTTGTTTTCACAAAAACACAGGGACTTCTGGGGGTTCTCTCTCTCTCTTATTACAAAGCATGATGTATTCTGGGCTGTAAGGGTATCCCTGCCCGAGCACAGGTAAATTAGTCTTGCTGAGTGGCTTACTAATTAACACAGTTATGTTAAAGCAGGAATATCCTAAATACCAAGCGAGGAGCTGAAAACCTCAGAGCTAGACAATGACAGATCCTTTGCTGACTTTCAGTAAAACACTTACTGCCTCTACTGCAGTTGTTGTAGGGTGCTATAAGCCTATTACAGCCCGATCTACTGTATAACTTACAATAAAATATTTTAATGGAAAGGATGTAATCCCCGTTGAAATGTTAATGGACTTGACTCTGTTCTATTGCATGAGATCAGTGTCAGACTCAGCTGGTGGGACACTGGAAAACCCGGTGGGCCCCGCTGACCCAGTCCCGCTCCCAGAGCCACCACTGGTTAGTTTTTGGATGTTAGGTGGGTCCAGTTGTGCTGCATTTGCTTGATTAGCTGGGCCCCCCTGCTATTTGTGAGCTGCAGACTTTATAAGTGAGAGGGAGCGTGGGTAACTGCATGTTCTTTTCCTTTTAAGCTGCCCATACAAGTTAAGATTTTTAAAAGATCTTTTCATTATCATAGGACCAAGCTTATCCTGAAACGATCATTTAAAAGTATCATTTGACCATCATTTTTAGCAATATTCTCTAGTTGAAGCTAGGAAACTGTGGCTTGCTACCTGCTTGGCTCTGCAAACAGTTGGACAATGACTAATTTCATTGTTGATGAAATCTTTCAAACCTGCCCAATCGATTTTCTGACTGGTGTTGGATGAAAAATCACTAGATGTAGATGTATCATTTGGTGCCCACTAACCTTACGATAATTTGACAGATTTGTCGGATCGCACTAAAATAGTGAGAGAAAAAAGCCACATGAGGATTGCAGATAAACTGTATCTAGCAATGCAGCTTCACTCTGTTCTGTGTTATTGTATGACCCAGTATACGTGCAAGCAGGGTTAGTTAGTCACTTGGTTTTCCATATTGTCTGATCAGTACTGGGCAGTCATGTTATGGCTGGCAACAATACTTGTTTATGTAGGGCGTAAGTACTGTAAGGTTCCTTACCTGCCCAGTGTTGCACATTCTCTTGTGGTTTGTGTCAGGCCTGTGGCCCTGCATCAGTGTGCAATTATGCATTAGCATATTCCTTGCATCCATTCTGATGCAATATGACATATTTTCCTTTTTTTCCTCTTTAAAGTTATCTTTATGTGCATTTCTTTGCCGTTTACACTACCTGTTTTACCTCCCGACTGACTACTGTGCTGAACCCTCACTGCCTGCCCTGACCTGGATCTGCCTGACTACGAGTCTGCCTTAACCCTGGCTAGTCTCACTGTTTTCTCTCTGCTTCATTAGTTCCCTGTCTCCTTTCCAGGTGTGCCCAGTGGCAGTGTGAACTCTAACAAGTCTAAAAAGTACTGGGTGCGCAGGGGTTAAAATCAAACCAGGGCTCAGGCAGCTTGGGGGAAAATGCAATGGACATAAAGAATTGGATCCTTACCATAAGGCCAGAGCCCAATTTTACACACAATGGTTACAGCATACAGGTGGACTCATTTAGGGCAATAACAGATGGAGTTCTTTTTCACCTGTAAAAATATCCCCTATCCCACAGGCAAGAAAGGACTTGATAATACCTGCTTTTACAGATTCACTGGAATCACTGAATGTAAAACACTTTACATATGGTGATCCCTGGTAAGCGTGCAAAAATGCCTTCTTCCATTTACTTGGAACCACAGTGGCAATTTTTAATAAATCCAGAGGGACTGGTGCTTTGTTACCTGCAAAAGATTTCCCGCAGGTGATGAAGTGCCCAAAGTCTGTCATTGCCCAGAAGGCAGTGTGCAACATGCAATTTCAGTCTCATTACAAAGTTTTTACCATTCTTAAGAAAAAAGCAATCATTCTGTGTCCTAAAATTAGGCCCTTTGTCCCCTTTGATATTTGTGTATTTCTTTTGGAACAAGTTTGGGGCACCTGTTGATGCAGCCCACAGTTCCGGAATTATCTCTGCATTCGGGGTGCTGTTAGATCCAGGGCACCTATCTTGTGTGTATAGTTTCTAACACTTTGGGGTAATTTTTTAGCATTCTGTTGGCTAGAGTTGGGTTTGGTAAAGGAATACAAACTTATTTTTTTGCAGGCACAAAGTTCCAAAATCACTGCTGGCTCAGTTTAATTTTTGTAGATGGAAAAATGTTCTTTGTTGACAGAGTGAGAATATCTCACGATCCGTGGCAGATTCACAGTGCTGCAGTCTTGAGAGATGTGCTCACCTATACATTTTTGAATCCATGTTACAGTAGATTTTATACACGTATGGGCATGAACAACAGGCCTACCTGCCCGTCGGATCAGGGCTCCCTGACCCTCCGTTCTAATTTTATCTTTTGGCTCCAGGCCAAAATTACCAAATTAGCCTGATATCGCCCACCTCTATGGATCTAGCCATACACAGATCTTACCGTGTATGGCCACTTTAGTTATATTGCAATTTCTTGTTTTCTACAGATGGTGGTTCTAATGGACCCAATGGAAGACCCAGATGACGTACTGAGGGCAAATCGATCTCGTGAAAAGTCGTATATGTTTGACGTGGCCTTTGATTACACTGCAACTCAGGTATAGTATGTACCCACAGAAACTTAACAACTGACAGTAACATATTAAAGCTACCCTACCTTCAGTGTTACAGACCAACCATAGTATAGTGGCACAGTAGTCCAAATATGTAGCAGATTTATTGGCTAAACATTGGGTGTGCTTCAGATTATAAACTCTGCTTGGGTAGACAATAAATGTATATCTGTAAATGTTTTGCAATATGTATGAAGAATGGATAAAAATAATCTCAGAGAGTGATTAAAGTGATAACGGTGTAAGTTTGCTTTAATAGACACTGATTCAAATCATGAAGAAGGGGGCACTGCTTGGAAAATACCTGACACCTGTGAGAAAGATTGACAGTTGTTGGCTAAATTCCTTGGGGCAGAGAGTAAAATAAAGATGCTGCACTGTGAAATGGGAGAAAAAAGGGCAATCACTGTACTGGGGATGAGAAGGTATAAAAGGAATTAATGGTTAAACTTTTATGAGAGAAGCAAGATTGTGTTCCCTAAAGGCAAGTTGGGTGCACTTTCTTCTTGCTTTAGTGGATAATACTGAAAGTCCAACTTAAAGCTCAGTTAGGGTGGGATTTGGGAGTTAGGGGATGTCTAGGAATCAAGAATGAATGGCTGATACATAAATCCTTTTAATATATGTGTAACTTTGTTATGAGGTGGGTAGATACTGGACCTGAAAGTGGTCAAAAAGGCCTAAAACCACTGGATTAAGGAACAGAGCAGAGAATTTTCAAATTCATTTGACAATAAACCATTTGTTTCAGTCTTTGCTTTGGTCTGTGTAGTGAATGATATCAGACCACTTTGGGCCAAAGCAAGCAAGAGGGCAAAAGAAAAACTCTAAGATACTATAGTAGTTGTGAGGATGGTGGCCTTTTAATTGATTGAGCTGAGATATAGAGAAGGGACACTGTGTCCATGTGACATTCATATTATACTCTAATTAAGGGAGAATTCCTAATTAGACAGATCTTGTATTAGAAAGTCACTTTCTTCTGTGTTTGGTGTTAAGAAAGTGCTTAGCTGGAACATTGTTGTCCCGTGGGTCCTAGCAACCTAGCTACAGAGTTGTGGATTCCAGGAATCACTGCTCTAGATGCACCATATGTAGTAAAATCATTTTCATTATGATTATTTTATTGGAAAGTCAGTATAATGCATTCATCTTAGTTGCTGTGAAGTTTTTATAAGAACCTTCTTGGCATAAAACACAATATTTACAAGAATCTAAATGGTAAATTAATGCAAAAAAACAGGGTCATAGCTACATGAGTTGTAACTACAACCTGGCTGAAAGACCGTAGACCCTGTATTACAGAAAAGAGACTGTAATATGAAGGGACCATTTCACTGTACCCAGGGCCGGATTTCAGAATAGGGCGCCCCCCCCGAGGCCCCCCTTTCACTGTCTGCTGGCCTAGCCACAAATCCGGCCTGACTGTACAGGTATCGAACCCATTATCCAGAATGCTCAGGACCAAGGGTATTCCGGATAAGGGGTCTTTCCGTAATTTGGGTCTCCATACCATAAGCCTACTAAAAAATCAATAAACCATGAATTAAACCCAATAGGATTATTTTCCATCCAATAAGGATTATTTATATCTTAGTTGGGATCAAGTACAGGTACTGTTTTATTATTATAGAGAAAAGGGAATCATTTAACCATTAAATAAACCCAATAGGGCTGTTCTGCCCCAATAAGGGGTAATTATATCTTAGTTGGGATCAAGTACAGGTACTGTTTTATTATTACAGAGAAAAGGGAATCATTTAACCATTAAATAAACCCAACAGGACTGTTCTGCCCCCAATAAGGGGTAATTATATCTTAGTTGGGATCAAGTACAGGTACTGTTTTATTATTACAGAGAAAAGGGAATCATTTAACCATTAAATAAACCCAATAGGGCTGTTCTGCCCCCAATAAGGGGTAATTATATCTTAGTTGGGATCAAGTACAGGTACTGTTTTATTATTACAGAGAAAAACTAAATCAGTTTTAAAATTCTGAATTATTTGATTAAAATGGAGTGTATGGGAGACAGGCTTTCCGTAATTCAGAGCTTTCTGGATAATAGGTTTCCGGATAAGGGATCCCATACCTGTACCAGATTTAAGCAACATGAATGGACAGAGGTGTTTGTATTAAAAAACTGAGGCTGCATCCAGGTTCCATAAAGTTCTAGCTGAACCCCTGTCCATAAACCCCTGTCCAGAACCCAAAAATTGTACATTTTATTAAACCCTTCTTGTACATTCTAAAAAATATTCGCTGGAAACTTTACAGTGGTATGGAGGCTAAATACAGACTCTTCTTTGAGGTGTTCCACCTCATACTGAAGACATTATGGACAGGAGACAAGAAGTTAAGGATCCTTAGCTCCCCTGACCCTACCCAGCCTATGGAGCCTAAATAGGTTTAATCGTAGAATGTGTGGGTTTAGATGCTGGTGTAATACCACAGTGATTGTTTAGGGGCAGCACTACAGTGCAACCCCATTCTTTTGTGAGTCCTGGGTAGCATTAAATATACTTAGGGACAGACTTATTATGCTGTGTAAAAAACTGCGACAAAATTCGGCACACTTCTCTGAGTAAAAAATCATGTAATATTGGCATACATTTTTACGTGTTTTTTCTTCCACAGGAACTTACAGTGTAAAATAATGGCGTAAAATCTGGCATTCTAACACAGAACATTTATTTTACACTGCTTTTTACATCGTTTTTTCAGCGTCCAAGGATGCCATAGCTCTTTCATTCATTTCAGAATTTGTACTTTGGTTAATTAAGCAGCTAAAAATACTTTGTCAAGATAACATATTAAGTTTGTACTAGAGATGCACCGAATCCCAGATTTGGTTCAGGATTCAGCAGAATCCGTTCAGGGTTCGGTGCATCCCTAGTTTGTACTGCTTTCATAGGCTCTTTTATTCAAGGGGTGTCGCATGTTAAGTTACATCTCATAACAAGGATCCTTGTAACCATATTGAGCAATAACAGAGGTATCATTTACACTATAAAGCTAAACAATTGGATTAATTTATTCAGTTATGAACAATTATAAAAATAATACCATAAATACTGTGGTATAGATTATACTTTTGATATTATTTACTCTAATATTAAATAATGACAGTGTTTCTTTCTGGTATTCTGTTGTTTCTCCAATTGAATTTTATATATATATACAATATACACACACAAAGTGGTCAACCAACCTCTCTGGATCACTTACCACCTATATTTAAACACATAATAACTATATATACTGTATGTCCTTTCTTGCATGCTACCAATTTCCATACCCCACCAATCAATGCCTCCAGACAGGCTCTACTGAAAGGCATTCCACTCCTTCTTACACTAGCCCTGACTTGTGTGATACTGGTCATTTACTGCATTGTTGGTTTCTAAGGGCAAAGCTTTCTCCAGTCAGCTCTGCCTGCTCTCCTCTACACTTTTCCTTTCACTCTCCCTTCTTGCTTGTGTGAGTGATATTTGCCCTTGACAAAGAGATTGCTTTGCTAAGAAAGAAGAGAGAGAAGAAACACAAGGTTGGTAGGATATTGGATTACGTTCTTGGAGAGATCACATTGCCTCTAAGTGTTCTGGGTTGTCTTACTTCTTCCTTTGCATTATTTTCCTACCCCCTGCATTTCCTCAGTCTGACGCTCTACTTTTGTCTCTAGGTATTACTGTTGATAGGCTTAGAATACTAATAGTCCTGCTCCATGTAAAAACTATTAAAATGGCTAAAGGTGGCCATACATGCACCGATAATATCGTACGAAACCTCGTTTCGTACGATATTCGGTGCATGTATGGTATGTCGGCGAGTCGACCGATATTGCAAGAAGCTGCTGATATCGGCTAACTCACCGATCGGACCAATTTGAAAATTTTGATCGGGCGCCATAGAAGACACCTGACCAAAATTCTCCCTTCAGCGCCGAATCGGCAGAAGGAGGTAGAAATCCTATTGTTTCTACCTCCTTACCTGCCGATTCAGCCCTGAATGGTGTGTGGCGGATCTGACGATGTTTCGGTCGCACAAAACATCGTCAGATCGCCACGTGTATGGCCAGCTTAAGGCAGGGCTCTGTTCTTGGTTTACTCTCAAGGACACTCAACCTCTCCTTGAATTAGTTCTATACATAGCCAATGAAAAACTGCATACTTGCTCTTCCAGCCAACAGAAATACTTGTTATTTTTGAAAAGCAACATCCCAGAGTGGTATGGCTGTCAAAACTCTTCACTGGTTTAAGAGTTGTCACCAATGACAATTTACTGTTCATAAACATGTATGTGCGTTGCTACATGCGCTGACACTTATGGGCCCATTTATGATTGCTCGAGCTTTCATGCTCAGGAATCATAAAGAAAACCCTGTGTGAGTTTACGTTTCGTGCCAAAAAAATCACGGCAATCTTTGGAAGTTTGCCTGAATGGCCTTTTGTAACGGAGAAAAACTTTGGCAGCTTTTAGGTGATTATGAAACTCATGTGGGGTTTCCTTCATAATTGCCTGCGGATATAAGTTTGAGAATAATCATAAATGGGCCGCATAGCATTGTATAAGTAAAAGGGTTTCTCCATCCAAAAGGTGTAGCCTGATATCTATTAAGCAGGTTTGACCACAATCACATTGGCACACTGATGTGCTCTTTGCCCAGCAGATCCCCACAGACCTGCAGTTTTGTTTGCCTTTGGGCCAGTGGTCGGATCTGCCCGATCTGGTATGTTCATTCCTATTTACATCTGTTTGATGTTGCAGATTTTTATGGAATGGGACACAAACTGCTGTTTATAATAAGAACCGAATATTGCCTCTACTGTACCTTAGTTAACACCCAACCATATTGTGTATTGTTGTGTTCTTGTGCACAGCAGGAACACTGACGATTAAATGAAATGCCTACTGTAACTCTTATTACTCTCTGTTTCCTAACTACTAGGACACTGTGTACCGTCTTACAACCAAAGGTCTGATTGAAGGTGTCATCTCCGGTTATAATGCCACTGTATTTGCATATGGTCCCACAGGTGAGTCTTGTTCACGCTTGTATGAAATGAAGCAGGTGATGTTTATCTGAATGGCAAGCTGTGTGCACTGTGTGTGCCAGACTCATCAATTATGATGTATGATATAGCAGTCTGATTTATCCCTATGATCTGTGTTTGCTTCAGTCATCTACACTTGACAAATTAGTGTCTGGTATGTAATTTGCTCCCATATGTGATTTATGAGCAGCAACAAACAGGTTTAGTGTGTCCTGAAGCTTACTTTGACAATGTGTTGGTGCAGTGTCACCTTGGAGGAGTGTTGTGGATGTAAAAGAGAATGGTCAGAGCAATAAATCACAATCAGGGCCAAATCACATGTAGCCCTATTCTGCTACTGAAAGAAAATCCTACACTGATTTCTTGTATTTTGGCACTACAGGAGTCCTGTGCCTCTGCTATATGGGAGAGCAGGTTCGCTGGAAAATGGCATTCCTCCACCCAGGGTCAGGCTGACTGGGCTGTAATACCCCTCCCTGAGAACTTCTCTGATCCACAGTCACACACACAGAGATAAAGTTGATAAGTTTATTTGTAGGACACTGTAACTTTAAATAACTTGCAGACCTATGGATCTCTTTAGGGCAAAGACACACGGGTAGATTAGTCACTGCAAACTGGATATGATTAGTCGCAACAACCAAGCTTTTTAAAAGTTGTCGCAGCTAACTGCCCCATGTGTTTTCACCCTTATGTGTGCTCAGTTGATAAAGCAAAACAAGCAGCTAGTGCCTGAAGGTCTCTACACATATAATAGTCTCAAAATATTCCTTGTAGCTGTTGCAGACCCTGAGGTAGTAAAGCCTGCCTTTTGGTGACCAATCTCCATCACTAGGCAAAGCCCACAGTATTCTACCTTTTCCTGAGCATAACCGCTTAGGTCCCGATAATGCAGCATTGGCACCTCAGGGAACTAACCCTTGCTACTTTCCTTGTCGGAGACTTGACTGCTCACTACCTTCTCCTATACCTGTCTTTCCCTCCTAGGGGTATATTAATCAAAGAGTGAAGTTAGAGCTCACTACGGTCCACTAAAGTGAAATTCTGCCACTCATTTATTTCTATGGGATTTTTAAAAGAGTATTTATCAATGAGTGAAAGTGAAAGTTCACCCTTTGAAAAAACACCCCACAGAAATGAAAGGTGAGTGGCAAAATTTTCACTTTAGTGGACTGTGGTGAGCTCTCACTTTACTCTCTGATAAATATTAGGGTTGCCAACTTCTGTCTTCAGCAACTGGGCAGGGGGTGGGTCTGTTATGTCACTGGGTTGGGATGGATAGCATTATGTTCGGGGCTGGTGACATCACGCCCAGGGTTATGACATGAAGGTCAGCGATTGGCCAATCTATGCAGCTTCCTGCTCTGTGCTGAGAGAAAGGAACATGCCCCTTTAGCCTGCCTTCTCCCCCATACCGGTCCAACTTCTTAGTAAGCTTGGGGTTGGGCTGGGAAACCTGCGCAGTAGCAGTTATCTGTGTTGCTATTCAGGAGCATGAATGGCAGCAGCCCCAGAGGCCCATTTACATTTTATGGAGAGCGGCCCCTTGGGCATTTGCCTGAACTGACAGATGGCCAGTCCATGCCATTTAAACAAGATTATGCCTTGGCTATAAAGACACACATGTAGCTGTGGATCCATTATCTTGATCATACAAACTTGATGCTCTTGTGCAACTACATGCAGATTCATGCTCTTGTGCACTTTTGAGTGCTATGATTGGTGAATAATAGCAACTGGTGGCATCCCTACAAAACTGATTAGACTCTTCTAGATATGTTGCCAGTTGCCAGATGGATTGACCTGCAAGGGTACCACAGTCTCCCAGTGGGCCCCAGTTAAAGACAATTCTCATCAGCTCTTTATTATTTTCGCCATAGGTCTGTAAAACACTATATACAGGTACATTTAACGCTGTCAAAATCTAACTGTTGCAAGAGTGGATTCCCAATTCAGGTGCTCTGAGGGCCCTTGGAGGCCTTCAGCTGTCTCGAGCCATGAGTGTCGAAGACATGGCCTTTCCTTAAGGAGCAGTCATTTCTCTTCAAATGCCATAAGGCTGTGCAGCGGTATCCATGAATTCTGCTTTGCATGAAAAAACATATAAAAGCGCAGTCTAATACTCTGCCCAATGCTCTGGACTGATTAGAAAACTACACTGTGCAGGTTCTTGGTGAGTCTGGTACAAGGTACAAAAATAACCATGTTACTTAACTAGGAGGCTTATTTACGTGAGAATGTGATGTTTGCCCTAGAAACCATCCAGCATCCCATGTTACCAAGGCAACAACTCACAAAATCTCATGAGAGACAGACCTATGTCTCAGGCTAAAGCTACCGGCTTGCCTTGCCCACACCTTTATATCGAAGAATCTTCTATCTCTAATATTCTATTAGGTCTCAAATAATAAAAGTTAACGATTTCTTAATTTTTTATACCCATGAGTTCTCCAACTAGCAGTTGTGGTTTATGGTTTTAAATTTTTTTATTCTTTTGCTTTGCAGCTGCCGGCTTTGGAATTTAAACACATCTGGTTGCTAGAGTCCTTCTTAAAGGAGACATATTGGATAATTTTGTAGGCAATTATGATTAATATATGGTGCTGGTTTCACTTTGTGCTAAAAATTAATCCTAGCTCCCTATAGATCTTATCAGTTCTCTGTCTGTGTTTGAAATGAGAGATGGGAGTGTCCTAACGGTCCCTGCCAGAAGCACAGTAGGAGGGGGAGAGCCAATCGCAGCCTTGCACTCACACAATCAAAGGCAGGCTTAGGTTCCCTATCAGGTCAGCCTAGCTGCTGATTGGTTCCTATCCTACAGTACCGGGTACTGAGAACCGCCGCCTCCCCTGCACATACAGAGATTCAGCCAGCAGGAAGTGGAACAGATTGGCTGGACTAGTGGGGTTTTGGTGGAATTTCTCAATAAATCAGTCTGAAACACAACTTTTTTAAGCACAATCCTTCTATATCACGAGGAATTTATTTCACTGGTACATTCATACTTTTTATAGGATATGTCTCCTTTAACCTAGAAACCAGGCAGCAAATTGAATGACAGTAGGAAAAAGAAGGAGAGGCCTTTCAAATCATTCAACATAATAATATGGATTTGCCTGCTCCGTACCTAAAATGGCAGTGGTTACAGGTACCAGTTAGGGACACACTAAGTTTCCATTTTGGGTATCCAGCAGGCAAATCAATGCAATGTCACTATTCTGTTGGGTTGTGTGATAGATACACAGAAAGTACTGACTTTCCCTCTTTTTCATTCTTGTTTATACAGGGTGTGGGAAAACATACACTATGCTTGGGACTGACTGGGAGCCTGGAATATATATTCGCACCCTTAACGATCTCTTTAAAGCTATTGAGGAAACCAGCGATGATATGGAATATGAAGTTTTAATGTCCTATATGGAGGTAAAAGAGCAAATGCACTGATATCTACTGTGTCAGCATCTCTAGGTACCTAGATAGTACTAAACATTATTCTAACCATAAGCTTTTATGCTTTTCATGGCAATATTGTTAGTGTTCACTATTAATAAGGCCTTGTTTCTCAGGCAGGAGTGTCAGAGTCTGAACCCAGCACTGAATACTGTTTTGCTTAGGTGGCCATTTAAGCCTCTGATAGGCAAAATATGGCAGATAATTCACTAGTTCAACCAGTCATAAGCTGGCACCCCCCTTCCCCAGCACTTCATGGAAGGGTTATCTATATGCGTGGCCAGATAACATGGGATCCACCTTTTTTGGACTACAGGTCTCATAAGTGCATCACAAGGAAATTGTCCTTTTTATTGACACTTGTTACCATGGCTGTAAAACTGTTTTAGGCTAGTGCCGGTTTGTAGGCCTGCAGATAAACCCAGGCCGAGAATCTGCCCCTTTAAGCAACCCCTGTAAATGCAGTGAGAGACAGTAGGAACTTTAGCCTCACATACATTATACACAGTAAGGGGCAATGTTTCCTGGCACCCTGAATCACCCTTACGCTTCTGAACAGCAAGTTACCTAAAGGCTTGAGGTTTCTGCATAGGATAGATCAAAATGAACTCAGAAATCATTTGCGAAAAATGCTCCAATACCTCATTACAGTGAAGACACATGGAGCTACTAGTAGCAGCTACTTTTTCACTACTACTAAGCGCCAGAAAATACCCTTCCATATACAATACTGAGAGTTGCCTATGCTAAAACACACACAGAGACAATTATTAGTAAATGATCAGCAATATCTATTTTAGTAGCCATGGCAAGTAGCTTCTACTAGTGTGTCTTCACCCTTAGAGGTAGCACCCAAGCAGAAGAAATAGGAAACAGTTTTAGTCCCTTACAACTTATCTGAAAGCAGTTGCATTGGGAAGTGCTGACTTTTTCTGAAAGCACAGGATTGGGTACAATGAACTGAGATAGCTCCCTATACTTTTGTTATTATTATTATTACAACTAAAGATACATTAATTGGTTTAAGAAAAAAAAAAATAAATGGCAAGATGAATTATTTGCAATGTACACAGTGTAATTATGTAATAACAACTACACCATAAAAATCATGACAGAATCCATTTAAGAAATGAGAGGAGTATGTATAAAGCTGGCCATACATGCACCAATAATATTGGACGAAACCTCGTTTCGTACAATATTTAGTGTGTGTATGGCAAGTCGGTGAGTCGACCGATATCGCCAGTTAAAAGATTTTGATCGGGCGGCATAGAAGGCGCCTGAGTAAAATCTGCCGTCAGGGCTGAATCGGCAGAAGGAGGTAGAAATCCTATTGTTTCTATCTCCTTATCTGCCGTTTCATTCCTGAATGGTTAGTGGCAGATTGAATGATCTTAAATTGGTGTGTGGCCACCTTTAAGGTGGCCATACACGTGGCGATCTGACGATGTTTCGTACGACTATCGGTCGCACGAAACATCGTAAGATCCGCCACACACCATTTAAGGCTGAATCGGCAGGTAAGGAGGTAGAAACAATAAGATTTCTACCTCCTTCTCCCGATTCAGATCTGAAGGGAGAATTTTGGTCAGGCGCCTTCTATGGCGCCCGATCAAAATTTTCCAGCTGGTCCGATCGGCGAGTCGTCCGATATCAGCAGGTTCCTGCGATATCGGTCGACTCGCCGACATACCATACACGCACCGATTATCGTACGAAACGAGGTTTCGTACGATAATATCGGTGCGTGTATGGCCACCTTTAGTCAGTACTGGGAGTAAGATTCACCTTAACAACAGAAATCTCTAGTTCAGCTCCCAGCACCCCCTCCCTGTGGGTATTGCTCCAAGCTTGTATACCATTTACTACATGGCCGAATGCACTATCTCTGCATACAGGGAGATAATCTCTATGGTGACTTATAAGGATTTGACTGGCTTTGCATAACTGTCTCTTTGGATGGATTGCATAATGATGAATTTGTAGCTTTGTGCAATATTTGCCCATTGTGCTGTGCTAATAAGCCTGTAGTAAGAGACTGCTGATTAAAAAGTGGTTTGTGTACCAAAACGGTGCCGTGACTTCCCTCTGGCTTGATATGAATCTGCAGGAATACATTGTTAAAAGAGATGTCTAGGAAATTAGTCTTTACATGGGAAATGTAGGGCACCAAAGGGTAATTTCACAACTATGTTCAAAGGGGGGTTTGCCCCAATGATTGCATTTTTACCCCATTTCACCTTATTTAAGAAATTAATACTTTTTCGAAGGGTAAGTACACCTTTAAATAAAATGGCCTTTTTACAATTATTTTACTCTTTGTTCTGGAAATTGAAGATTGCTGCTTCTAGCAACCAGACAAATGTTTATGATGCCAGATTGAAAAATGCATATAGGCAAGGGCTTGGTCCCAAAGATTTGGAAAAGACAGTGTCTTGTTTTCTATTTAGATTTACAATGAAATGATACGAGACTTATTGAACCCATCACTGGGCTACCTGGATCTGCGGGAGGACTCCAAAGGTGTAATCCAGGTTGCTGGTATTACAGAGGTGTCTACCATTAATGCCAAAGAGGTAATATTATTTCTAATCCATTTATAATTAGGCCTATGCATGTGTTGAGAACATTAGTGGCAGAACTGTAACTAATGTGATCATGAAGAGACAGTACATTACTTAATATTGCCATTCCCTCCCCCTGTAGATCATGCAGCTCTTAATGAAGGGGAATAAACAAAGGACACAGGAGCCCACGGCAGCCAACAAAACCTCCTCCAGGTCTCACGCCATTCTGCAGGTCACCGTTAGGCAGAAGAGCCGAGTAAAGAACATCACACAAGAGGTCAGAGTGGGGCGGCTCTTTATGATAGACCTGGCTGGATCCGAGAGAGCATCCCAGGTACTAGAGCAATTATCTATAGATTATCTACTGTATATCTACAAATCTAGATTGCTGTTACCAGTCTGCTGTCCACCCTAGGGAAGACACACAGTTTAAAACAAAGTGCCTGTATCTGATTCCTAGTTTGCCGAGATATGTGCAGCTCAATGTGGGTGGCACGGTGGCACAGTGCTGGATAAATGGCACAGTGCTGGATAGATGGCACAGTGCTGGAAAGATGACACGGTGCTGGATAGATGGCACAGTGCTGGATAGATGGCACAGTGCTGGATAAATGGCACGGTGCTGGATAGATGGCACGGTGCTGGATCAATGGCACAATGCTGGATAGATGGCACAGTGCTGGATAAATGGCACGGTGCTGGATAGATGGCACGGTGCTGGATCGATGGCACAATGCTGGAATGATGACATGGTGCTGGATAGATGGCACAATGCTGGATAGATGGCACAGTGCTGGATAGATGGCACAATGCTGGATAGATGGCACAGTGCTGCATAGATGGCACAGTGCTGGATAGATGGCACAATGCTGGATAGATGGCACAGTGCTGCATAGATGGCACAGTGCTGGATAGATGGCACAATGCTGGATAGATGGCACAGTGCTGGATAGATGGTACAGTTCTGGATAGATGACACAGTGCTGGATAGATGGCACAGTGCTGGATAAATGGCACAATGCTGGATACATGGCACAGGGCTGGATACATGGCACAGGGCTGGATACATGGCACAGGGCTGGATAAATGGCACAGTGCTGGATAGATGGCACAATGCTGGATAGATGGCACAGTGCTGGATAGATGGCACAATGCTGGATAGATGGCACAGTGCTGGATAGATGGCACAGTGCTGGATAGATGGCACAATGCTGGATACATGGCACAATGCTGGATACATGGCACAGTGCTGGATACATGGCACAGGGCTGGATACATGGCACAGGGCTGGATACATGGCACAATGCTGGATAAATGGCACAGTGCTGGATAGATGGCACAATGCTGGATAGATGGCACAATGCTGGATATATGGCACAGGCCTGGATAGATGGCACAATGCTGGATATATGGCACAGGCCTGGATAAATGGCACAATTCTGGATAAATGGCACAGTGCTGGATTGAGGTGGAAATGGCAGGGGGGCAGGATCCAGCATTTTGAACCAGACAACGTGGTTTTCCCTTGGGCTGCCCAGTTCAAAACTACCCACCCGGGTTTTACTGCTCTGAGTCTGAAACACAGGCAGGTCACCTTTAGTTGGATTCCAACCTGAACTTTATCTGTAGCAGGTGTGTATACTCTCTGCTTGGGTTTCCTCCCACACAGCTGAAACATACAGGCAGTTACATGTGATGTGATAGAGACTTTAGGCTGTAAACTCACTGGGGCAGAGATTGATGTGAATGATAATAATCTCTCTAAATTGCTGTGTAAACAGGTCAGCACAATATAAGTCAATCCTGTGCCTTGGATGCAGTGTGTAGCAATAGAAAGGTAAAATGCTCCTCTGCTCCATATCCAGCTTCCTGGGTGACTTTATCAAAAACAAGCAAACATAGTGCTAGCGTGTCTACAAATCTGTATCCATAAATCATAGCTGTAAAATATTTGCTCTTTTAGCCCTATCCTTTTGATAATAGTCTAACAATAAATTCAGTAAAAATAGATATTTAAATCAGGAAACATTTTTGGTATGATTATTGTAGCATCCCCCATCTACATCATTGGCTTTAGGCACTACCAACTTACTCGCCTTCTAATGGATTGGTGCAGGGAGCAATAAGACTTTCTGATAATAAATGTATTATATGTGTATATATAATATCCATATATATATTTATATACTATTGATTCAGTTTCAATTTTGTATATCAATAGGCATGTGTGAAGAGGTGGGACTCAAAAGTAAATATTATGTTGTATTTCAGACAATAGAAGGATGCCTTCTGTGTTTTTATGCACTTTCCTTTATTCCTTTCCTTCACTCTGCACCTGCTATTTTATTTGACACCCGATGCCTAGTGCAGTACAAAAAGCTGAATTATGTGGGTGAATAGAGTCAGCATTTCTCTGGCTATAGAATGGTTGACAGCACCACCTAGTGGCAAATGCTTTGTTTTCACTGGCAACATAACATAAACCAGTGTTTGATTACTTCGACACATACTAGTTACACTATTATTATTATTATTAACATTTATTTATAAAGGGCCAACATATTCCACAGCACTGTACAATAAGTGGATTTCATACATTGGACACACAGAATAACATATATATATATATATATATATATATATATAACCGATACAAGAGGTGAAGAGAGCCCTGCCCAAAAGAGCTTACAATCTACACTACAGACTTCTCTCTAACCACTTTTTACTACAAAATGTATTATCCTTTAGCATGGGGTTTCATTGGTTGACAATACCACAATAAATGGAAAGCAGCTGTGCAGTTGGAGTGAGCTTGCTCCAGCTTTTTTTAACAGCACCAACCTAAGGAAATATATAAAAAAAATTACAAAAAAATTGTATTGGTACAGAAAATCATATGCAAGAATTCAGCTAATATTGTCTCTTATAGGAGTTTAACATTAGATTTTTATTATTATAGCTCTGAAACTGGTTTAACAGAAGGTTGATTATGTAGTATAATTTCTAGGTCAGTAAGGCTCCTTATTAAGGATATTTTGGAAAATTGGAAAAGGGGGCAGGCCAGGGTTGCCAGGGCACTATTTGAGTAGAGCAGAAAGTAGCTGGTTATTATACTTGTATTTAATAAAAGTGATTATTTATAACAATGTTTGTAAATGAAAATGTTCTTAATAACAATTTCATTGCCACTTTTAATATGGAGTACTTACTGAGCTGGCTTCTATCTCTTGTCATTATGAATGCAGACTCAGAACAGAGGCCAACGTATGAAGGAAGGAGCTCATATTAACAGATCGCTGCTGGCACTGGGGAACTGTATCAATGCATTAAGTGAACGAGGCGGCAATAAATATGTCAACTACCGAGACAGCAAACTGACCAGGCTGCTAAAGGTAACAGCTTATCCGTGTGTAGCAGCAATCTTTCCATCCTTACGTTTTGACATGTAAGTCTGTCAGCTACATATATGACCCCAATCTGCTAGAAACCATATTTCTACCTTATACTCTGCAGAATTTCTGTTAGGGGGTCATTTAAGTACCAGAGGGGTCATTTAAGTACCAGAAAGCTGTGTGCAAAAAAATATGTCATAATCATGTATTTTTGTACTATGCGTTATGGTGTTTAGGAATTGCTCCACGGGTTAGTCAGCACTATATTGGTGAGGGGTGGAAAGGGGGAGGCAGCTTCCTAAAGGCAATTGATCAAGGCAGTTATCCCTGAGAGGACCATGTTGATCAACACCCAACCATTGTGTGCTGTGACCCTTAGTTCTTTCATACAGAGTTATGACCTTTGAAACCTTTCTGCTGTATCCACATGTTGTATCCACAGCATCTATTAGTCAGTCATAAGTTTTGCATCTGGAATTATTGTCATGAATGTCTTTCTCTTATGTTTGTATAGAAATTATTATGATCTTAATATCCCCTTCTTGGATAAAATTGACAGGTTGAGGTTCTGGTAATCTGTGTGGCCGAAAAATACCCTTAGGCTAATGTCCCACAGGGAGATAAGTCACCCCCATAAATCTCTGCTACCGCAGGCGACTGATTTCCCTGAAATGCCTTCCCACTGGCAATAATGTAGATCGCTGGTGGGAAGGCATACGCCCGAAGTTTCCTTGAAAGGGATTTATTGCTGGCGAATAATCTTCCTGAGGGCCATTAGCCTAATGTCCTGTTCTAATTTTTTCCTCAGGATTCATTGGGTGGAAACAGCCGAACAGTAATGATTGCTCACATCAGCCCAGCCAGCACTTCTTTTGAGGAGTCTAGAAACACACTGACCTATGCAGATCGTGCCAAAAACATCAAGACACGGGTATGCAGAGGGACAAATGGCAGCTGGACTAAATTTTGGTCAAATTTGCTGACTTGGTCATGTGTGGACCCAGTGTCGGACTGGGAACCCAGGGGCCCACCAGAAACCTTAGACCCCAGGCCCGCTTTCCAAACTATTTTTCCGTCTTTCCTCATCCAACCTCTTTATTCTCCTAGTCCCTTTTATTTACATACTAGCATCTATTCTTCCATCTATTTCTCCTCTTTCTTCCCATTCAGAAATAGGGAATGACCATGAAACAGGCCAAATGGTAAGAGTAGAAGGGCCCACTGACACCTGGACCCACCGGGAGTTTTCCTGGTATCCTGGTGGGCCAGTCCGACACTGTGAAACAACATTTAGCCACACAGCTACCCGTAGTCATACACATCTTCTTTATCTGGCTGTCTGTATATCTTCCACTAGGTCAAGAGGAATCTTCTCAATGTATCTTATCACATTGCTCAGTACACCAGCATAATATCAGATCTACGCAAGGAAATCCAGCGGCTCAAGGAAAAGATTGATGAGCAGGGGCTGAAGCAGTTGAGAAGTGAGAAAAGTGACATCCGCAACATCCAAGGTGACTGCCTGTAGCCTACCCAGACAGGCCAATTCCTACATGATTTGTACAGTATATCATTCTGGGCAATATACATGCTGTGTATTAAGTGGTTTGCAGCCAGATGCATTATGGTTCCTAGCTTTCCAGTTTGTGAGTTAAAGAAGAAGGAGTAGACTAGAAATGCAACACAACAAGGGTCATTAACAGTGCACTCTTGTGCCCTTTGGTGCTCTTGCACTTGTGCCTCCAGTGTCATAACTCACCCTGTTATGCTTGAGGATTCTGTACCAGCCCAAGGTAACCACATGTAAGGGGGTGGAAAGAGTGTTAGTAAAATTATAGGGTAATTTCTAGCTGTGGCCACAAGGTGGAGCTAGTGGGTCATGTAAAAAGGTTCTAGTTGTAATTACAATATAGGGGCCTCTAGAGGGAGTTAGTGAGTGTTGGGGAAAGTCCCAGAAGGAGGAGTTGAAAATGGTATAAAAGGAGGGGAGTGGCAGAGTAAGGAGAATGCAACATGGGAAACAGGCACACACAGGAAGTCATCTGACCGGCAGAAGGGACTAAAACAGGAAGAGGTAAGCAAACTAGCTAGTGAGGGCCTAGCTTGTGTTATAGCACACTGTAATGGTGTGAGGAAGCCAAGGTTAGTGAGAATGGGCAGCTAAAAAGCCCCACCAAGGAGTGAGTGGGAGTAGCTTCCCAGCGGGTACCCCGCCAGTGAGGGTTGAAGTGGATAGTGAAGATGTAGGAAGGCCTTCTGGGATTCGGCAAGTAGTGGTGAACAGTGTTGGACTTCCACTGCAGAGCACCTGGCAAGGCTGGTGTTTTGGGCTAGGCCTTGTAAAAGGGGGAGTGTTGACTGGACCCCTATGAAGGCACTGGAGGCTGATGGTGAGAGAGGAAGGGAACACTGGAGGGACCAGAAAGCGAACTTGCCTGGGGGAAAGATTTTTCAACATGACTGTTACACTAATCTGGCATGGGTAACTGTAAACTGTATCCTGTTGTGTTATGATCTGTGTGCCTGTGGTTGAAGAACAAGGGCTCTATTGGTGTGCACTTTGGTGAAGAAAGAAATAAAGTGTTGATTGTTACAACTCCCAGCACCCTTTGTGTTTCCTGGTGTAAGTGACGTGATTAAAGGTTAATTACTGCTTACACACAGCCCTTTAGCAGGAAAAAAACTTCCCCCACAAAGTAGCTCCCCATTTTCTTTTCTGCTGTATATATAGAATATAGATGTCACAATATAAGGCTGATATATAATCAAATCACATTTACCATAAAAATCAATCATGTTACCATAAAAGAACGATCAATTGTTAATTGTCTTAGAATTATAATGTCTACAACATGCTGAAAGTGAATTTTAAGGTGAACTACCCCTTCAAAATATAAATTTTCCGTTAGATCTGCCCTTCTAGACCATCCTCTGCCTACTCCCTCTCCCAAGCTACCTCCATGTGGTTACTCATTCCTTCAACACTTCCAATACCTCACAGATTTTGGGATATGGCTAAGGAAAGGAATTAACTTGTAGACCTCACCCCAAACACACGCTTTGACAGAATGCATTCTACACTTATTAGGAAATAATCACTAGGCAACTAAAGTGACAAGGAACATTCTTTAAATATATTCAGCGTAGGCATGCCTTCTAGGCACAGTTTACTTATATTTCACTTATAGTTTAACCATCCTCAGTCTGGAAGAGCCCCTTTATTCCCCCACCTCTGCCAACTTCTGTCTAAGGTTTATGGAGAGATAATGAGTGGCTCTAACACACCCTTTGTTTGTGCATAACACTAGTGTAAAGCTGCTATTACTGGGTTAACCCATGATCAATAGGAGGAAGCAGTAAATAACAGTTATAATTTTCTCATCTCTACGTGGGATAGAATTATACCATATAAAACTGCACCAAAATCCACCCCTGAATGATGCATGTCCGTGTCTGAAGTTCTGGGCTAACTCCTAATATCGGGCTTAAATCTTTAAGATTTGTAGGAACTCTGGTCATAATATCATTATAGCAAAAGCATATTCTCTTGTGCATTTAGTTTCCCTTTGATCATTTGTGCAGCCCAAGATCTGAAAGCCTGCTTTAAAAACTGGAATGTCTCTCTTAAAGTTAATTGGATTGGCTGTTAAACTGCGGGTTGCTACTTCTCTTTGCCACCGAATCAACACGGGTTCCCAACTGATGTGTCCTACTTTGTATCTTACAGCGGAAGTGCAGCTCCACAGTTCCCCTTATGGCAGACACGAAATGGAGCAGCTAAAGGAGCAGCTCATTAGGGCATTCCGGGAACAAATGGACATTCGGCGACAGCTGATGGAGATAGAGAACAGCTCCATGGAGATGCAGATGGAGACCTCTCGGCACTTTCTCATTATTGCAGAGTAGGTGCATAACAGTCAGCTACTTACTTACTGTAAGAAATGGATTTATAATATATATGTTAGAGCTGCTTTGTATATCAATGGCTCGGTAAGGACCATGGCAGAAGAGGAGATTTGTCGCCTGTCACTTACATTTGATTTGCCAGATGCTTGCAACACTTTACACTAGGTGGACCGGCTTAATCGCAGGAAAATGCCTTCTTTGGCATTTTTAAAGGAGAATTGCCACATGTAAAGTGTTTATATGCAGCAATACCTATTATATTCATTATGAGAAGCAATATTACCTGCACCTTTGATTTTTCTAAATAATAATAATAGTAACAAAATACTGCTTCTGCGTCTTTGTTTAAGCTGGGAGCAGGAGAAGGCCCGCCGAGCAAGAAAGTGGAAAGATGAACTCAGGAAGGAAACGTACGGCAAAGATGACAGTGAGAAGGACTCAGATACAGGCGATGAGCAGTCCGATATCATCGAACCCCCTGAGGTGACTACGGCAAGAGAAACCATTCAAATACTTGAAGGAGATCAAAGCAAACTGCGCAGGCAGAAGGTAACCCATTGTACTTGTTGGAAGTTGATAAATCTATAATCAAATTCAGAAGTGGGAATTTTATATAAAAATGTTGCAGAAATACATGTATATACAGGTATGGGATCCCTTTTCCGGAAACCCATTATCCAGAAAGCTCCGAATTACGGAATGCCCGTCTCCCATAGACTCCATTTTAATCAAATAATTCAGAATTTTAAAACTGATTTCCTTTTTCTCTGTAGTAATAAAACAGTACCTTGTAATTGATGCCAACTAAGATATAAATAATCCTTATTGGATGCAAAAAATCCCATAGGGTTTAAGGAATGTTTTATTAATTCTTTAGAAGACTTAAGGTATAGAGATCCAAACTACGGAAAGACCCCTTATCCGGAATACCCTTGGTCCCGAGCATTCTGGATAATGGGTCCTATACCTGTATTTGCTTTAATAATTCATAATAAAGGTGCATTGTATAGAGCTGCAGTTGCATTGTGCAGGTCCATTACCTGACTATGAAATAATCAAATAGGTTATAGTCAGTACACTTTGCACCCCAACACCTTACCGTGTTTCATTGGCCTCTGTGCGTTAAACATGTACGATTTCCGGTGATTTCTATGAAACGCAAACCAGTTGATCTGGTGTAATAAGCCTTGTGGAACTAAAAAGCTCAGGCTAATGATGCACAGGGTGTTTGGGAGAAGTGATTGTCAGAAGCCCTTATCTGCCTCAGCTCAGAATACCAACAGAGGCAAACCTTCATCCTTATGTAAAGCAGTGATGGGGTTAAATTGGCAGGTAAATTCTGTCTCCCTTACGATGTCTTGTCATACAGCTGGAGCTGGAAAAGAGGTTCAGGGATATCCGCCAACGGGCACGGAGGCTGGAGGAGGCTCTCCCAAAGCGAATCAGCTCCGAGGATCAACGGGAAATACTGAGTCTCCTGTGCAAGGTGCACGAGCTGGAGATTGAGAATACAGAGATGCAGTCCCACGCCCTTCTCAAGGACAACATGATCCGACAGAAGAACCACATGGTTCAGAGGTTTGAGCAACATCGCTCGCTCTGTGACGAGATCATCAAACAACAGAGGAGAATTATCTACGGTACAGAGAATGAGCGCGGTGACTTATGAGAAACTATAGAAATGACATAAAGTAGGGAAAAAAAGATGGGAAAAGCTAGGGTAAAAAGGCAGTTAAAAGAAGAATAATGGCCTTTTACCAACCATATAATTAAAAGGAAAATCAATAGTTATTAGGTGTTTTTAGTGCCTAGAAGATTATTACAGTTAAAGGAAAGATTGCTTTCTATCTATTTGGAGAAAAGTTTATTTTTAAACATGTTATTTGAATGTCCTCCATTGTCTAGGAACATCTACTCACAGTTTTGTACATGATCAGGATATCATTATAAGGGAAAATGAGCGAAAATCATAAGTGGAAATTCCATAAGTGACTTAATTTATCCTGATCAGTCAGCAATGTACCATACTGAAATAACACATGCGAAATGTCTCCATATGCATCTAAACAGATCACAATCTGACTGTTCCTCACCAACTGGAGGATTTATACGAGCTGTACTTTCGGGAGCTAGAAGAAGGGGTCCTTGACAAAGTAGCAGTCTTGGCCCTAAAGGTATGTATAGCGAGGCATAAGAAGAGAGGGGAAAGGGCAGGGACAGATATGATGATAACATGAGGAAAGAGGGGTAAAGCATTAGAATTGTAAAGGGCAAAAGAAACTGGTAAAAACATGAAGGAAATGGAAATAAAATGAGAGAAGAAAAGAGATTAAAGACATCCAAGGAAGGAGTAGAGGAAAATGCAACAGCAGTGCACCCCCTGCAATGCATTAGAATTGGTGGTCTGAAAAAAGACTTATAATGCGGGAAAACATAAAACTATGGGTTAACAATATGGCCAAAAATAAAATGCAAAGGGATAGTTTGAATGTGAAGAAAAATGATGTTAAAGAAGCACATATGAACAGAAATGCTTAAAGAAAGACAAACATGAGAGTAACAGTGATGGAAAGACAAAACAATAAAAGGGAAAGAATTGCAGAGAGCACTTGTACCATTTATATACATTTATAATGTACAGTACAGGTATATCCAGAATTCTTAGGACCTGGGGTTTTCCAGATAGGGGATCTTTCTATCATTTGGATAAACAGACCTTGTCTGCAAATAGGATTGCAGCTTAGTTAGGAGCTTAGGAAGAAGTGGCATATTGATGGAACAGTACCTTACTTTATGATTGGGCAGTATTGTGCTGGCTAAGGATGGCCATACACAATAAGCAAAATAAGCTTTCCCACGATATGGCAACCTAGGGCCAAACGATCACATTACAATGAAGGGGATAGGAAAAGTCAATGAGCCAATGCAGTCCTCGATCCAACAGAAAATTCAAGTCCTGGACATGGGCAGATAGGCTGCTGAATCGGTATGGCCACCTTACATGCACATAGTGGCCATTGGCAGCTATATAGTTCCTTGTATGTTGGCTCTCATTTATAAAATGTACTTAAGGTGTCATTACCACTGCCAGTACCCTATATAGAAGTTGCTTGAGATGTCAGTGCCCACTGCCTCTCGCTGTATATAATGTACTTAGGCTGTGGGTATCCACTGCTTATTACTATGCAGTTTGCATGTTCCATTGATATATGCTTATCAGTACTCAGACCTGGACACATAGCAACCAACAAACTCTCTGTATACTGCACTTAGAATACACATTTTATATACAAGTAATTATGACTTTGTAAATGTGGCTGAAATGTCGCTCCAGTTGCCATGTTTCTACTTAAAGCCCTGTCAAGACACACTGTAGGGTAGGTGGCATGGTTTAGAAATTTGCCACGACTCACACAGGGGTGCTGCTTAGCAATTTTCCCTGTTCCCCCCTTCCCCCCAGGAAAAACATTTCTGCCACCATTGCAGTGAAGCAGACTACTTAGTGTTGGGGATCCTTTGATTTTATCCCAGGTTTGGCTTTGCTAAGCTCAGTAAATAAGTTGGTCAATATATGCCCTATGCAAATGTGAGAATCCTGGAACGTCCTGATTCTTGATGGACCCTTATGCTTATTGCATTGCCTTTCTTTTCAGTAAAGTGTTTGTATTTTATTAATGTTTTTTTTATTTATTTATTTAATCTGCCATCACCAGGACAGCCAGAGCTCCCTACCCAAAATCCCATATCTCACAGCAGAAGAGAACCTGCAGGAGCCTGACTCAGACCAGGAAAGTGTGAGGACATTTGGTTCTGACAATAGGAATCCAATTCACCGGGATTCCTACAAGAATCTCCTGCCCCGAATTCTTTCTGAGACAGATGGGTAAGAAAGATCAAAAATTGCTTAGAGAGCTCTTGACATTTTTGTGCTCAGTTGTGCCAATGAGTGTGACAAGAAAGATAAACTGAGCTGAATCAGAAGATATTTCCTAAATAAATAATGTAAGCGCCTGTGCCGTTCTGCCACGGGGAGAGAATATTGGGTGGGGGGGTTTTCCTGGTACACATTCCTGTTTTACAATGTCTTGTCATGTCACAGATTGCTAAGGACCCAACTAGGAATATACTAAATAGGATATAGTGATATTACAAATATACCGAGAGATGCAATAAGTAAGATCACTGTTTGGTGTATTTTCCAATTTGCAGGAGTACCAGAAAAAAATGCCTGGTTTTTCAGCAGTTTATTCTGTTTTCAGAAAAAATATATCCCTGGAGTAAATGGTGGGAGAGTAGGATAGGCTTTCCATTCCGTACTCTATTTAGAGTTTTCAGCTGCCCAGTTGAAGGTAGCTGTCTGGTTAGGCTGCAGGTGTTTACATTTGGAAGAGTTTGCCTCCAAATAAACATTTTTTTTGCCAGAAGTAGTGATGTCCCTGTCTCTACGCTCCTGATCCTCTGCTTGCCTGCCTACCATAGCTCATTTCCAACAAAAATTAGGTTTACAGGCAGACAGCATGTCACGAGACAAATACTAGAACACCTAGGTAACAGTCACTACAGTGTTATCTCATTTAATGTTTATTGCAAAAAGCAAACATACACAGTAAAGATTTTTGAAATTCAGGAAAACAAGCTTTCCTTCAAACTTTTCTTCAATGGGTAGATTGGCACATGAGGTTTTCGGCTAAATACACAGAGCATAAATGGTTGTCATTTGAAATGTTATTATACAGTTACTAACCTAAATGTATTCTCTCTCAGTATTGTCTATGGAAGGCTATTTTCTGGTGTTTTTTAGCCATGACGAAACACGGGTGACAAACAGTACCGTGTTATTGCCCTTTAGACCACCCTGTGGAAAGATATAAAAAAAGGCTTACTTATTCTTTAAGGCACACACAGGCAGCATAGGGCAGGCAGAGTATGGCACACACAGGCAGCATAGGGCAGGCAGAGTATGGCACACACAGGCAGCATAGGGCAGGCAGAGTATGGCACACACAGGCAGCATAGGACAGGCAGAGTATGGCACACACAGGCAGCATAGGGCAGGCAGAGTATGGCACACACAGGCAGCATAGGGCAGGCAGAGTATGGCACACACAGGCAGCATAGGGCAGGCAGAGTATGGCACACACAGGCAGGGTAGGGCAGGCAGAGTATGGCCCATACAGGCAGCATAGGACAGGCAGAGTATGGCACACACAGGCAGCTAAGGGCAGGCAGAGTATGGCACACACAGGCAGTATAGCGCAGGCAGAGTATGGCGCACACAGGCAGCAAAGGGCAGGCAGATTATGGAACACAGGCATCATAGGGCAGGCAGAGTATGGCACACACAGGCAGCATAGGGCAGGCAGAGTTTGGCACACACAGGCAGCATAGGGCAGGCAGAGTATGGCACACGCAGGCAGCATAGAGCAGGCAGAGTATGGCACACAGGCAGCATAGGGCGGGCGACTCATCGCTCCAAAATGCCTTTCCACTGGCAGCAATAGGAGTCACCGGTGAAAAGGCCTACGCATCACTTTGGTTATCCAAAGTCATGCGAAGTTGCCTGCAGGAGGAAACTTATACAGATACATTCGATACTTACAGAGGGTTAGATGGCTTTTGATAGCATCATCTACAATGTTAATATAATGAAAATCAGGCCTGGACTGGAATTCAAAATAGACCCTGGCATTTCAAATACACAGAGGCCCAAACAACCCCCAACCAGCCCACTAAATAGTGACTGTCTCTGGCATCTTACCTACAGATTGCCAGTCCAGGCCTGATGAAATGAAAAAGAAAAAAATAATAATGTACATTTCAGAAGACCACTCTAAGCAATTACAGTCAGATGTGCCTTAATGCATTATTGTATGTTGATCATTTGTGTGCTTGCATCTCCAGCGACACAAATAAAGTATTTAAAACCAGCCCACGTGCCCGACATCTTAAGAATGGTGCTGTAGTGACTCCTCCACCAATACATGTGAATGGAATAATCAGCAAAGAGGTTAGTTGTGTTGGGTGAAAATTGTGTTTGGGTGAATTAGAATGCTATCCTTGCATGTCAGCAGCTGGTTCCAATAGCAGTTCAATTTAGGGAGCCAGGTTAAAAAAAATTAAGTGGAAATTATTTTATCTCTGTGAGGTTCTGATAATGAGGGTTCATGCCTCATACTCCATCTTTTCCTGTTAAGACTTGGAATAAGGCTCCGCCCTGCATTTAGGATGCATAGAGTTGGCTGTTAAGCATTTTATATAGTCACTCAAGGTTTGTGATGTTAAGATGATACCTAAGAAGCCAGAATTTTCACTTCATTATAAATAACTAGATAGTTGTATGGTAGCAAACAAGGAAAAGTTGTGCTCACCACTACACTTTAAACCATTAAGTGGGGATACAATGAGGCTGTGACCACAAAATTCATATAGATAGAAACAAGAGATCCTCTGCACTCACCCATTATTAATATATATAGGACATTAATGGGGTATTTTAATAAAAGTTAATAAAAGTTTGCCCAGGTGCAATGACCCATAGCAACCAATCAGCAGGTAGCATTTATTGGTCACCTGTTTGAAAGCAAATATCTTATTGGTTGCTATGGCTTACTGCTCCTGGGCAAACTGAGAGCCTTTTATTACAAATGGGCATGTGACATTCTGTGCATTAAGCTACTGAAAAATGCCCTTCTCAAAACAGGGATTGTTTGGTCATATATTGCAATATATTCAGCTGGCCAACTACATTAAAGTCATCCCCTCTGGCCAGTCCTATACTTACTACTACTGCTTCACTAGCGGATTGTTTCGCGAAACGGATGAAAAAATTCCGGGGGAAAAATTTGCCACACGTCCAAAAATTGTTGCCGGCGTCAAAAAAGAATAGCTGCACGACAAAAGAATAGCCGCACGACAAAAGAATAGCCGCGGGCGACAAAAGAATAACCGTGGGCGACAAAAGAATAGCCATGCGACAGAATAATAGCCGCGGGTGACAAAATAATAGCCGTGCGACAAAATAATAGCCGCGGGCCCGCACGACATTTTCGCCATTTCGCGGATTTTTCGCCGTTTCACAGATCTTTTGAAAGATTCGCTAATTTTCCGGCAAAGCGAAATGGAACAGATTCACTCATCATTAATGACATTAAATATGGCAAAATAGCCAGAATAGGATAAAGTCCAAAAAGCTATAAAGAAAATTTCCAACATGCAGACTCTGCCCTCTAGTGACCAAAAGAGGGAAACAATACAATTTAAAGTTTAAGTCCGCAACAATCAAAAAAAGTTAAAATTAAACATCTTTATTATAATCCATTAAAACAAACCCCATGTACAAAGCCTGTAGATGACTTAGTTGGGCAGATTTAAGTTTATTGCAATATATGGGCAAACAATCCCTGTTTTGCTTAAAGGAGGGGGGGGGGGCATATCTTGGTAGCTTAATGCAGCGTTTTTCAACCACTGTTCCGCGGCACACTAGATGTTGCCTGGTGTGCCGTAGGCAGGGCCGCAATTTTTACTTTCAAAGTTTCAAAGTACTTTAATAAAATCCGGGCCCTGTCATTGGTTGCGCCCCGTGTGTACAGGTGACGTCAGTACTCACGGAGCGCAACGTTATAAAAGGGCCTGTGTGCGGTGGCGTGTAGGCAGAAGTGCAGAGGCGGCGCACGTGAGGGGAAGATGCTGCTGAAGCCGCCGAAGAGCAGAAGTAAAATGCTGCTGGGCACCAATGTATTAGGGGGGGCCACGGGGCACACTGACTTATGGGGGCACTGCTGCTGGGCACCAATGTACTAGGGGGGCTGGCTCTTGGCACCAATGTACTGGGGGGCACTGCTGCTGGGCACCAATGTACTAGGGGGGCACTGCTCTTGGCACCAATGTACTAGGGGGGCACTGCTGCTGGGCACCAATGTACTAGGGGGGCACTGCTCTTGGCACCAATGTACTAGGGGGGCACTGCTGCTGGGCACCAATGTACTAGGGGGGCACTGCTCTTGGCACCAATGTACTAGGGGGGCACTGCTGCTGGGCACCAGTGTACTAGGGGGGCACTGCTGCTGGGCACAGAGTTACATTTTTTAACATTTTCTAATGGTGGTGTGCCTCGTGATTTTTTTCATGAAACAAGTGTGCCTTTGCCCAAAAAAGGTTGAAAAACACTGGCTTAATGCACAGAATGTCCTATATATATTGATAATAGGTGAATGGATCCCTTGTATTTGTACAAATTTTGTGCATGGTCCCAGTCTATTCTGCTTACCATGATACTGATATATCTTGTGTTTCCTCTCCCCACTAGTACCCACCACGTGACCATCTGGTTAACATAAGTGGCCACATAAACTCTTCTCCTGACAGCACTGATACCAAGGTTGCCCTGACACGCAAAGGTAAGAGAATTCCTCACTAGGTTCTTAGGGCTGAGTCACATGATTATCTGCTTTTCTCAGCCATGTTTCCTACGCAGGCTGAGAAAAGTAGATCCACTCTTATCTGGAGTCCATTCAACTGCACTGACGGGTACAGCATTGGCCTGAATGCAGCTACACGGAGTGTTGATTGGGCCGAAAAACACTGTCAGTGCAACTGTCTGTAAAGCTGTGCCTATCAGTGCAGATAAACGGATGTATGGACAAGATCTGCTAAATAAGTCATCAGATCCAAATGTGGCCAAAAATGTCTTCACTTCAATCAATCAATCAATCACTTGATGGGCAGGCAGCTTAGATTGCTTTAGTGAAAGTAGAATGTACAGATGTTAGAATATAACAAAATCATTTTCACACGGTTCTGGGGTTTAACTAGGCTAGGTACTTTGGGCATTTAGTTGCCAACTGGCTGTCTGTCTTGATGTTGGGCACCGTACACAGTGAAATGTTTTTAGAAGTGAACTTTGCATTGATTTCATAAGATCTCTGCTTGGCCCTTCCAGAAAAAAGGGAGATCTCGACCAGCATTCAGAGCATTGCTGTAAAGGCAGCAAGGCGTCGTTCAAGGGTTCTAGAAGGCGACCGGCTGCAGCCCATGAAAGAGAGGAGTAACCTGTCTGTTCACTCTTTGAGTGAGAGCGAGGACACCCCATTCACTGACCAGAGGTTTCCCGGCTCATCCCTTCAGCACGCAGCCAGCGAGGACAATCTGTCTAGCAGCACGGGGGAAATAGTGGCAGCCCTTGGAGGTGGCGGCAATCACAGAGATTCTCCAAACCTGTGGCATCGGGCACAGAAAAAACAAGCACAAAAGCTGGAGAAGAGAGAGGAGTCTCTTGAGGTGAAGCGCAGGAAGAAAAGGTCAAGGTCATTCGAGGTCACAGGTCAAGGGGTACGCACATTCTCTAAATTTGGTGATATAAGCACTGCTCCTGTTTGTAAGATTAAAGGGGTAATATTTTGTTGCGCATGAACCAGCAGAACAAAAAAAATTGAAAGTACTTTCATTTTCCCATATTTACAGGGAGGTAATTACAGTTAATCAGTTAAGTCTTTGCAGTATAATAACTTGTACTTACTTTCTAAGTTAAGGTCTGTTGGACTTAGTTATGATGTTTGGACATGGATAGGAAACTGGCTGCAGGATCGGGCACAGAGGGGGGGATCATTGCTTGCAGTAGGTTTTTTACTGGGGTCCCAGAGGGTTCTGTACTGGGTACAATTTTATTTAACATGTTCATTATTAATTTAGGGGAGGGTATTGTAAGTAATTTATCAGTGTTTTTAGCTGACATAAAATGATGCACCCCAATACATTCCAGCCAAACTGACAATCTGGTCAGCTAAGTGGCAGATGAGATTCTGGTTAATGCCACCCGTGGCTAATTCTATCTGCAGGCCAAGAATCAGCCCCTAAGCTGGCATCAGCCTTCCCTGTACCTGCACCCAAAGCCATTGTTCTCTGTGACTGCACCTTGAACCATTGTGTGAGCCCAGGGGTAGCCACATGGAGCAGATATTGGTACCAATACACGTGAGTGTGCATTCCACGCCAAAGTCTACACTGTGTGCCTGCACTTGGGCCAACACATGAGTTTAAGGTGCAGGCACAGGGAAAGGCTGATGCCAGCATATGGGTTGATTCTCTGTATTCATTTATACTCAGGCCGAGAATCAGCCCTTGTGGCGTTAGTCTTATTGTAGATTTATGTAAGGTAATGCATCTGGGATATAAAAATATGCAAGCTTAGGACCAAGGGGTCCTTGTAGATAATGAACTTGACTGTAGCAAGCAATGCCAAGGGCAAACAAGGTTTTGAGCTGTATTAAAAGGGGCATAGATTCACAGGAGGAGGTGGTTATTCTTCCCCTTTAAAAAGTGCCAGTAAGGCCCCATCTAGAATTTCTAGTGCAGTTATGATCTCTAGTGCTTAAACATGTTATTATTGATTTGAAATATAGAGAGCCAAAGAAGGTCAACAAAGTTAGTTAAGTGTATTGATCTATCGGTTATAGATAAAAAACTGTTATTTACTCCTGGAGAAGAGGCGACGCTTAAGGAGAGAAATAATAACTACTGTATGTACAGGCAGCATCAGACTGGCCCATCGGGAATCTGTGAAAAATGCAGATGGACCCCAATCCCAGTGGGGCCGCCTCGTCAGTCTATATAGTATATAGTTCCTATCCATTCCCTGGCACTGACGAAGGACCTAGTTTGCAGCCACTGTCCCTGGGCCAGTTGGAGTGGAGGCAGATCCTTGATAACAACTAAGCTGCATGAATTCATATATCTAATATATTTATAATTCATATATTTAATTACTTTAAAACACTTTCATGTTCTGGTGTTACTATTCCTTTAATGTTTAAATCATTTTTAGCAGAAAAAAAGGCGCGGTGATCCAAATTAAGGAAAGGACCAGTGCCTGGAAAATCCATATCCCCAAACATTCAGGATAATAAATTCTCTGCCTGTATAAATATATAAAGGGGCCATATAATAAACTCTCTGTATACTTGCTGTATTTGGTGTGTGTATGGCCGGCTTAAGGTATTCTTGTCCTGTTTTTATCCAGTTTAACTGGGCCCTCCTGGCTGAGTCTCCAAATGAATTAACCATTGTACTAGTAATTAATGCAAATAAACACTACTGACCCTTTTGTGCATCCCATGGTAAATACAGTTACATTTTATATGTTGATATTTAAACTTTTCTGAATTAAAAGGAAATTCTGTTCATAATATATTTTCCTCGTACTCTTTCTACAGCTGGTTCGACCCAAGAACCATATATCCCGTAACCGAGCCTTGGAGAGCAACTCTGACCACAAGATCCAGTCTAACGCTCTCCAAACCAACCGCAAGATCATGCTGCCAATCGCGCAGGTCAAACTCCCTCAGAATCAGACCGGTAGATATAACGTTATAATGTTTTGCCTCATTCATTTACTGTTTGCTTCTTTAGAAACTTTCCACATTTTTACAAACTCAAATATATACTTTACTACACCTTAAAACCCTTGTGCTGAGTAAACCAGGGGGTGCTTAGACTTTTCCTTTGTGGCTTTTTACTTTTACAGAACATATCACATCAGGGCTTTCCACTTAGTTCTTAAGTCATTTCTTAAAAATGTAAAATTAATTAGAATAAAGTTTTTCTGGGCAGTGCTCTGTTGCAGTGATCTACTGGTTACCAGTCTAATGCTGGTCGTAAGACCCCATAGACATAGTCGGTAGCTCTCTGTAGATGGGGTCAAACATCTAGCCTGCCTCATCAATACCTGGCTGAAAACCAGGCAGATATCTGTCAGAGAGGTTATTGTTGTCACCTGGGCCAAACAATCAGATCAGCCCTATTTGGTTGTCAATGTGTGTGGCCAGATCAGGAGAAAATTGACTTGTTTGGCAACCTCGCCAAACCAGCAGATCTTTATGGGTATCTCAACTTAAAGGTGGACATACACGCTAAGATTTGCTCGCTTGTCGTGGTCAACATGCGAGTGGATCTTCTCTCGATATCCCCACCTACGGGTGGGTCATATTGGCTAATTCAGTCACCAAACAATCATATTAGAATGACAGGTATAGGCACCCATCAGTTCAGGAATCGCATCAACGAGCCAATGCAGTCCCCAATCCGACGAAAAATCAAACCTGCCCGTCGTTAGTGCCCATACATGGGCCAGTAAGGACCGATATCGGCAGCTAGAATTGGCCCATGTATTCCTTTCCACAAATACGAATTGCTGGTGGGAAGGCCAACACATCAATTTGGTTTTACAAAGTTGCCTGCAGGAGGAAACCCAAAGCGATGTGTAGGCCTTTCCACCAGCGATTCGTATTGTGGAAAGGGTATGTATTGATTTTGCAAGAGCTGAAATGATAGATCATATGGGGTATTTTCATTTTGGGGACCCTACATTCCTCATACTTAGGTACAACCTGTGCACATTGGGCATCAAACTGTTCAGTAGAATTCATATTAAGGATATTTTATCTAGTTACCTTATGACCTGTAGGAGATAAGATGCTATAGACTGGAAGCTTCAAAGGGATTTTACAGAAATTACACACATTTGTATAGAAACTTGGTAGTTTGGTGTAGAGAGTAGAAAGACTGCATTCACCACAGATAACTGGATCAAGTAGCATTTAGGCAGGTTATATATAGGCATTAAGTTTGAACTTGATGGACATATATCTTTTTCAACCTAACTTACTGTGTATAAAAGTCCCCCCAAGGAAAGGCCCCTAAAGTGAAAGAGCGCAAAATGTTCACAAACTGTCTGGCAATAAAAGTTCCACAAGTGACCAAATCGGCGGGCAGTAAAAGGGTTAAACTAATCAATGGTTTGCTTTGGTCAGCCGTGTACATTACATAATAAAAAGTAAATATCTGATTGGTTGTTAGAGATTATTTGGCTGATTCAATGTACATCAGGGAGCCCATCGGACTAAAGTAGGTTTTTCCTGTTACGGTCAAGGATTCAGCTAATTTGTACGTTTGTCCTTCTGTACAGGGACAGTGTTTAAAATGGCTGAGCAGCAACACCAGACCAACCAGCCTGGGAGTGTCAAGAAGCCAATATCTACCAATCAACGACCACGTTTCAATTATGTCAATGCAAACACAAGTGGTGTTTATGTGAAGGAGATCCGTGTGCGTAAATATTAAATGCTCTTGTGAACCTGGTAAAGAAGTTTCCTATGCACGAGGATTCAGGATTGGCCAAGGACTGGGCAGCGTGAAATAAACTGGACATCTATTGGGGCATATTTTTTATTGTCCCGAAGGGGTTTCTTTTAGATCACACATACAGTATAAATATCCTTTTTTTAATATGTTATTCCTGTTGGTATTTCCAGTCTGCAATACAACTTATGGAGGTGTTTCTAAGGCATATCCTGCCAGTATGTGCGAGTTTGGGGTATCCAGGGGCATTAAGCTCTATTGCCAGTATATTCCTATCAGTGTATTAAAGGTAATATAATTATTATTTACCCTGTATTCTGAACGGCTGCTGTAGATATTTACAATAGAGTCACTCATTTAAGTATTGGTGGAATTCAAGGGAAGAGCTAAAAGATTCACTTTTAGTATTTTTTAGAAAGTAGCTTTCTAAGTAACATAATAATTGCTATTTATTTTTATATTTATTATATACTGTTCTCTCCTGTCACGCTCCCTGTTCATAGGGTCAGTGAACTTGTTCTTTGTCTATGGGATATGCTCCTGTTCTAGACTACTATTTATCTGCAGTTACTTAGACCTCTACTTTCTACAGTTTACCTCAAGGTAATTTTTAGGTGCTCCTCTGCTTTGGGCAATGACACAAGGGGTAGTTTCAGTTCTTTTGCACCAAAATACCCCTTTACTACATGTACTGCCTATCTGTCAGCCCAAAAATACCCAAAAAGCTCTTTCACATGCACTTTTTTAAACATGCAGTGGGCAAAATGTCCCAAATAGCCCTCTATAAAGTTCAGTAGTTCTCTCAAAGCGACGCAGGCATGGCACAGGCAGAACGAACTAGAACAGTTGCCATATCATTATGGTGTTAATTCCTTCCTGCCCTTCCCTAGTATATCCTGAAATACCCATATGCACTACATTTATATGAGATAACATTCAGAGAGTATACCACTCTAGGCATGGCAAGTAGATCAGATGACAGGATCAGGAAATAGCATACAAATATTATTACTATGCAATATCATTTTCTTTCATGGCACAGGAGGCAGGTCTTGGGACAGAGTTTTTTTATTTCTTGATTGAATTTTCCAATAAACACGAAATATTCCAAACTTCCAATCTCTAATCCAGGATATTCATATTCCAAATCTAGGGTTGATAGTTAAAGCCTGTTCATTGTAGAACATGTTTGTTTGGTAACAACAGAAATTCTGGAAGAGAGGTTTGAGTAAATACTGTGCAGTTTGATTATAACCTTTGTGTGTATTTTTATGAGGAATATAGATTAAAGCTGTGGTCTCCCAATAAGGGCTGTAGATTGCTACAAAAGTTCATATGGCTAATAATTTGCCAGACCCTGTTTTGACCAAGTTGTTTAGACCCTATAAAGTGCAATGATGTAGTTCTATGGGATGTCCTGATGGCTACAAGGGCAGACACTTATTGTCTAATGATTTTTTAGCCCATTTTTCCCTGCTTGGGTCGGAGCAAACACATAATGGATAGCAGAGGTGCACAACGGCAGTGCCTAGGAAAGAATACTGTCTCATAAATCCAGTAACTATTTGCCCTATTGTTATGCCCTTCTTTCAATATTCTGGTGACTGTATTTCATGTGAAAGAAGGGACCACATATGAAAAAGTGGATAACTGGCCTACGGCATGGAAAATTATAGAAAGCACTGATTTAAGTAATGGACTTAAGCAATAAACCATTACTTTCTATATAGTTGTGACTTTCCAATGAGTGCATTATTTGTTGTTTTGTATATATATAATTAATTCCCGACACCAATTCAGACAAAACATATGTGCACATCCTTAGCCTCACAAGTGCATAAAACAGATACAATGTGCCCAGCTGATCTCAAAAAAGACCTTTCACCACTTATGCCCAAGTAACCGGCCTAATATTCCAGCAATTGAACATTTTAGATGAGCATTTAGTGCCAGAATCCAACTAGTATTGAGAAAGGCAAATAAGTATAGCCATACAAAGTTGTTTATTACAGACAGTTTGGGAATCACAATTCCACACTACATTAGACCCCTGCAAAGTTAATTCATGAAAGTAAGCACTTTTACAGCCCCCAGAGGGGAGGTTTGGGAAAAATGTCTTATTTACCAGACTTTAGTGTCATGGGTCCAAGTCTGTGCCTAAGTCTGAATTTGTATTATTTGTACTGGTGTTCTTGTCTTCTGTCTTTTTATATAAATTAATTGTAATAAAACGATGATTTAAATTCTTCCGCCTAATATTTTTGGGGTGGGATTTACATAATACACTTCTATGTAAACCACAGAGGTGAGAAAAGTGTCTGTACTTCATATCACCCAGGTAAAGGTTAGCATCTCTTGGCTTTCTTGCATTGCATACAGCACTACATCAGATAGCCTACAGTAGATGTTGGATGATCGTAGTCATAGACATTTTTTCAATATAAATGCATTACCAAAAATTAAGGAGCTATTCTCCTTGTTACCTCCCAGTGAATCGCAATAACCATAGGCGGAGGGTGACTTTTTTGTTTGGGGAGGCTAAAGATGGCCCATACACAGACTGACCTACAGCTAATGTGACACTTAGTGGATTCGCTGCTGGTGTAAAAAATTAACCTCCCAACTACCTATTCATACGTGCACTTCTGTTAGGGGATCTGCAAACATTTGTGTTTGTGATCAGTTAGCTTAAAGGGGTAGTTCGCATTCGAATTCACTTTTATTTTTAATGGTTTTTCAGTTATTTAGCTTTTTGTTCAGCAGCTCTCCATTTGGTATTTCAGCAGCTATCTGGTTGCTAGGGTCTTATTTACCCTAGCAACCAGGTAGTGGTTTAAACAAGAGATGGGAATATGAATAGTTAAGGGGCCTACTTGGAAAAATAAGTAATACAAAATTATAATAATAATAAAATTGTAGCCTCACAGAGCAATATTTTTGGCCCCCATTTGAAATCTGGAAAGAGGCAGAACAGAGGCAAATTATTCAAAAAAATTAATTAGGAAGACCAATTGCAAAGTTGCTAGGAATAGGCCATTTTATAACATACTAAAGGTTAACTTAAAAGTGAACCACCCCTTTAGATGTGTTAATGTTAGTTTTATAGCAAGAAAGGCAGTGGGTACTGACTCCCCATTATATACAGTGAGACGCAGTCCATATTTACAAACCCAGCACATTATATACAGTGAGAAGCAGTGGGTACTGATGGCACATATTCAGGCACTGGCACTATAACACTGGCACTGATACACAGCATTGGCCCCACTGTAACTTACTATAAATGAACAAAACAATGACAAAAATAAAAAAAAAAATAGTAAGTGCAAAAAAAATCAACAAATATATAAACACACAATGAGCTTTTTCAGAGGGAAAGAGTTAACTTACCCTCCATGTGTATAGGTAGGGGATAGATTATAAATTATTATAGATGTCAGGTCAGGCAAAAAACAATTTAATGTCAGCTAGTGATTCTTTAGAACTGTATAGTACCTGTGTATAGTGCCTGGGTATAGTACCTGTGTATAGTGCCTGTGTATAGTGCCTGTGTATAGTGCCTGTGTATAGTGCCTGTGTATAGTACCTGTGTATAGTGCCTGTGTATAGTACCTGGGTATAGTGCCTGTGTATAGTGCCTGTGTATAGTGCCCGTGTATAGTACCCGTGTATAGTACCCGTGTATAGTACCCGTGTATAGTACCCGTGTATAGTGCCTGGGTATAGTACCTGTGTATAGTGCCTGTGTATAGTGCCCGTGTATAGTACCTGGGTATAATACCTGTGTATAGTGCCTGGGTATAGTACCTGTGTATAGTACCTGGGTATAGTACCCGGGTATAGTACCCGGGTATAGTACCCGTGTATAGTACCTGGGTATAGTACCTGTGTATAGTACCTGGGTATAGTACCTGTGTATAGTACCTGGGTATAGTACCTGTGTATAGTACCTGGGTATAGTACCTGTGTATAGTACCTGGGTATAGTACCTGGGTATAGTACCTGTGTATAGTACCTGGGTATAGTACCTGTGGGATGAAATCTGCAGCAAAAGTTGAGAGTTGGTTCTTAGGTAAAGTTACAGCTGCAGATTCTTCTTTTCAGTCTTCATTTCTGCACTGTTTCCCGATCCCTGTGTGCATCTGTGCTCTGATTGGTCAATTTTACTGTCTGTCAAGGAAGCTGTGCTCTGATTGTAGAATCCAGAAAAAGAAAGATCCAATCGGAGCACAGCAAAACGGGCTTGAGGAACTCATTTCCAGGACAGTGCAGAAACGGAGTAAGGTGGGTTTTTTTTTGTTTTGTTTTGTTTTTTTAATGTGCCAAGCAGGTTTGGGGAGGTTATGGCAATAACCTTTCTGAAGAGTGTGCGATGCAGGGGGATCACTGACATTGTTTCTCAGTCCCTCTCAGCAGGGCTATTGTCATATCCACAATGAACACATCCTGCTGCAATCACTTATGCGGCGCAATGACAAGAGGCAAGCTGTGCCCAACCTACCTACTCAGTGAATATCCCTAAATGCTTAATTTTTGGTAATGTATATATATATTGCAAAAATGATTCTTTTGGCACAGAAAAGCCATATATACACTTTATTACATGGTGAAGACCCCTTTAATCAGTGAATGACCTAAGGTGGCCATACACGGGCAGATTTAAGCTGCCAATTCAAGTCCATCAGAATGATTTGGCAGCTTAGGGACACCCGACTGGCCTACCCAACCAATATCTGGCCCTAAAATTGGCCAGGTGTTGATCAGGTAGGTTTGATTCTCCTGTCAGATTGGGGACTGCATTGGCTCATTGATGCGGTCCTCACTCCCTAGGCCAGGGATCCTCAACATTTAATACCCACCAAAATGTGAGCCACATTTAAATGGAAAAAATGTTGGGGAGCAACACAAGCATCAAAAAGGTTCCTGGGGGTGCAAATAAGGGCTGTGATTGGCTACTTTATAGCCCATATGTGGACTGGCAGCCTACAGAAGACTCTATTTGGCATTATACTGGGTTTTTCTGCAACCAAAACTTGCCTCCTTTGCACCTGCTTTGAGGCCACTGGGAGCAACATCCAAGGGGTTGGGGAGCAACATGTTGCTCATGAGCCACTGGTTTGGGAACACTAAACTAGGCCCTAGGGCAGGGATCCTCAAACTATGGCCCGCGGGCCGGTTAGGTAATTTACCCAGGCCCCACTGCGTCCTTGCCCCTGGCATTGGGGAGCAGGGGAGCTTGGAGAGGGAGGACAGAGTGGGGGAGCTGGGAGAGAGAGGACAGAGCAGGGGAGCTGGGAGAGAAGGGCGAAGCGGGGAGTGGGAGGATGCAGCAGGTAGCGGCAGGCCCTGATTTGTGGCGAGGCCAACCTTTTATACCAGTGGCGGTACAACTTTAGGGGCGGCATGCCGCCCAGCCGCACATACACATTGCTTGCATATGGAGCACTGGATACAGGACACGCATCGCGGGACCGTATTTTGAGGACCAAACAATTGAATTAGCCCAGTATTTCCCACCTTAGATGGACATAGCATCCGCTATTATGGTCACCTCGCCAAATGAGAGGATCATTTATAGTATATGGCCACCTTAACTCAGCAAAGATTTTCCTATGATTACTTGGGAGAGCGTTCTGGCTTAGGACAGAATGCTGTACTTTCAAAATGACTGGATCACGTGCAAAAATACAACACAAAAACACTGCTGTTTGAACTTTTGTATGGCCATAAATCTTTTTGAGACTAAAGACTTCATGCTTGGGGTGGGTCCAACAGCAGATTCATATTTCACAACCTGGATTTAAGGAAACACAATTGGCACAACATTTTGATTATTTTGCACATTTTACTAGTTTTAGAAAAACAGAATCATTCAAAGTAGAAAAAGACCAGCAAAGAATTAATGGATTCAGATGAATCAAGGGGACTCATTCTAACCTACCCCTCCAAGGATTAACTGACAGTAGTCAAGGGAAGTAGGAATGTATTACCATTTGTACTACAGTAGATTCTTGTGCAGCATAGGATAGCAGGACACATTTAAATGTATACAAAAATAGATAAAAAAACAGTGCAACTGATACATAAGAAGAAACAGGTAACACAGAAACATAGCATAACATAGACTGAAAAAAGGGCACTTGTTCAACAAGTTCAACCCTTTATTCTCATTGAAACTGCTAGTTGACCAAGAGGAAGGCAAAAAACCTAATCTGAAGCCTCTCTAATTGCCTTGGGGGTGGGGAGGGAATTCCTTCCTGACTCCAAGATGGCACTCAGACCAGTCCTTGGATCAACTCTGTACTAAGAGCTATGTTCAGTAACCCGGCATTTTCTCACTTGCTAAAAAGCCATCCAGTACCTTCTTTCTAATCTATCTATCTAATGTATCAGCCAGCATTACTGATACAGGGAGGGAATTCCACAACTTCACAGCTCTTATGAATATTAAGATGGAACCTCCTTTCTTCTATTCTGAATGGATGATATTGTGTGAGTTGGAAGAACCTATTGGTAAATAAAGCTTTGAATACTTTATTGTATTGTCCCCTTATATAAGGGAAAAAGTTACAAATAGTGGAGTGTGTCAAAATGTTTATGAATGATTGTAATTGTTTACCTGAAACCTCCGGCCATTGCTGCTAACATTTAACACCTCCCATTGATTTAGCCTTTCCTTCTCCAGTTTAAATAACTCCAACGTGGCCAGTCTTTCATGATAACTGAGACTTTCCATACCTTTGGCCACCTTAATTGCCCATTTTTGGACTCTCTTTAATTCAATAATATAACGTTTAAGCACTGGAGACCAAACCTGCATGGCATATTCAGGTGGGGCCTTACCAGAACTCTGTAAAGTGGGAGAATTACCCCCTCCACACGCAAATCTATGCCCCTTTTAAGGGTGATGGCACACGGAGCTACTTAGTAGGAGCTACTTGTCACGGCTACTAAACGCCAGAAAATTCCCTGCCATCGACAATACTGAGACTTGCCTCTGCTAAAACACACAGTTATCAGTAATTGATGAGCATTGTCCGTTTAAGTAGCCGCGACAAGTAGCTGCTACTAGTAGCTCTATGTGTCTTCACCCTAATACAGCTCAAAACCTTGTTTGCCATTGCAGCTGCGTTAGTGCCCAGTGCCATATTACAGTCCAGGAAAAGAAAATCACAGTAAGTATTAAAGTTAAATAATGAAATATCCTGTGTAACTTTGGATTACTAGAACTGGTTTATAATTTGTGCCTTTTGTCTTATTAATCTATAATAGTGTAACCGGGGTAGATTTACTGTCCCCCCCTCCCCATTAATATATGAGAATGAGGTGCAATAAAGGGAGATTTATAGGAAGACACTGTAAAATTCAAAATCTTCCAACAAAAGAGAAGGTTGTGGAATTCAGCACTATTCACTATATTGGTTCAAAATGACCACTTGAACCAGGTTTGATATTAGATAAATGATTTTGTTTTTGTTCATATATTTTTTCAATTGTTTATCTGTCAAGTGTCTAGGGGGACGCAATTGTCAGAAAAAACTGAGAAATACAGATGGCATAGGGACAGATGGACTTTATCAGAAATAGAAAACAGCAAAAAGGTTTTACAAGAAATTTGTAGAAATAACAGAAAAAAACAAATATGAGAATTTTGATATTTTATTTATTTATTGTACTTACTTGCCTGTTCTGTACAAGGCCAGTTTTAGGGGGGTATAGCTACTATAATTTATACTTTTCTACTCTATACTCTACTTAACATAACTGTAATAACAGCTGGGATTCTGTTAACCTGATTAAAACAAGGAACAAACAAGATTATTTGCGCATAGGGTTGCCACCTTTGCCAGCGTTTGTCCCCGGGCATGGGCAGCGACACCACAGGGACTGGGAAAAGGCGGGGCCATGCCATCACTGGGTGGGGCTATGAGGGTGCAATTGCCTATTTGGCCGGGTCCAAATTAGGAAAACCAGGCTGTAGGTTTTGACCTGGACAGGTGACAACCCTATTTGCGCATATCCATATAGCCAAGGACCATGTAAAGAGGGAACATCTCATATGACAAGTCTATTATGGGGTAGGCAAAAGTGGTGCAGATTAACCTGAAATACTTTTTCACATTGAGTCAGTTATAAACCAAAAAGTAAAAATATAAGCTTCAAAATTGCTTAAGCCACTAGTATTTTTTCATGCGTTTCGCTTTTTGGCGCTTCTGTTCTTTTAAGGGGTTAGGATGACCTGCCTTCAGATTTTATTGGTATAATAAATGTGACCCATACTATGGATTATGTATTTCATATTTATAGAAACCAGGGATAAACATTGTTCCTCACCCAAGCTGTTAACAGCAGAGGATACTGGGAACTGTAGTTCTGCAGCAGCTGAACTGCAAGATGAATGCCGAAGTACTGCATATTAAAACAGGAAAAAAAGCCAAAATATACAGTGTGTTGGACACAGGGCTAAAATGGCCGTAGTTTTCTGGGCCCTAATAACCCCAGTTCAATCTCTATTTGGGTGGTTGCTCAGCAATTCGCTGAGCAACAACAAAAAAAGGAACCCTAATTTGTTCAGTTAAGTTCCTCTTCCCAAAAGGGATTGGCCATTTAATAAATGAACTCAGGATGTAGGAGAGAGACAGGGGGGCTGCAGCTGCATCAGTGAATACTTAGTTCCACCGGGACCTGATACTTCCACAACTGCACATTTGGATCCAATTTCACAATCATCAGAACACAATAACACGAATCAGAGAGAGCAACGCTGAATCCTTCTCTTTCTTACCTAGAACTGAGCTGAACTGTTGGTCTGTCCTAGAACTGGACTCTTAACTGGAACTGTATTCTTTGCATTTGCAGAGTAAGTCATTATCTTACCCTTTAATTTTGTTAACAGTAACACTTCTTTGCTTTCATTCTGTATAGGATAATACATTACTTTACACTGATGTTGTTTCTCTTGTTGTCTCGTCCAGTTCTTATTTACTACTTGCTTGGGGGTTTAGTTTAGAGACTACTGCACAATACTTTCTTTATAAATGAACTATCCTTCCTACATTTAGGACAAAATAAAGATAAAAATACTAAAAATGAGGTACATTTACTTCTTTAATAGATGTAAACATTCACTCTAGGGTAATAACGTATAGTATAGTCATGATACACACACCGTATAGCTTCCTGGGCAAAGAGCTCTACAGTGATCTCAAGTACTAACACTGGATATAGTCCTAGAATTCAATACTTCAGTGTGACATTGACCCTGGTCTGGGACCTATACAGGCACAACAGTGATTTCAAGCACTTTTGATGGCATGCCAGTGACTTCTAGCACACATAAAGGGATATTGACATGATTGAACCAACAAATGTATTTTTTAGCTGTAATATTGGTGTGTAGGCGCCATCTTAGTGCATTGTGTCTGAGTCTGAGCTTTCAGAAGGAGCCAGCGCTACACATTAGAACTGCTTTCAGCTAACCTATTGTTTCTCCTACTCCCATGTAACTGGAGGAGTCCCAAGCCGGACTTAGATTTCTTACTACTGAGTGCTATTCTGATACCTACTGGGAGCTGCTATCTTGCTCCCTTCTCATTGTTCTGCTGATCGGCTGCTGGGAGGGGGGATATCACTCCAGCTTCCAGCACAGCAGTAAAGTGTGACCTAAGTTTATCAGAGCACAGCATTCCAGTAACCATTAGCACTTATACAGGTGTGACTAGTATTTAACATCATGTCCTGATCCTTATTGCTGACACTTACCAGTTTTTTGTTTGCTGAGGCCTTTTAGAAGCAGAGGAAGCTTAAGCAATGGGAGCACAAATGACTAGTGGCCACACAAGAAGTGCACATTTCACCTTGAGACCCAGTGACAGCATTTGATTTGGCAACTAACAAACTGATAGCATTTAGATAGCATGTCCCTAAACTGCATCAGAATGCATCCCCATGGAGCACAGCGCTCGGCCAACTCAGCCAGCTGCAACCCACATGTATAATGGAAACAATGTGAAAAGTGAAGCAAGAGTTTTATTTTGTTTTTCATACTTGTTTTTTTCATTTTGTTATGTAGTGGTCTGATAAAGAGCAATTCTGTCTTAAATTACACATTTAGTATACTGCTGGCAGTGGTGTTGTAAAAGAATTTAAACTAGGCATGGGGTGAGAGGGTGTAATGTGTACTTCTGTGGAACACATCTTGGAGTCAATTAAGGAATTGGAGAGATTTCATATGGGTTTTATTTTGCCTTCCTCTGAAACAGATAAAAGCTGGATTTCATTTACACAGGTTGAGTAGGGCACACACAGGCAGCATAGGCCAGGCAGAGTATGGCACAAACAGGCAGGGTAGGGCAGGCAGATTATGGCACACACATGCAGCATAGGGCAGGCAGAGTATGGCACACACAGGCAGCATAGTACAGGCAGAGTACGGCACACACAGGCAGGGTAGGGCAGGCAGATTATGGCACACACAGGCAGGGTAGGGCAGGCAGATTATGGCACACACAGGCAGCATAGGGCAGGCAGAGTATGGCACACACAGGCAGCATAGTACAGGCAGAGTACGGCAGGCAGATTATGGCACACACAGGTAGCATAGGGCAGGCAGAGTATGGCACACACAGGCAGCATAGGGCAGGCAGAGTATGGCACACATAGGCAGCATGGTGCAGGCAGAGTATGGCACACACAGACAGCATAGGGCAGGCAGAATATGGCGCACACAGGCAGCACAGGGCAGGCAGAGTATGGCAGACACAGGCAGCATAGGGCAGGCAGAGTATGGCACACACAGGCAGCATAGGGCAGGCAGAGTATGGCAGACACAGGCAGCATAAGACAGGCAGAGTATGGCACACACAGACAGGATAGGGCAGGCAGAGTATGGCGCACACAGGCAGCATAGGGCAGGCAGAGTATGGCGCACACAGGCAGCATAGGGCATGCAGAGTATGGCGCACACAGGCAGCATAGGGCAGGCAGAGTATGGCAAACAGGCAGCATAGGGCAGGCAGAGTATGGCACACACAGGCAGCACAGGGCAGGCACAGGCAGAGCAGAGTTAAAGACAGAGAAACCTATAAGAATCATACAAGTAACTGATCAGGATCATACAATGCTGGCCCCCCTCCTACAGTCTGTATGAGATGTGAGCAAGGGGAACCTGATGCACTTCACCCTTGTATATTTAATATTGTCAACGAGAAGACATGATAACTCAGATAGTCAACGAGAGAGCTTTTTTCAGTTGTTTGTCTGACAGGCAAATTTCACTCAGGATTGATATATTACTTTTGTTTTCAGATGGTGGAATTAAAGCTGAGTGAGACAAGCCTATTCCAGCAGACAGTGGCATTGTTCTGGAAGAACCTGCTTCTGAAATGGAGGAGGAAGTGGCACAGCACCTTGGTAAGGGCACAAACAAACAAAAAATGCAATTTTATTCTCAACCGATAACTGAGAATTTATGAAACTGTAGATAAAGCATTGGCAGCACTGATACCTACTGACTCTTTCTTTCTGTTTTACTGACTTTCTTTTTACCTTTTCTTTCCATTTCACCTTTTCATTCTCATTCAGGAAGTGGGTATAGCCAAAGCCCAAACATGGAAGGGCACATTGTTGGTAGAACATTTGGGCCTACTGGAAGATATCTAAAAGTGGGGGGGTCTAAGTCAGAGAGCACACACTTTAAATATCCTCCTGCCGAAAATGGTGGCGAACAGTAACCGTAGAAACCACTGTAAACAAACAGTATGGAGAAAAAAAGAAGCCAAGAACTAATAACATGAGGTGAAAATACGTAATACGTTACAAATACGTGTAAGTGGTTTTATAACGGACCGACCCATGTTTTGAGTCTTTTTATTCCCAATCACCTCTTGCTTCATTCCTGCTAGGCAAACTCTTAGCCAAGGGCAGGTTTCAGCATATTTGCTGTCTGGAAACTGTAGAGGATGTGCCTATCACATGCTATGTCAGCCTTTGCTAATCAGAGCTTTACAAACATTGATTTTAAAGGGGTAGTTACCTTAAATTTTTAAGTATGATGCAGACAGTAATATTCCAAGACAATTTGCAATTGATTCTCTTTTTTTACTAACATTTTTGGGTGTGCTTAGAATTGTATTTATTTTTTGATTACTAGGACTAGGAACTCCAGCTTCTGAACCAAAATTGGTTAAAGAGCCCCACACAAAACAGAAACCCCCTAATATACCTAACACTGTAATCTGTTCCTTCAAAGAGTATGAATAAATCCCATTTGTATATGCTGAAATCCAGCTGCAAAACAGTTCTTCTCTTTCTGCATCATGTGAAATCCTGGCAGGGGAGGAGGGACTAAAACATTGATGTTACAAACTGTAACAACTGCTCCCCAGCTTTCAGACAGCATGCAGGAACTAAACAACCCACAATGCATTGCACTGACATTCCTTTCCTTATTGACCTCAAATGTGCAGGGAATTGTGGGATTGGGAGGATGCAGGCTGAAGGCAGGTACAGGCTAAGGACAGTCGACTACTGTTACATTTTAAGTCTCAAAGTAGTCAGCCAGATCAGCAGGGGAACCAGAGGGTGGGGCTTAGGGAACTGTTCCAAACCATATTATTACATTAAAAATCATGAAACAGCTGCATATTTTTAAATTGAGGTACATTGCAAAGTTGCTTGAAATTATGTTTACTTTTTAAAACATTTAAGTTGTGTTTGGGAGGAGTTCCCCTTTAATTACATAAGCATAATTACATAATTCAGAGTGGAGAATAAATACAAGAGGGTCTTACTAGGGGTAGGCAGAAGAGGCAGCTGCCTAGGGCGCAACGATTGAGGGGCGCTAGACAGGAGCCTCTCCTGCTTACCCCTAGTGCTACTTTGTCATTGCCTCCGACGCTTGTCATTAGCGGCGGAGGCAATGAGTGATCTAATCCCTCCGTTCGGGGGGGCGGGGAGGTGGGCGGAGTTGGCCGACCGGGTTGCCTAGGGCGCCCGGTCGATTTGGCCCGCCCCTGGGGTCTTAATAGAAAGATAAGCAATAACATATAAGAATAAATGGTAAAGCCTCAAAGTCAATCTGTTTTGTTACTTACAGGCTAGATAGAGACAGAATTGGAAGACTAATGATGAAAAACTAAAAGGGGAAAAAAATAAAGACCAGTTAAAAAGTTGCTTAGAATAGTTCCCTCTGTAACGGACTAATACTTATTAATACTAGGTGGACTAGGTGTTTTCCTGTTTCCGTTTGTGGAGAAAGCACCTGATGTGCCTCTGGGCTAAAGGTGATCTGACCTGTGAATAGTCTGAAGTAAGTTTAAATACTTGTCCTAACTAACCCTTATCTAAACCTCCTTTTTTCCCTGCCCAGGAATGGCTGCAGAACTTGGCCTTTGTGTTCCTGATGTTTCTAACAATTGTCATAGGGTTTAATGGACCCACATCAAATACTGATCTATCCCCTGCACGGGTTCTTGGCCGTTTGGATGCGTTTTACAATTTCTCTGTTGGATATGTGCGCACTACCTCTATATCCAGGGATATCATGGAGAAGGTGGCCCAAAGCATCATTATACCTGGTAAAAATAAAGCATTATGGTAAAGCAAGTCCAAAGACTATATGTACGCAATATTTTATCATTGCATGTTCTTCCTTGTTACAACACTTATCAGTAGAGGTAATTTAGGAAAATAAAAGGAAGAAAAAACAAAAATGACCTTAATGCATCACTACTCGACAACAGAAATTCTGTTTGAACTTCTTATTGAACTGTATTCATGTCACTTTCTACTCACATCCTATATTCATATTTATTTACATTGCATAGAACAGCATTCTCATATAGTGGTATAGAAAATGCAGCTTTTATTTACTATAAAGTTTTGGAGCTATTGAATAATGACGACAGAACACAAGTGCTACCAAAGAAGTTCCCCTAAAAATCTACCTGCGGGGGGGTTGCTTTTCCTGCAACAGTTAGGGCAGCACCACTAATAATGTATAATGTCTCTGGACTTGATGGTGGATATGTGGATATGAGTTGGGTCAGGTAGACGGCAGTTCCAGTATATACTGTAACTGGGTGGGGACACTGAATTATTTTTGCAAATTGCAACCAGTTAGGACCATACCTCCCAACATTTCATTAAGAGAAAGAGGGACAAAAATATATGACGCTGGTAGTGTGGCAAAAATGTTTTGGCCACGCCTGCTTTGTGACCATGCCCCACATGCCACACCCACTTTACATACCCCAGATGTGCCAGTATAATCACTAAATAAATTGAATAAAAGACATATTAACTTCAAAGGTGCCAGTATGACTACATTAAATTGATAAAGGGCATATTAACCCCAGACATGCCAGTAAAATTAATAAATGAAACTGATAAAGGGCATATCAACTTCAGACATGCCAACAGTTCTGTGCAGAGCAGAGCAGGCACAGCAATCAATTAAATGGCAAAGCTGAAAAGTGGGACATCTAACAGTGAATCCGGGACAGCGGGAAGTGCCATAAATATCGGGACTGTCCCGCTGAAAGCGGGACGGTTGGGAGGTATGAGGACTAGTAACCAAGTAACTTTATATTTTAATGTTGAGGCTAAGTACCTTGACAACAGCCACTAGCGTAGAGGCACTGAGTTAAAAAACTAGGTTTATCCCAAGATGGTAGCTAATATTACATGGGCATGGTTCCATTTCTGCAAACTTTTAGTATTAAGAATAATTGGTAAAATGCAATAAATGTTCCTCCTGGGACCACTGAAAGACTCATCAAACAATATAGTGGACCCCAATGAGTTGTCAGCAAAGAAGGGCAGTCAGAATCCAGTATCTATAAGAAGATGATGGGACACTTGGAGTTAAAAGTGGTGCAGGGCTATTTAGTCTCTGTGGCTAATTGACATAGGTCTAAACTGCACATCATGTGTCCCAATGAACTGTATCAACCCTAATACCTAGCAACTCTTTTTGTATCCCGTGCTTCTTATACTTAATAAAAACAGTATTTAATGTAAATGTATCATGGACGAATCAAAGGTGCACCACCAGAATAGTGAATCCAACATTAGCCAGTAACATAGTAATATCGTTCAACCTTTTATGGCTATATATAACCTGCCTAACTGCTAGTTAGGAAGTAAGGTTATGTCTGTATATAACCTGCCCAACTGCTAGTTAGGCAGTAAGGTTATGTCTGTTTTTTTGCCTAGTTTAGGGGATGATGTTGGGTATGTGAATAGTAGAGATGTGAATTTTATTAGATGAGTTAAAGATGTGCTTGTGACTTCTAATAGCCCCTTAATTTAAAACAGGACATTAAACTGTTTTTCCCGGCCCCTTACCCATTGAAATAGTGGCCAATACTCATACTGGAAATGGCAAGTCACCCACAACCCCTGCAATCCCCTGTATAAGGGAAGTAGACCCCTGGGCCCCCTCTGCAGCCGTGGGGTCTACTTCCTCTATAGTTCTGCCACTAGTGCTACATTATTTTTTTAAAATAGTTCCCATTAAAGTTTCTCATTATAAGAATCTTTTCACTTCTTAGATGTAAAGGTCGAAGAATTTGCAGATGAGGAGGAACTAATGAAGGCTTTTCATAATACGTCAATGGTTGCAGTCACCTTTGTGGACAAATTCAGTTACCATATCCGATACCGGATGCATGTAATGGGACATCCAAGTGATTACTTTGCTTTTATGGGTAAGAGTATTTCTCTTTGTGCACTGATAATAAACGTGAAAATATCATAGCAATATCATGTACCTGAGAAAAGCCCCATATACATACTCTGCTTGTCTCTAGGTCACTGTGGCAATGACTTGTTATACTGCCTTCCTACATACTACTGGTCAGAGGGCTTCCTTTCTCTGCAAGCAAGTATTGACTCTGCTATTATTGAAGTAAGCAGATTGCTCGCATTTTTGTTTATGAATATTCTCTTTTTAAAACCTAGGGGAGGCAGTAGTGTAACAAAACAAAATCTTGCAGTAACTGTCATTGGAGGATGGAGGGAGAGACATGAAAGAAGGGCCTGAATGTAAAAAATAGAATCCCTAATCAAAAAAAGGCTAAAAGTAGTTATTTGTTGTCTCTGGAAAAATTCCTGGCCTAGGTTTCTGCCTTGGGGTTTTTCTGTGACAATCTTAGAGAAGCGTGTTACAGGTATAGGACCCGTTATCCAGAATGCTTGGGACCAAGGGTATTCCAGATAAGGGGTCTTTCCGTAATTTGGATCTCCATACCTTAAGTCTACTAAAAAATCAATAAAACATTAATTAAACCCAATAGAATTGTTTTGCATCCAATAAGGATTATTTATATCTTAGTTGGGATCAATTACAGGTACTGTTTTATTATTACAGAGAAAAGGGAATCATTTAACCATTAAATAAACCCAATAGGGCTGTTCTGCCCCCAATAAGGGGTAATTATATCTTAGTTGGGATCAAGTACAGGTACTGTTTTATTATTACAGAGAAAAGGGAATCATTTAACCATTAAATAAACCCAATAGGGCTGTTCTGCCCCAATAAGGGGTAATTATATCTTAGTTGGGATCAAGTACAGGTACTGCTTTATTATTACAGAGAAAAGGGAATCATTTAACCATTAAATAAACCCAATAGGGCTGTTCTGCCCCAATAAGGGGTAATTATATCTTAGTTGGGATCAAGTACAAGGTACTGTTTTATTATTACAGAGAAAAGGGAATCATTTAACCATTAAATAAACCCAACAGGGCTGTTCTGCCCCCAATAAGGGGTAATTATATCTTAGTTGGGATCAAGTACAGGTACTGTTTTATTATTACAGAGAAAAGGGAATCATTTAACCATTAAATAAACCCAATAGGGCTGTTCTGCCCCCAATAAGGGGTAATTATATCTTAGTTGGGATCATGTACAGGTACTGTTTTATTTCTACAGAGAAAACGGAAATCAGTTTTAAAATTCTGAATTATTTGATTAAAATGGAGTCTATGGGAGACGAGCTTTCCGTAATTTGGAGCTTTCTGGATAACGGGTTTCCGGATAAGGGATCCCATACCTGTACTAGCATTTAAGTCTGGGAGATGTCATTTCCATATAAATGTACCTATGAGTTTATGTATCGTAAATGTGAGATCATTTAAAGAAACATTACCCTAATTTCCCTACCCCCATCAGGCTCACAGTGTACCTTGTTCTATTGGGAAATGATAAATGTTTGGGGATCCCTTCCTTTCTGGAAAATCTGTGCACCACCCTCTGTGAAAAGCCGATGGGACTTCAAGTTCCAAAATCCATCACTTTAAAGTAGAACAAGGCGAGGGAGTGGATGGGTCACTAAGGGAAGAAGGGAAGAGGGAAATGGTCTGTACAAGTATAACCAGACTATCAAGTCCAACTTAATGACCTAGTGTCAAGATGGGGAGCATATTTTTCCTTTAAAGGGATGATTTAGTATTATGTTAACTATACAATTCCTAGCACCTTTGCAATTGGTCTTTATTATTAGTTTTTTTTTTCTTTTCATAGTTTTATATTGTTTTCTCCTCTACCGCTACATTTTTCCAGCTTTCAAGTGGGGGTCACTGATCCCAGCAACCAAAAGCTATTGCTCTATTGCTTATATTTTATTCGGTCCCTCTGCTATTCATATTCCAGTCTCTCATTTAAACCACTACCTGGTTGCTAAGGTAAACAAGACCATATCAACCTGCTGAAATTTTAAACTGGAGAGCTGATGAAGAAAAGACTAAATAACAATATATACTTATACACACACATAAACAATATACTTTAATTAAATGTGTTGTTATTCCAGGTTACCAGCAATCATTCCGTATGGAACAATATGGCTTCTATCGTGGCAATTAAGATGAAATCTGCTCAACTGACTTATAGACGACTGGTGCATGTTGCATCATTTGTATTTGTTATGCCCATGTGCTATGTCTCGCTGATATACCTATTATCCCTCTATGTGACAAGAGAGAGGTATGAAATGAAGGAGACACTAAGGCTGATGCAACTTAAAGACTTAGCATTTTGGTAAGTTTCTATGGAAACCTAAAACTTCAATTCCAAAAACTGTATTATGGTCACAGAAAGGTTTCTCTTTAAGTGCTGAATCCAGTAAAATGGACATGCATGGATATGTAGCCCCTGATAAACCACATGGTCGACAATGATGCAACAAGTAGGGATGAGTGAATGTGTCCCGTTTCACCTTGCAAAATTCGTGAAAAGACAGAAAAATGCACAAAACGCGTTTTGTTTGTGATTTTTTTGGTGCGCCTATATAGATATGACTGCGACCATTTCGTGAAACAATTCACCAATGGTGAATAGTGAAAATTCGCTGCAAATCTATGACCGGTGAGTAGTGATGCGCGAATCTGTCCCGTTTTGCTTCGCCATAAAATGCTCAAAACGCCAAGAAAATTCTCGAAACAGTGCAAAATTCACAAAACGCATTTGTCGCACAATTTTTTTTGTTGCTCTTGTCTATTTTTGTCGCCCGTGTCTATATTTTGTCACCCGTGTTTATTTTTTGTTGCCCATGTCTATTTTTTTTACGCTACCACGCCCTTTTTTGACACGACAGTGCCCAAATTGACACAACCGCGTCCAATTTGACGCACAAAAAAAAATGCTGCGCGACGAATTTTCCCACAAGTTCCGCAAAACAATTCGCCAGTGGCGAAATGCGGAAATTCGCTGCAAATCCATGCCTGCTAAAAAAATTTGCTCATCACTAGCAACAAGCTAACTCTCTTATTTCTTTAATAATAGGACATGTTGCTTTTCTTCACATCATTTTCTCTCAACGTCTTTCTCTGTTCTCTTCTTATAAAGAATAGTTTAACATTTTTTATAGTCTAAGGGGCACATTTACTAATCCACGAAGGTCCGAAAAGCATCCGAATGCGTTTTTTTCGTAATGATCTGTACTTTGCGACTTTTTCGCGAATTGTCGCGACTTTTTCGAGCTCTCAATACGAAAGTTGCGATAATTCGCGAAAGTCGTAATGGCTATGAAAAAGTCGCGACAATTCACGAAAGTTATAATGGCAATGAAAAAGTCGATACAATTCTCCAAAGGCATAATGGCAATGAAAAAGTCGCGACAATTCTCCAAAGGCATAATGGCAATGGAAAAGTCGCGACAATTCACGAAATTTGTTATGGCTATGAAAAAGTCGCGACAATTTACGGGAAAGTCGTAACGGCAACGAAAAAATCGAAAAAAATACGAAAAAGTCGCAAAATGTTCGTTTTTCAATCCGAATTTTTCTCATTCGGATTCGTGGATTAGTAAATCAGCCCCGAAGACACTGGTTCTCAACCTTACTAATGCCGTGACCCTTTAATACAGTTCCTCATGTTGTGGTGACCCCCAACCATAAAATTATACCTAAGACCATCAGAAATATGTGTTTTCCGATGGTCTTAGGCGACCCCTGTGAAAGGGTTGTTCGACCCCCAAAGGGTCCCGACCCACAGGTTGAGAACTGCTGCCCTAGTGTGTCTTCACATAAATGCACACACAGTGGTTTTCTTAAACTGTTTCTAAGTTATAAACGTATCTGAAATCTTTGAAGTTTCATCTAATGATGTCTGTATCCTCCTGGAGGTGTCAAAACCTTCTGAAAGGTATAGTGCTAATATTTCTCCTGTTTAATAGCTAAAACTGGTCATGCTACCATCTTTCCTGTTTCTTTTGGCAGCATGTTAAAGGGGAACTCCGCCCAAACACCTAAGCCTAAACCCCTATTCCCCTGCTGATCCGTCTCACTACAGTAGTCAGCCTGCCTTAAGCCTTCGGTCATTTGGCCCTGGGTCCATATTCAGGTGTCACACTACTGTGCAGATTTCTTTACTGGGAAAGTAAAGAAAAATCATGACATGTAGCTGATATGAAAGTTACAGGGACCAGAGCAATTGTTAATGAAAAAGATCACCTTAATGATTGAAACAGATCAGGGGTAGCTTAGATACTGCCACCCCCAATGAATGTAGGTTTCCTTGTCCATTAATAAGAAAAAGGCGACTCTCCTACATTCAAGATAACTGCAAGGAATTGTGGGGGCCCAAACCCAACCTGATAAAGCCCTGATCCTCACAATCCATCCCCGTCATCCTCCAAAACTCCTAAACCAGCTAAACCCCAGCCCTTATGTAGGAAGCCCAGTCCTATCTGCGGCCGCCCAAGCCCCTTGCTGGTACCTGCTTACCCATGGGCTGAAACCTGTTATTGTGGCAAAACACAACTTTATAAAATATTAAAGTGTGAATACTTATGCAAACATCATATTTCTAATTGTTCATGGCGTTGAATGCTATTGCAAAGCACTCAGACCTTCCATAATTCTACTCTATTCAATGGTTGAATTGGCACACGGTTACCCATGTGAGCAGTAACGCCACGTCAAGGCTTCAACTCTTGTTACTGTCCATTCACACACCTATTGCAGGAAATGGCTCACCCAATCATTTACTGCAATAGTTTCCTATCTGGTCCAGCACCGAGTGACAAAACGTCATGGGACCTTTAGCAGGAACAATAGCTCCTGCTATTGGCTAACTAATCCATACATGCATATTTAATTGGCTTTCACTCACACAGATCTTAGCTAATTTTAGTTTGTTGGAGCAAATCACATGGAGTGTAAGGGTTAAATCCCCACTGCTTTGCTAAGCACATGATTTGCTGCAATGATTCCCTATACGGTCCCTATTTAGCTGAATATTCAGACACATCGCTGGCTTTCACTCACACACACATTGGCTATTTTTACTGTGTTGCAGCATAGCATAGGTGGCATTTATACCTCCGCTACTTAGCTAACCTTATGATTTGCTGCAATACTCCCCTAAGCAGTAAGTATTTGAGAATATAAATACTGGTTAATGACTAATGATGGCCCTATTTATGCTGTAGATTACATAAATTACTCAAACCTGCGGGCAAAGTAGCAGGCTGTGCCTAGGCAGCATTTTGGTTAATCAAGGTCGGCCTGTTTTTCTCTAAACCTGGACTTTCCCTGTATTTTACGCCAAATATGGCCTGAGATAGTTGGGCATATTTTTACAGTGCACTACTGTCACATGACACACACACATCTCACAAAACCGTACATCATTCATACATTTTAAGACAAATCACAGTGTAAGCAATTGGTATAAAAAAGCTTATATAACTGCTGTAATGGTAACTTACCCTAGTTTCGTATGTAGCCAATCGCTGGCTTAAAAAAGCCAGAACTGAACCACTGCTACTGTATATGATTTACTTTAGCTATCCTTTGTATTTGAGGGGGGTTTCTTTTAGTTGCTTTATTTATGTTCTAAAGGTGAATATAGGTCTCACCTGCTGTGACATATTACTTATTAGTGAGGCTAATGTCACGCCAGGCTGTGCTAAAGCCGACCCGCTCCCGTCCCATCCATGGTGCCACCGATAGGCACAGCAGCGGCCTGTGCTCACACAAACGGTGGGTTTTAGTGCGCAAGGATGTATTTCCGTGCCAAACTCTGCTCCGTTGGTGCACTTATACCATGGAGTGGATGGGAGCAGAACAGCTTTTTCAGGCTGGTGGGGCATTAGCTTTATATTTGAAACAAAACAAATCCTATTTAATTCCTAAAAGATCCAGAGGAAGGCAAAAAAACCCCGTCTGAAGCAATTTCTTATTTGCTTCAGAAGGGGAAAAAAATTCCTTCCTGACTCCAAAATGGCAATCGGTACAATCCCTGGATCAATGGAGGCCTAATTATGCCAATAACAGTAGCCTCGTACAGTCAGTACACTGCTACATGCTTGGCGTATGGGCTGGCTCAGTATTGGCAGACGTTTGGTAAAGTACCAGGATATAAAAATATCCTGACACTGGTTACTGGTCCGTTGAATGGGAGAACAGTAAGGCTCTATATAAACACACAGGCATTTGGGGGTGCTTCTAAGCCAATCTCACCTGTAGTACAGTCAGCAGCTGCTGCGCTGTTAATGCAAGCTCTGTAAATTCGCTGAACTGCAGCTATCTGCTCTTAATACTATATATATGGCTATGGGCTGTGCTGCAAGTAAAATGGTCAT